>NC_081557.1:177432248-177501659 GCF_022355385.1 Mustela nigripes
TCTGTGAATCACCAGGTTTACACACTTCACAGCACTCACCAAAACACATACCCTCCCCAATGTCCATAATACCACCCCCTCTCCCAAACCCCCTCCCCCCAACAACCCTCAGTTTGTTTTGTGAGATTAAGAGTCACTTATGTTGTTTTCTCTTTTATCCCGCATGGAAATCCCATGCAGAAATCCCCAGCTGGTTACATATTCCCTTTTCTCACCACAAGTGAGATAGTGTTGCCAAAAGTTCTGACATTACATAATGTGGATCCCTTTTTCCTCCAGATTCTGTCAATATTTTTTTCAGTGTCGTTGAGTAATACTCTAATGGTTTGCTTGAGGAGCTTCCAGTTTTTATTTTGCTGCCCACTCCCTAATGTCACATGTGTAAGTTGCCACATCACCCGATTTCCAGTTTCCAACTTCTGTTTGAGTTACTTTGCTTTGTAACAAGACAGTTAAATTCAGTAGCCGGAAAAAAAAAATGTTTCTCACATTTCTGTGAATAAACTGGGTTCAGCAGGGGGATTCTTGCTTGGGTCACCAATATGCTTGATGCCAAATAACAGTGAGTGCTGGTAAGAATATAAGGAGGTCCAGGTGCTGTGGAAAGCAGTGTAGTGGCTCTTCAAAATGTAAACATGGGACTTCCAGACAATACACAGCAATTCTACTTCTGAGCATATACTGAAAGGAATTGAAAGCAGAGGTAGAACAGATATGTGTACACCTGCACTGATAGCAGCATTATTCACAATAGCCAAAGTGTAGAAACAACCTGAATGTCCATCTATGGATGAAAAGATAAAACTAAATGTGATAGATACAAAAAATGGAATATTTTCAGCTTTAAAAAGGAATGGAATTTGGACACATGCTACAATATTTAGGAACCTGAAGACATTATGTTAAATAAAATAAGCTAGATGTTAAGTAAAATACGCATAAGGACAAATACTGTATTGTTCTACTTTCCAAGGACACATATTGTAGGGTTCCACTTAGATGAGGTAACTAAAGTAGTCAAATTCATAGAAACAGAAAATAAGATGGTGTTTGCCAGAGGCTGGGGAAGAAAGGAATGGGGTTCTATAGTTTAAAGGCTATAAAATTTCAGTTTAAGAAAAAAAAAATTCCAGAGATACACTGTGGTGATGGTCAAGCAACAATGTTAAGGTACTTAATGTCACTGAATTGCACACTTAGAAATGGTTAAAATGTTAAAATTTATATATATTTTACTACCAAAAAAATGGAAAATTTTTAGACCTATATGTTGTCACATGAAAAAATATTCAAATCATATATTTAAGTAAATACTTAAAGCAGATAGCATATATGCCAAAAAGTGATAAGCATGTAAATGGGTGCGAAGCACCAAACTGAAGAGAGAAGAGAGGTGAGATTTTGCCTTCATATTTGCTGACACATTACTCCTGTTACAGTGCCACACAATTGGAATCTCTTAATGATAAAGTAATCTTATGTTATTCTTACAATTAAAAGGAAAAATGGCAATGCATAAGTCATTATAATATAAAGTACTTTCTGATAAACACACATAATAACAAGAACATTTTACAAATCATACAACTGCAGGAGAAAAAGAAAATAAAGAAGGGTTTCAGGAAATTCAATCACATTTATTTTTGTACTTTTAAGAGAATGGATGTATTTCCCTCACTTTCTAATATTCACAAAAATTAGTATGTTAATCAAGAAATATTGACACGAAACTGCTACTTTTCTTTTTGAAACACCCTCATGCATGACCTCCTTTTTGGAATCAAAAAGTTGGAAAAGGAGGGCACCTGGGTGGCTCAGTGGGTTAAAGCCTCTGCCTTCGGCTCAGGTCATGATCCCAGGGTCCTGAGATGAAGCCCCGCATCGGGCTCTCTGCTCCGCAGGGAGCCTGCTTCCTCCCCTCTCTCTCTCTGTCTGCCTCTCTGCCTACTTGTGATTTCTCTCTCTCTGTCAAATAAATAAAATCTTAAAAAAAAAAAAAGTTGGAAAATGGGAAAAAAAAAAAAAACACTAGAAGGAAGAGGCTGGAAGCAAAACCCAAGAAATGTTAGGGACTTCAGTGTCATATGAATTATGGAACACAAAATCCCAAGGGACTTCAATATCAAATCAACTTTTGTGTTACATTTGTCTCCATCATGTGTTTGTTTTTCTCAGTGAAATAGTTTAACACTAAAAAAACCTAATACTCTTAACTAAACCAAATTGTTCTAAACTAAGGCCCTTTAAAAATGAAAATGGGAGTCCTTGATCTATTTGGGTCAGTGTCTCTAAGTATCTGGTTGAGCCTTCTTGACCCTGTTTAATCTGAGCACATAGTTCTGTCAATTTGTTTTACATTCCTGCTAAATCCATCTGATATATTACTCTCCTTAGAGAAGCTCTCCTAAGAACTACAGCTTCCAAAGGATCAGTAGAAACTTGTAGGCCCATACCTAATGTTTCTGCAGTAGTGGTATCAGGGGTGGAGAGGTTCTGTCAGAAATGGCTCATAAATTTACATAGCTTATATCCTATTAATCATTGTATCAAAGAACTGGTGTTCTATTATAAAGGAGCATATAGAAACACAGACATTAAGTTATTTATTGAACTATGGTAACTTTAAGAACAAGATACTGTAACAGCATGTTGGGCATTTATATTATTGTAATTCAAGTTAATTAATTCAAGTAATTCAGGTTATTTAAACAACCCTGTCCCTAGATAACAATAATGATGCGTTACAAAAGTATCAAACATACTGCAATTGAAAGCTACTTTCTGAGGAAATAAGAATTACATGATAAGATTATTTTCCCTAAAGGTGTCACCTGGTTCCATTTAAAATGTGGTTCTAACTAGTTCAAAGGGTGGTATTAATGAGGAAAAATCTGAAGTAAAAATGCCAGTTTAAACCAAACTTTTCTCAATAATGCAGTCATGAGGCAATTGGAACACAGACATACAATTCCTCTTTGCTCTTGCTCTCTTGCTCTCTCTCACTCTGCTGACTCTTCATGTACAATTTTAATTTTATATAGATAAAAGATCAATAACAAAAGTAGTTATTGATGTATATGTACAACAAAGTCATTATTTTTAAATCAAAGCCATTCTTAAGTAACCACTTATAACTGAACAATTTTTGTGCCGCACTAATATCATTTCTCCATGTCTCTCTTTGAGTCATAATAGCTGCTCACAGCATGCTGAATGACTACTGTTAATTGTTATGAGTTGGGGGAAAGCAAACCAATAATTAAGTAATATATATGTTGTGGAATTTCAGACTCCACCAGTTAAATTCTATGAATAACTAGAGTCAGTTATATTTGTTCACAAATTAAATCTGTAGGCATTTCAAGAGCAAAAAGAATTCTATTTTTTAAAACATTACATAATGTTATTAAAAGAATGTGAGTTACTTAAAGAAGGTTTATGATGTAGTAGAGATAACTATAAAAGTTTAGAAAAAATCATAAAGGCTAGGAGGAGTTTTTAAAAACAGTTTTCAGTGTGTGAGCCCTTGTTCTGGTGTCTACCTTTGTCCCAAAGGTCTTGAGTAAATACTATTAGGTCCAGGGTAATTATACTAAGCATATTCCTCTTGTTAGTAAGTTTAGAAGTGAACAGTGACCTATTTCTAGCTTTTGGAAAACACTTTGTCACCTTTCAAAAAATAAATGAAGCATTTTCTGTCTTTGAGCGTTGTGTGAGAATGTAGCTGCTATAGCACTCCTTTTTATCATAAAAGGAAGGAAGCAGCATTATGGAAGATGGCAAAGGGGAAAAACAGGCAGCATTTGAAGACACCTTTAAGTCACTGAATTAACTAAACCCTGCTCTGCTTAGGAATATTTTGTGGGTTATTTTTTTCTTTTTTCTTTTAAACAATACATGTTATTGCTTGCATTTTCTGTGACTCCTGGCTGAAATGATTCTAATATGTACATGCTTAGTAGAATAGTATTTACCAAAAAGTTGACTGTAAATTAGACTCACTTGGAACATAAAAAACAAAAACAAAAAACAAACAAACAAACAAAAATGATGCCCAAGCTGCATGTAACACAAAGTAAATTATAACCTTCAGGCATCAGTAATTTTAGAATTTTTCAGTTTGACTCCAAGGTATACCCAAAGTTGAGGGCCACTGAGGAGGTGGACAGGTAAGTTTTCTCTGCAGTTTTATAGGTCTCTTTCTTCAACTGCCTCTCTCTGGTGAATAATAGGATTGGTTTTGGGGTCTGTGTAAATCTTAATAGTCTTCTCTGGAAATTAGGGGAATAGCCTGCTCCTTTATTTTTTGTTGAAGCCACTTTGCTTTATCCCACTGTCTCCACCGGCAGGGGCTTTTTGGTGGTGTTCCTTCTGGCAACATCATTGATGGACCATGTTTACCTTCTTAAGAAAATAGTTATTTCTGCTTTTATTAAGTAACATCATTTCTGAAAACTGTTGTATATTTTTTAGGAGACTTGAAAGGATGAAAACATAGGTTCATTAGAAAATAATTAACTTCATTATTTGATAATAGTAATTATCCTAAGTGCCTTAGGTCTATGTCAGTTTTTTTGTATTTAAAAACAAAACAAAACAGAACAAAACAAAACAAAAACTAACACGGAGATTTACATGAGTCCCACTAGAGACGAAACACTCTTCTTACCACCTCAGAAACTTGATACCTCTATTCTACTTTTTATGGAACTCTAATCCCTGTTTTCTAGGAATACCCTAAATAATTAATTCATTGATTTATATTTTTATATTTTTTAATTTATTATGAATTTATTTATATCTTCCTTTTTGATTCAATAAGACTTTTGGAAGGAGGGTTATGAGGTGTATTATATTCATGTTGGAATCATTTCATGTTTCATTACATATTTTAAAACTATGCATTTATGTCAGGGATAATTAGCTATTTATATGTAACAAATATTATAAAAATTATAATAATAATTATCAATACATATTACATGTATCAATAAATATATATGAATATACTACACAAAAAGTAGGTAAATTGATAAGATATTTTAGCTAGAGGTTTTGGGGTTTTTTTCCCCCCAAAAATGAAGTATCCTTCCATTTCTCTTAGGTAAGTTATTTTCCCAAAAACTACTTGGGTAGATTTGTCTTGGTTCCTTTGGCTACTTCAATACTCAGATTATTTTATGCTAAGATATAAAGTCCCAGTAGGCTATTTGATATGTATTCACTTTACAACAGGTAAAAGCTTGTGAATATAGAAGTGGGGGATCTCTACATTTCTGGGTATGTGCAAGAGCAAGTACGATTGAAACCGGATTTATGTATTCATCTTTCTGTTTCTCCTTGCTCAAAGTCAGGTGCAGAGTGGATGTGCCTGGTCTTCTTGGCAGAGCTGGCCACATCATGGGAAGAGAGTTAAAAAAAGCCAAATAGACACTGATTAGGCTGAGGTCCCTCTGTTGACTAGTAGCGTGCATATGTGATGCTTTTCCAGGGGCAGGAGGCCAAGACATTGACCCACAGTAAAGGAAGAGCTTCCAACTGTACTTCTTTACATCTGCTTTTCAAGCTGGACCTTGAGCTCTTCCAAATTGGGGATTATATGGGACTTTTTCAGGTTTCTTTTATTAAATTTCCATGATTCAATATTGTTTTTGATGAAGAGATATTCTAAGTAAGCTTTGATGTCTTTCTTCAATATGTACAGTCCAGCAAAAATCATTAAAATTATACATTGTGAAAGGCATCTGCAGGACTTTTCCTACTTTAATATTCTTTAGTAATTTATATTTTTATATATTATTTATTTGTTTGTTTGTTTTATACAGAGTGAGAAAATGGTCCCGTTTCATTCTTTTGTGTGTAGCTGTCCTATTTTCCCAACAACATTTATTGAAAAGACTGTCTTTTTCCTATTGTATATTTGCGCTTTTTTGTCATAGATTAATTGACCATATAAGCATGAATTTATTTCTGGGTTTTCAATTACATTTCATTCCTCTAAATGTCTGTTTCTGTGGCAATATCATATGCTCTTGATCACTATAGCTTTGTAGTATAGTTTGAAATCAGGGAGCTTGACACCAGCATTGTTCTTCTTTCTGGAGATTGCTTTGGTTATTTAGGGTCTTTTATGGTTCCATGCAAATGTTAGTATTATTTGTTTTAGGTCTATGAAAAATATCATTGAATTTTGATAAAGATTGTATTGAGCCTGTTGATTCCTTTGGGTAGTATGGACAGGATAAAAATATTAACTCTTCCAAATCATTAGTATGGTATATATTTTCATTTATTTATGTCATCTTCAATTTTTTAAGTGTCTTTTTTTTTTTAAACACTATTTTAAAAAGACACTTTTTTTTTAAAGTGTCTTTATAAGTGTCTTATAGTTTTCAGAATGCAAGTCTTTTACTCCCTTGGTTATATTTATTCTTAGGTATTTTACTCTTTTTGGTGCCATTGAAGATAGGTTTATTTTCTTAATTTTCCTTTTTGAGAGTTCATTATTATATAGGAACATAACAGATTTCTCTATATTACTTTTTTATCTTGCAATACTTCTGAATTCATTTATTCTAATAGTTTTACCATGTAGTCTTTATGGTTTTCTATATAGAGTATCATGTGTTCTGCAAATAATGACAGTTTTACTTCTTCAGCAAATTGGATACCTTTATTTTCTCTTCTGATTGCTGCAGTATATTGTTGAATAAAAGTGGCAAGAATGAATATCTTTGTCTTGTTCCTCATCTTGGAGGAAAAGCTTTCAGGTTTTCACTATTGAGTATGATACTTGCTCTGAGTTTGTCATATATGGTTTCTATTATGTTGAGGTATATTCTTTCTCTACCTACATTGTTGAGGGTTTTTATCATAATTGAATATTGAATTTTGTCAAATGATTTTTCTTCACTCACTCATATAATCATAGATTTTTATGTTTTGTTTTATTAGGGTGGTGCATCACATTGACTGATTTGCAAATATTGAAGCATCCTTGTATCCCTGGAATAAATCCCACTTGATTATAGTGTATGTTCCTTTTAATGTATTGTTCAATTTGATTCACCAATATTTTGTTGAGGATCTTTACATCTATGTTAATGGGAGATATGGCCTGTAATATTTTGTTTTATTTTGCTTAGTTTTGATGGCATCCTTGTCTGGTTTTGGTATCAGATTAATACTAGCCTTGTAGAAGGAATTTGGGAGCATATCTTCTCTAGTTCTTTGGAATAGTTTGAGAAGTTTAGGTATTCTTTAGACATTTGGTAGAATTTACCTGTGAAATCATCTGGTCCTGGGCTTTTGTTTGTTGGGAGTTTTTGATTACTGATTCAATTTTTTTTTATAACTAGTAATCAGTGTGTTCAGATTTTTCATTTCTTTATGATCTTCCTAATTCAGTATTAGAATATTGTATGTTTCTATGAATATATCCATTTCTTCTAAATTGAACAGTTTGATATATAATTGTTTGTAATAATATCTTATTTATTTAATTATTTAAAGTTCAGTTACCCAATATACAGTACATCATTAGTTTTTGATGTAATGTTCAAAGATTCATTAGTTGCATATAAAACCCAGTGCTCATCACAACATGTGCCCTCCTTAATAACCTAGGATAACCACCTGGTTATCCCATCTCCCCACCTTCTCCCTTCTGTAATCCTTAGTTTGTTTCCTGGGGTCTGGAGTCTCTCATGGTTTGTCTCCTCTAATTTCTTTCCAAGCAGTTTTCCTTCCCATCCCCTGTCCTCCTCTGTGCTATTCCTTATGATCCACATATGACTTAAACCATATGATAATTCTCTTTCTCTGCTTGACTTATTTCTCTCTTGGCACAATCCCCTTCAGTTCTATTCATGTCAATGCTAATGGTAGGTATTCATCCTTTCTGATGGCTGAGTAATATTCCATTGTATATATGAACCATATCTTCTTTATCCATTCATCTGTTGAAGGACATCTCAGATGCTTCCACAGTTTGGCTATCATGGACATTGATGCTATGAACATTAGGGTGTATGTGCCCCTTTTCACTACATCTGTATCTTTAGGGTAAATGCCCAGTAGTGCAACTGCTGGGTCATAAGGGAACTCTATTTTTAACTTCTTGAGGAACCTCCATACTGTTTCCCAGAGTGGATGCACCAGCTTGCATTCCCACCAACAGTTTAAGAGTGTTCCCCTTTCTCCACATTCTCACCAACATTTGTTGTTTTCTGAGTTGTTAATTTTGCCATTTTAACTGGTGTAAGGTGGAAGCTCTTTGTGGTTTTGATTGTATTTCTCTGATGAAAAGTGATGTGGAGCATTTTTTCATGTGTCTGTTGGTGATCTGCAGGTCTTCTTTGGAGAAGTGTATGTTCATATCTTCTGCCTATTTCTTGACTGGATTATTTGTTTTTTGGGTGTTGAGTTTGAAAAAGTTCTCTATATATCTCGGATACCAGTCCATTATCTGATAGGTCATTTGCAAATTCTCCTTTTATCTGATATGTCATTTGCAAATGTCTTCTCCCATTCCAAGGGTTGCCTCATAATTTTGCTGACTGTTTCCTTTGCTGGACAGAAGCTTTTTATCTTGATGAAGTCCCAAAAGTTCATTTTTGCTTTTGTTTCCCTTGCATTCAGAGACATGTCTTGAAATAAGTTGCTGTGGCCAATGTCAAAGAGGTTATTTCCTATGTTCTCCTCTATGATTTTGATGGACTCCTATCTCACATTGAGGTCTTTCATTCATTTAGAGTTTATCTTTTTGTATGAAGAGAATGATCCAGTTTAATTCTTCTGCATGTGGTTGTACAATTTTCCCAGGACCACTTATTGAAGAGATTGTCTTTTTTTCCATTGAATATTATTTCCTGCTTTGTTGGAGATTAGTTGCCCATAAAGTTGAGAGTCAATTTTTGAGGTCTCTATTCTGGTCCATTGATCTATGAGTCTGTTTTTGTGCCAATACCATGCTGTCTTGATGATCACAACTTTGTAATAGATCTTGAAATCAGGCATCATGATGCAAGCTTTGGTTTTCTTTTTCAACATTCCCTGATGACTTAGGCCTTTTCTGGTTCTATACAAATTTTAGGATTGTTTGTTCCAACTCTGTGAAAAATGTCAATGGTATTTTGTTAGGGATCGCATTGAAAGTATAGATTGCAGAAGTGTGGTGTAGATTGTCTGGGCAGAATGGCATTTTAATAATCTTTATTCTTCCAATCCATGAGCATGGAATGTTTTCCTGTCTCTCTATTCCTCAATTTCTTTCATAAGTGTTCTGTTGTTTCTAGAGTATAGATCCCTTACCTCTTTAGTTAGGCTTATTCCTAGGTATCTTAAGGTTTCTGGTGCTATTGTATATGGAATTGATTCCTTAATTTCTCTCTCTTCAGTCACATTGTTAATGTATAGAAATGCAGCTGACTTCTGTGCATTAATTTTTTATCCTGCCACACTGCAAAATTGTCATATGAGTTCTAGTAATTTGGTGGTGGAGTCCTTTGGGTTTTCCACATAAAGTATCATGTCATCTGTGAAGAGAAGAGTTTGACATCTTCTTTGCCAATTTCAATGCCTTTTATTTCTTTCTATTTTATTGCTGAGGCTAGGACTTCTAGTACTATGTTGCACAATAATGGTGAGGGTGGGCAACACTCCCCTGGCCTAAAGGCAAAAGCTGTCAATTTTCCCCATTGAGAATGATATTCACCATGGGCTTTTCACAGATGGCTTTTAAGATACTGAGGTTTGTTCTTTCTATCCCTATACTTTGAAGAATTTTAATCAGGAAAAGATGCTGTATTTCGTCAAATGCTTTTTTTGCATCTATTGAGAGGATTCATATGGTCTTTGTCTTTTCTTTTATTAATGTGCTTTATCACATTGATTGATTTGTGAATGTTGAACCACACTTGCATCCCAGGAATAAATCTTACTTCGTTGTGGTGGATAATCCTTTCAATGTACTTTTGGATCCTATTGGCTAGGATCTTGTTGAATATTTTGTCCTTCATATTCATCAGAGGTGTTGGTCTGTAATTCTTGTTTTTGATGTCGTCTTTGTCTGGTTTGGGGGTCTGGGTAATGCTGGCCTCATAAAATGAGTTTGGAAGTTTTCCTTACATTTCTATTTTTTGAAACCACTTCAATAGAATAGGTATTATTTCTTCTGGGATACAGATGGGAAGCCGTCTGGTCCTGGAGTGTTGTTTTTTGGGTGGTTTTTGATTGCTGCTTTAGTTTCCTCACTGGCTATTGGTCTATTCAGATTGTCAATTTATTCCTGTTTCAGTCTTGGCATTTTATAAGTTCCTAGGAAAGCATCCATTTTTTCTAGGTTGCTTAATTTGTTGGCATATGCTTGCTGATAATAATTCCTAATAATTGTTTCTATTTCCTTGGTGTTAGTCATGATCTCTCCCCTTTCATTCATGATTTTATTGATTTGGGTCCTTTCCTTTTTCTTTTGGATAAGTTTGGCTTATCAACCTTATTAATTCCTCAAAGAACCAGCTTCTAGTTTTGTTGATCTGTTTTACTGTTTTTCTGGTTTCCATTTCATTGATTTATGCTTTAATCTTTATTTCTTTTCTCCTTTTTGGTTAGGCTTTATTTGCTGTCTTTCTCCAGATCCTTTAGGTGTAAGGTTAGCTTGTGCATTTGGGATTTTTCTAATTTTTTTGAGAGAGAATGGGACGGCTATGTGCTTCCCTCTAAGAACTACCTTTGCAGTATCTGGTGTGTTTTCATTTTCATTGGTTTGCACAAATTGGTTAAAATCCTCTTTAATTTCATGGTTGACCTGTCCATTTTTCAGCAGGTTGCTTTTTAACCTCTAAGTGTTTGTGTTCCTTCCAAATTTTCCCTTGTGGTTGAGTTCCAGTTTCAAATCACTGTGGTCTGAAAATATGCCTGGAATAATCTCAGTCTTTTGGTATCAGTTGAGACCTGATTTGCGACCTAGTATGTGATCTATTCTGGAGAAAGTTCCATGTGTACTTGAAAAGAATGAGTATTCTGTTGTTTTAGGATGGAATGTTCCATATATATCTACGAAGCCCATCTGGCACAATGTGTCATTCAAAGCTCTTGGCTCTTTATTGCTCTCCTGCTTACATGAGCTGTCCATTGCTATGAGTGGAGTGTTGAGGTCTCCTACTATTAATGTGTTGTTATCAATGTGTCTCTTTATTTTGGTTATTAATTTGTTTATATAATTGGCTGCTCCCATGTTGGGGACAATAGATATTTACAATTGTTAGATATTTTTGTTGGATAGAATCTTTAGGTATGATATAGTCTCCCTCTATATCTCTTACTACTATCTTCGGTTTAAAATCTAATTTGTCTGATTTGAGGATTGCTGCCCCAGCTTTATTTTGAAGTCCATTAATGTGGTAAATTGTTCTTCATCCCCTCACTCTAAATCTAGAGTTGTCTTTAGGTCTAAAAAGAGTCTCTTGTAGATAGCATTTGGATAGATCCTGTTTTTTTATCCAATCTAAAACTCTAGGTCTTTTCATGGAAGCACTCAGACCATTTAAAGTCAGAGTAACTATTGAAAGATATGAATTTAGTGCCATTGTATTGCCTATAAAGTGCCTATTCCTGTAGATTATCTGTTTCTTTCTAGTTTATGTGACTCTTGGGGTTTCTCTTCCTTTACAGAATCCCCTTAATATTTCTTGCAGAGCTAGCTTGGGGGTCACATATTCTTTTAGTTTCTGCCTATTCTGAAAGCTTTTTATCTCTTCATCCATTCTGAAAGACAGCCATGATGGATAAAGTATTCTTGGTTGTATGTTCTTTTCATTTATTATCCTGAATATGTCTTACTAGCCCTTTCTGGCTTGCTAGGTTTCTGTGGACATGTCTGATGTTACTCTGATGTACCTCTCTTCAAATGTAAGGAAGCTCCTCTCCCTGGCTATTCTCAGATAGTTTCCTTGGATATAAAATTTGTAAGCTTTCAGGGTGTTGATCTATTTTTATTGATTTTGAAGGGTTTTCTCTCCCCTTGGACTTGAATGCTTGTTTCCTACCCCAGATTAGAAACATTCACAGCTATGATTTCCTGAAACATATCTTCTATCCCCCACCCCGTACCTCCTTGGGGACCCCAATAATTCTGATATTGGAATGTTTCATGGTATCATTAATCTCTTCAATCTTTTTCTCATGTGCTACTAGCAGCCTATTTCTGTTTTCTTTTATTTCCTTCCTTTCCATCAGCTTATCTTCTAGACCACTAATTCTCTCTTCTGCCCCATTTACCCTGACTGTTAGAGTATCCAGTTTAGACTACATCTCATTCATATCATTTTTTAGTTTGGCCTGATTGGATATCATTCTGTTCTTAGAGAGTCTAATTGTCACTAGTGCTTTTTTCAAGCCTACCTATTGACTTTATGATTGATATACTCAATTCTTTCTCTGATATCTTGCTTATATCCATATCCATTAGTTCTGTGGCAGAGGACATTTTCTCTGTTTCTTCTCTTTGTTGAGAGTTCCTCTTTCTAGTCATTCTGTTGAGGGATCGTTGAGTGAATGAGTAGAATCTAAAATCTCAATCACGACCCAAGCAAGATGCACCTAGCAAAATCCAGAGTGGTCAGGAGCCACCACTGAAAAAACAAAGCCAAAATGAAACACAAGAATAAAACTTTAAAACTTATAATTTTTTTAAAGGAAAAAAAAAAATAAGAAGAGCAAGAGAAGGGCTACAATCTCTCAGTGTTGACAAAGCAGGGTGCTTAAGTTGTTCCTGGGTGTATTTTAGTCTGTGTGTTAGAGGACACCACATCCCGAAATTACAAGAAAAATAAAACTTGTATATATATAAAGGTAAAATTGAATAGTGTAAAAAAGACTAAAATAAACCATATATCTTAAAAATATAGATGTGAAAAAATACAAATTAAAGATCAACTACAAAATATGAGTTAATATAACAAACATCTAGTTAAAATGAGAAGGTAAAAGGAAAAACAATAGAAAAAGCATAAAAAGAAAAAAAGGAAAAAAAAATAAAGGAGAATTTTAACCGGGGGGAGGACAAAAACAAAAACAAAACAAAATAAAAACAAGTTGTCTGGCCACACCTGGAACTCAATATATAATTTTCCGCTAGCGTTGGGATTTTATAGTCTTATGGGATCCATGGGATTGTCATCCAACTGTTCTTCCAGTCTGTCTTCTGGGGGAGGGACCTGCTGCGCTGTTTCTCAGGTAATCCTGCCTGTGTGGAATTATCCTGCTCCTGTCAATGGGATGCGCTCAGAAGAAAGCAGTCTTTTGTGTGGCTTTGGTTCCCTGGGGAATATCCACCCCTCTTCAGAGGATCAGAGCAAAAATGGCCACAGCTAAACCTTTGGCTCAGAGCAGAAAATTCACAGTGTCCCCTTTAATAAAGCCTTCAGGACAAACAGTCTCCACTTCCTTTTGGGAGGTGGAAACCACAGCCTTCCATCCTGCATGCCCACAGCAACTTTCTCAGAGGTGGTCCCAGGGGTCCAGTAGTGCCACTGTCCTTTGTGATTCTAAAACTGTGGGCTTGCATGTGCACCTGAAACTCCTTGATATCATGTCTGGGTGCCACTCATAGGCCTTTCTGGGCCACTACCACTCTAAGAGTTTTTGCCTGGTTGCAGGTGCAAGTTCCAGATTTTTAAAGTCTTCCCAAGAGAAGAGTGATTATTGACTAGCCTGCTCATGGTTTATTATGATCAGAGCTGAGAGTCCTTTTCTGGGCTCTCTGATAATAGCCTGCTTCCTGGCTCCACTGCTTGGGCACTATATTTGTTTAGGAATCCCCTTTTGCTTTGTGGCTCCTCATATCCTGAGACCACAATACCTTACCCAGAATTTTGCCTTTTCATTTTCAGAGCCCCTTTCAGAGAAGAATGTCTCTCACTAAAGCAGATTTTTAAGGTTTCTGATTTTGTGTTCCTGTGTGCTATCACTTTCCAGGATTTGGCTTATGGAGGCTACCTCTCTCTTCTGTTTATCTTCTGATATCTCTCCACAGATTTATGCCTTCCCATGTCCTACCTTGCAAAAAGCAGTCACATTTCTGCTTGTAGAGATACAGTTATATATTCTTATATCTCAAGCTGATTTCATGGGTGTTCAAAAATGGTTTGATAGATATCCATCTAAATTCAGAGGTCCCCTATTCCTCTGCCACCTTGCCTCCCCCTCTTATATACCTTATATTTATGCAATATTGGTTAACTTCTCTTGGAATTATGATTTTATTTGTTCCCTTTCTTTAACTTTTGTTTGTTTGGACCACTCTATCTCCCTTTCAATTCTGAATTATAAATTTGCTAAGCAAAGTATTCTTGGTTATAAGTTTTTTGTTTGTTTCTTAGCATCTGAAATATACTATTCCCTTCTGTCTTGCAGTTCCTGCTGAAAAATCAGCTGACAGGTGTATGTGTTCTCTTATATATAGCTAGTTCTTTTTCTCTTGTTGCTTTTAAGATTTTTTATTTATCTTTATTTTTTAATATTTTAATTATTATGTGTTTTGGTATGCACTTCTTTGTGTTCATCTTATTTGTGGTTCTCTGTGATTCCTGGAACTAGATGTATGCTTCCTTGCACAGTTTAGAAAATTTTTCTATTATTTCTTTGAAGACATTTGATACTATTTCTTTCTCTCTTCATCCAGAGACCCATATAGTGCAAATGTCATTTTACCTGATGTTGTCTTGGAGGTCCCTTAACTATCCTTATTTTTTTAAACTCTTTTTATTTTAATTTTATTTATTTATTTGAGACAGAGCGATGCAGAGAGAGAGACAGAGAGCATAAGCAGGGGAGAGACAGAGGGAAAGGGAGAAGCAGACTCCCCATTAAGCTTGGAATTGAACACAGGGCTCAGTTGCAGGACCCAGAAATCATGAACTGAGCTGAATACAGGCACTTAACCATCTGAGCCACCCAGAAATCCCTAAACTCTCTCTCTCTCTCTTTTTTTTTTTTTTTTTTTTTAAATCTTTTAATGTTCAGTTTGTGTGATTTCTACTCCAGGTCTTCCAGATCAGTGATCTGCTCTTTTGTATTTTCTAACCTGCTGTTGAATCCCTATCATGTTTTTTTTTTTTTTTTTTTTGGTCAGGTATTGTATTTATTAACTCTTTTTGTTTTTTTTTTTTCTTATATTTTCTATTTGTTTGTCAAATTTCTGGATGGATATGTTCATTGATTTCTCTCTCAAATTTAGTGAGCATCTTTATGACTTACTTTGAGCTCTTTATCAGGTAGATTACTTATTTCCATTCTGTTTTTTTCTTTTCTTTTCATTTTTTTTTTTTTTTGGTCTATTCTTTCATTTGGAATATATTCCTTCCTCTCTGCATTTTACCTGACTTTCTGTTTCTATGAATTAGGTAGATCAGTTATATCTCCCAGTCATGAAGAAGTGGCTTTATGTAAAAGTATCCTGTGGAGACCAGAAGTGCAGTTATGCTGGTCACCAGAACCAGGCTGGTCAGAGGTAAACCCTGTGTGGCTGCATCTTTCTCTCTGTTGTGGCTGGGCAGTGACTGCTGTGAATGTTCTGGTGGGCACAGCCAGTCCCTGGTCTTCCCCTGATCTGACTGTGTGACCTGACTGTGACTATTGTAGCTCCACTGGCAGTTGGGGCTATCCCCCTTGGGTTTGACTGGTGTGGCATGATGGGAAACATTTTTGAGGATTGCCCACTAGAATAGGCAGACTGGCCTGAGCAGGTGTGCAGGGAAACACCAGAGTGAAGGAGCAGTGATAATAAGGTAGATGGAGAATACCAAAAATGAAGCCTTCCAGTCCACAACAAAACAGGTGAAGGAAAATAAGAAAAATACACCCTCTAGCACTTCCAATCCTGGTAAAAGTTCCTCTATCCCTGACCCCCTGGCACATGCCCTAAAATAAGTCAGTACATTTCCATATATGGCCCTGGTGCTTTTAGACTGATGCTTTTGTTCTGGGTCTGAGAAAGTGAATTTGTGCATTGACTATAAGAGTGAAGTTTCAGTTTCCCTTAGACTGCCAGCTTTTCTGGAGTTAAGACCTACTGGTTTTCAAAACCAGACATTATGAGGGCTTATCTTCCTGGTACAGGTCCCAAGGGTGTGGGTGACTGATGTGTGGCTTGAACGTTTATCTCTTCAAGAAAAACCTTCACATTTGTGATATTCTTCCCATTTGTGGCTTACAGTCCTAGGGCTGTGAGTCCTGACTATACTGCTTCTCTGCCCCTCCCACTTGTTTCAATGTGGCTTTTTCCTTATGATTTTCTTTGTGGTTGTGCTCTTCTGCTACTCTAGGTTGTTCTCTGTTCTATGTGTAGTTGCAGTTTTGGTTTGTCGATGGGAGGAAGTGAGCTCAGAATCTTTCTACTTCACCATCTCAGTCCCCCCCAAATTTTTCTTTATTTAAAACAGTACCATTTATACTATAGTATTACATTTCCCCATTCATGCTGTATGAAATTTATGCTGGGGTATGTAAATTGAAGACTGATTATTTAATTTAATGTATGTGTATTTATGCACATGTTAAATTTTAGTACATCTTGCTAAATTGTGTCTTACTGTTTACAGACATTAAGTTTTGTCAGTTTTATAAGTGTAAAATATTGCCTCGCTTTAGCTTTAATTTTGAGTTTACTTGTTACTAGTGAAGCTTAACACATATTTAAAGTTATTATCTATAGAAATTTCTCTTTTTCTTGTTTATTCATAACTTCAGGCCATTCTGTCTGTATTCCTTTTTAGTTTTAGAATTGTTAGAATATATTTCTCCTGATATTTTTATATGTTTATATATTTACATATATATTTATAATTTTCATATGTTGTAAGCATCTTAACTCTATGATCCTCATGTCTTACCTCTAGTAGTTTCTAATGGAAAAGTACACTAATTTATTAATATTCTCTGTTTGTCATTTTATCATTTAGCATTATCTTTCTTGAGTCTAGAGCTTCCTTTTTTTTCTAAACATTTTAAATTTACCTACGTATTTTTCTGTTATACAGCACTTATTGAATCACTATACTTGCTTTAATGTTATTCAAAGTCTCTGTGTTATATGACATTTTTCATATACAGTTATATCTGCTTCTCAATGCATCAGTACCATACTTACTTTATTAACAGAGATGTATAAAAATCATGACGTTAGGAATGTTCTCGATTTTATTTTGTTCTTGAGATGACACACAAATTTTATTATTTATTTTCTAAGGTAGCAATAATTCTTTAGGTATTTTGTTGGAGTTTAATTGAAGAGATAAGTCATATTTATTACACACAAGTTTATTAAAGTTATATATTCTTTGTGAAGTGATCCTTTGATTCTATTTATCCAAAAATTTAAAAAAAGTTTTATTTTAATTTAAAAAAAGTTTTATATAGGCATCTTGACTTCTGTTTAGATTGTTATTTCTCCTCTAAGTATTCTTTATTATATAGTTGGTGTTTCCTTTCTACTGAAGTTGAGATACAATATTATATTAGTTTTAGATGTACAACATAGTGATTCAAAATTTATATACGTTACAAAGTGCACCATGATAAATCCACTTACCATTTGTTACCTTATAAAATGGTTACAATGTTATTTACTATATTCCCTATGCTGTACATTGCATTTCCACATAATCTTCCATTTTTAAACTGAAAGTTTGTGCCTTTTAATCTCCTTGCCTTATTTTGCCCATCTGCTTATTCCTCTCAGCTCTGGCAAACACCAGATTGTTCTCTGCATCTATGTTTCTGTTTTTTTTTTTCTTTTTTGTTTTATCTATTTATCTTTCACATATAAGTGAAATCATATGATATTTGTCTTCCTCTGACTTATTTCACTTTATGTGAAACCCGCTTGGTCTGCCATGCTGTTGCAAATAAGAGGATTCCTTTATTTTTAATAGCTGAGTAATATTTCACTGTACATATATTAAACATATTCTATATTCATTCATCTAT
Organism: Mustela nigripes; assembly: GCF_022355385.1. NCBI lineage: Eukaryota > Metazoa > Chordata > Mammalia > Carnivora > Mustelidae > Mustela > Mustela nigripes. The sequence goes on from NC_081557.1 coordinate 177,450,237, forward strand.
CAATGGATACTAAGGTTGCATCCATTTTTTGGTTTTTATAAATAATGCTGCATTAATCATAGGAGTGCATATCTTTTCAACTTCATGTTTCTGTTTTCTTCAGATAAATACCTAGAAGTTTAATTGATGTATCATGATATTGGTTTTACTTCTAATCTTTTGAGAAACCACCATACTGTTTCCCTTAAGAGTTGCACGGTTTTGCATTTCTACAACATTCCATAGGAATTCCCTTTTTGCCACATGCTTGCTAACACTTGTTATTTTTTATCTTTTTGACACTAGCCATTCTGAGTGGTGTGAGGTGATACATCACTATGGTTTTTGTTTTGCATTTCCCTGATGATAATTGATTTTGAGCATCTTTTCATGTATCTGTTGGCCATCTGTATGTCTTTTTGTAAAAATGTCATTTCAGGTCCTCTGTCCATTTTTAAATTGGATTGTTTAGTTTTTGTTTTTTTATGTTTTCTTTCTTGTTATTTGCCCCTAATAATAAAGTTAATAATTTCTCTTTAAATATTTTACCATTTACATTAAAATTTACACCAAAACATCAACATTTCATTCACATGTCTTCCTGGTACTTTAGAATATTTAAAATTTTTAAACTTCCTCTTTTTACCAACTATTATCAGTAATTTAGTTCTTCCTTTGAACTCAACACATTACAAAATTAATATAGCAGTCTTTTTGGGGGTAAATTCGTGTGACTAAAAATTTTTTACTTACTAATTTACTATTTTTTATTAATTTCAGAATTTTCATTATTGCCTTAGTAAATACTGCCAATTTTCCAAATGGGTGTACTTATTTTATTCAGAGAGTATTGAAGTTTCTGGTTTTTTGTATTCTTGCAAAACTTTGGTATGTTTTATAAATTTCCACTTAGAATGTACTGTAGTGAAAATATAATAACATCTCATTGTGGGTTTAATTTATCTTACCTACAGATGTTGAGCACCCTTTCATATTTTAATAATTTAATTTAATTATTTAATATTTAGTGGGTTAAGCCACTGCCTTCAGCTCAGGTCAGGATCTCAGGGTCCTGGGATCAAGCCCCACATTGGCCTCTCTACTCAGCAGGCAGCCTGCTTCCTCCTCTCTCTGCCTACTTGTGATCTCTGTCTGTCAAGTAAACAAATAAAATCTTAATTTAAAAACAAAAACAAAAAACTGTAAATAATAAAATAATTCTGAAACTGCCAGTCTTTAGTTAAGAGCCATTAGGAAGAGTGTTAAAAGTGCCTCCAACTTTACTTTTTCAAAGCCTTGAGCAAAAAGCTCATTAACATTTGAATCACTGGCTTTTTCAAAATAAAAAATGGCCACTAAAGTTTTCTGCAATGAAAACACTTTTTCTTACCATTGTCTTTAGATGTTATCCTTGAATGGAGCTTAAAATAGTAACAATCAAGTTTTGGCTTCTACCAACATGCAAAATTTACTTAAAGTAGCCAAGGTTTTTTCTTTAAGTTCTTGTTAGTTAACATATATGGTAAAATTGGTTTTAGGTGTACAGCTTAGTGATTCATCATTTACATATAACACTCCATAGCTAGTTTTGTTTTGTTTTGTTTTTTTCCCCTACTCTATCAACTGGTCGTAGGGACATGTACAGCAGTGCATTCCAAGGAAGAGTTATAGGGATATAGTGAAAGACCCGTGGATCCCCTTACCCAAGAATTCAACACTGCCACAGGATGCAAACAGCAAGAGGTTCTTTATTGTTACGCAGGCGCCTGCGGGTGGTCAGCAGCTCCTGCTAGCTGAGCACCCCTGGCTGGGGTGGTGCAAGATTTTTATAGACAGGTACATACAAGTCCTGGATGGGACTGGGCCGATTGGCTGACAATTTGAACATTTGAAAAAAGGCATACTTGGTGTTAGCGGATTGGCTTTGGAAGACCCCCTCGCGCGAAGAGAAAGGCGGGAAGGGGAAACAAAGAGGGGAAATTTGACCTTATTACTCAGCAGAAAGACATCCTGTCTACGTGACTATGCAGCCCCCTGTCTACGTGACCTACGTGACCATGCAGCCCCCTTTCCAGTGTGACCATGCCTCAGCTATTAGGAGAAGGTATCTTGTTCAAACAGGAGACAAGCGTCATGCCCTAAAAGCCAAGCGGTTACAGAAAGGCAAAAGAGCAGTTACATTGAATTCAACCCTGGGGGAAGGGTCTTTTCATTGCAAGGGGAGGAGGGGTACTCTTACACAACAAAAGAGCAGTTAATTAGTTAACGACGGGGGGCGGGGGAGGGTCTTTCAATAGATATAAGAGAATCTAGGTCATCTTCTGAGAAGTCCTTCTAAACTTATTAGGGCAAGCCTATGACAGATATACCACTATGATAGTAACCAGTACTGTGATAGCTCTATTCACATTGTCATTTGATCTGCAGTTTTCTGTAGTGGAGTGTAGGATACCGATACAGTTACCATCCTTACGATGACATATACTACCTTGTATAGTCAAAGTGGCAGTGCCACTGTAGTGCAGACTATGCCTGCTACAGAACCTTCTCTTAGACAAAGAAAAAAAAAAGTCAGCTTTCTGAGTAGACCAATAAATGATCCAAAATTGTATTCCCAAGTTGGTTTATTCTTTCTTAAAAAAAAAAAAAACAAAATATTCCAATCACAGTAACCATTACTTAGTGTTAAAAGGCTAGTGTTTCAATACTTGTCTTTATCTTGGAAGAAGTCAGTCTCCAGGCCTCAGACCTTCAGATCAATACAGACTTCATCAATGCTACAGAATTTTCAATTTTTATGGGGTTTACTTCCCTCATCATAGTGTGTCTTACCAGAATATACAGAAAACTTCTAACCTATCTCCTATCTTCCAATTAACATGCCATCAATATAATGGTTCAACTAACACTAAAGAAATGCTTAGACAATTAAATTCTCTTCAGATTTTATTGTGACAGAAGTGAGAATTAACATAGCCCTGTGGCAAGAAAATAAATGAATGCATTAGTCCATCACAGGAGAATGCACACCATTTATTTTCCTTCCCAGTGGGTATTAGGATATAAAAAGCTTTGATGAGATCAGTAGTATCACATCAAATAACTTACCATGGGTTATGTTGATTCATCCCTCTAAGAATACCATATACAACACTGAAACTGCAATTATAGATATGTGATTTTATATGTACATTGCATGATGTGTCTATATTTCCCCACAAGGGGCCTTGGTGATAGATTAATTAGAAAATATGAGGGACTACAAATCTGCATCTTTTTAATCTGAAAATTGCATTAATCTATTTTCTGCCACTTTTCCTAGAATGAAGTATTGTTTTTGATTATTTTTGTGTATATTCCATTGCAAGTGCTCTGCTTTTGTCTCTTCCACTTCACCTTTGCTAGCATGATAGCTCTTACTTGATAAGATAAAAAACAAAAAAACAAAAAAAAACAAACAAACAAAAAAAAACAGTATGAGGCTTCAGTAACTCCTAAGTCTTTCCATGACTCAGTTATGCTTTTAAGAAAAGATTGAACATTGGGTGTGTCTGTGTACCTATTTGATCTGCTATAAACATCCAGGGTTAGGACTCCATTTCTTTTCTATGCTCCTACTCTAATACAGGGTTGAAGGTTAGCTCCGATGTTTTATTTAATAGCTGTGAAAATGTCTTAGAATTCCCATTTACCAGTGTAAAGTGGGCATATTGCCTTTTGGAAAAGGCCCGAAGCAATTGCTACTTTTACTCTAACATTGGAGATTTCTCCAGGGAAAAATGACCTTTTCTTTATTCATGTATTTTGTGTCTCAGAACTGGCTAGGGTTGGAAGGTGGGTGAAAGATTTTGACTTTCCTTTGGGTCAGTTGAAAGGACACTTATGCTCCTCTACACTTGATTTTTTTTTTCTTATTATGTAAGAAAAGCAGTAGTCTTTTGAGCTAATGTACTATCTTACACCAAGAAGACGTAGTTTATTAGCTATATTAATATAACTTTGTAGACCATGCTCCTTTACTTGCCATTAGGTTACTGTTGATTACAGACAAATTGCACTTGCCTTGTTTTGATACTTAGAAGATGACAACCTGAGTCAATACCCACACTGATAGGAAGACCTTCACAGTATTTCTTACTATCAGCACCAACCAGCAGCAGACAATAATAGTGAGTCAGATTCTCAGTGATAGCTATTCTCCCCTACCACACCAACATTTCTCTTATTTCCTTAGTTAAGAAAGAATTTTCCATGTCCTCCATCTTGGGATTGTTTTGTCTAGCTTAATAGGTTCATATTAGCAAATGTACTTGTAAGCCTTTTGATTCCTCTTTCAACCCTAAGAAAGTGGTTGTCATCTTCACCTAATTATTATTGGCCTTCATTTTTTTCACGCTCTGGAAAACCATCTCTAAAGCATTTTTTTGGGATGCTTTGGGTGTCTATACTAGATTGTCAAATACCTTAATAATGGAAGAGTGCCCCCCATCAATTCTTTTACTCAACTTTAATGTACGCTACCCTTTCCCCTCTCTGTACTCCCCTGCTAAGATCTATTTCAATTTATGCTCTCACAATTTCTAGAAATATATAATTACAGGTATATTACTGAATAATCTCTTTTGTCTCTTATTAGATCCAGGATTTTTTCAGTTAGTTCATATTGGCATTTGATCCCATTTATTAGAGTAATGGCTAAGAGCTAGGGACAATGCATATCTGAAGGAGGAAAAATATTTTCCTGTGGGAATATGACTGTATTAATACATTTATAATACATTTATAATACATATATATATATATATATATAATACATATATATATAAAGAGGGTTGTTGCTATTCTCCAGACTGTGAGAGAATCACTTCTGCAGGCTACTAATTTTGAAATCTGGGTTTAATGCTCTAAAATACATCAATCAAGATATGTACAGCCCAAAACTCAGGGTTACACTTTTTTTCTGTTAGAGCTCTAACTCCAGTGTGGAATTTTTGCCAAGATGTGAATTGTGAATTTAACATTTCAAAAATTATCTTTTACAGTCAAATCCTAGAACTTGTCTTCAGCACATTCTACCTTCAGGGAGCATAAGATGAAGGTCTTCTGACTATCACATTTAATTTGGATACTGGTTTAGTTGAACCGATCATTTTCTTTAATACAAAGTTGTGCTTTCAGCAACTACCCAATTCCACGGTTCTTTTAAGTTGCATACTCATAACCCTCAAATGCCAAAAACATAAATCCATGCAGTTCTGTCTACCTCTTTTACATCCCAAGTTAGTCTTACCATTTGTAGTACTCAGTATTGAGATTATCATTCCCCTTGACCACCAAAAATGTGTTTCCTATTGTCTTCTGGCTAATGACTAATTAAAATAAAAGCAACAACACCAACTCATCTTTTATATTTACTTCCTAGATCATTTCCAGTACCAACTATCTTCAATAATGTTCACTCAAAATAATTTCTTACAGAAGTAGTCTCACTGAAAATTAATAAAGAAGTAGAGGTATCAGGATAACAAAATGAGTAAACTTAGCAATGGTGTAACTTCAGAAATTGTTTAGCCTGATTCTGCAAAACTATGCAATGCGAGCCCTTAGAGTTAACCTGATCTGAAAGTTACCTGGTTTTCAACGCTCCCATCCATCAAATATTGAATAAAGTAGAGATCAAGTGTAGGAAACATTAAATCGTCAGGCTGCTAGTTTTCTGCATTAATGAGCAAAGTGGGCTTTAATGCATGCTTCAACTCTTTTCTAACAAAAGTTCCACAAGTAATTGAGGTTGAAAGAAAGAAAATACCAGAGTGAGGGCATTAGAAATTGTTAAAAAGCAATAAAAGCAAAAACAAACAAGTGGGACTATATCAAACTAAAACCCTTCTGCAAAGCAGAAGAAACCATCAACAAAATGAAAAGGCATTTTCTGAATGGAAGAAAATCTTCTCAAATCATATATCTGATGAGGGGTTAGTTATAAAAATATATAAAGAACTCCTATAACTCAATAACCAAGATAAAATAAAAACTCTAACAATCTGATTAAAAATAGACAAAATACCTGAATAAACTTATTTATCATCAGGAAAATGCAATCTAAACTGCAATATCATCACACACCTATTAAAATGGCAAGTATCATAAATACTAGAAATAAAAAGTGTTGTCAGGGATGTGGAAAAAGAGACCCCTCACACACTGTTGGTGGGAATGTAAATTTGTATAGCCAATATGGAAAACAGGATGGAGTTTTCTCAAAAAAATAAAGATAGAACAATTATATTATCTAACTATTGCACTTCTGGGAATATAAACTTCCATACCTTGGGTAAATACTAAGTCTATAGTTGCTAACACATATATTTTTTTTTAAATAAAGCACAAGACATAAGTTTATGTTTGTGAATAATTGGCAAGTTGTTTCGTGAGTGTAAAATTAGATTTAAAAAATAATCTTGAGGTTGACAGTTCTTTCTTCCAGATATGAGTCCTTCATCAGATTTTTGGTTTGCAAGTATTTTTTTCCAGTCTGTACTTTGTCTTTTCATCTTCTTTTGAAGGACTTTTTTTTTTTTTTTTCATTTTGAGGCAGTAGATTTAGAAAATTTTCCTTTTATGAATAGTCCTTGAGGTGTCCTATATAAGAACTATTTATCAAGCTCTAGATTTTGAAGATATTATCTAATATTACCTTCTAAAAGTATTATGGGTTTATATTTTATATTTTAATCTGTATATCATTTAGAGTTTTCCTTTTTTTATGTCTGAGGTATAAGGTTTAAATAAGGGCTCACCTTTTTTTTTTTTAATTTTTGGTCAATGGATATTCAGTTAATATGGTACCATTTTTTAAAAATACTACCCAATATCCACTGAATTGCTTTTGTATCTGAGATAATCAGTTTGCTGTACTAGAGTGAAACTATTTCTTGGTTTTCTTTTCTTACTTTCTACGAATAATACAGAGTCTGCTATAGCTATAACTGTCAGTTCATGTAGACTCATTTGTCCACCTCTTCCTTTGTCTTTCACTGTAGACTTCAGAAAACTCTTGTCAACCTCTACAAAAATCTTGCTAAGATTTTCATAGAAATTGTGTTAAAATCTGTTAATTTTGGGAGAATTGACACTTTCATTGTAATCTTTGTAATCATTGTAATCATATAGCATGTCTCTCCATTTATTTAGATCTTTTCAAATTAATTCCATCAGTGTTTTGTGGTTTAGAACAGAAGTTTTGTATATATCATATTATATCTCTACCTAAATATTTTACTTATTTAGAGTAAATTATAAATCCTTGCCTTGGTCGTGATCTTAGAGGATAAACATTCAGCCTTTCACTTTACATATGATGTTAACTGTATGGGATTTTGTTGTTGCTCTTTTTAAATACTCATTAGGTTGAGACTTTTCCTCTTTAGTCCTTGTTTTCTAAGATTTTCTTATGAATGTGTGTTAATTTGTATAAAATGCTTTCTTCTTGTATTAGCAGTATTTAATTTTGATAAATTCATATTTTACATAATGTACATCTTATGTATTACCTAAGGAATATTGCATATCTCAAGATCACAAAGCATTTTTCAAATCTTATTCTAGAAATTTTATCATTTTAGATTTTACATTTAAGTAATTATTTTTAGTACAGATATATGTATACATATATTTTACATTTATACATTTTATATACATATGTGTATACTTATATTTTAGTTCATATATATACATATTCATATATAAATACAGAAGTTGGATTTTGGTTGAAATTAATTTTTATCTAAGTCTAGGTCTAATTGATCTGATAATATTCAAGAAAGTGGCTATTTTTTTCCCTTGAGTTACCTTTATCCCTTTTATAAAAAACAATTGTCTCTAAATGTGGTTCTATTTCTTTTTTTTTTTTTAAGATTTTATTTACTTATTTGACACAGAGAGAGAGGGGAACACAAGAAGTGGGAGTGAGAGAGGGAGAAGCAGGCTTCCTACTGAGTAGGGAGCCCAATTTGGGGCTTGATGAGGGCTCAATCCCAAGGCCCTGGAATCATGACCTTATCTGAAGGCAGATGCTTAATGACTGAGCAACCCAGGTGCCCCTAAATGTGGCTCTATTTCTTTGCAATCAGTTCTGTTTCATACTGACTTGATGACTATAGCTCTATACCAAGTCTAAACTATGCACCCAAAGCATTTAACTTTATAAGACACAAATTATTTTTTGAATGGGTTGTACAATATTTTTCTTTGTTCTTAGATTATCCAAACAATTTTTTTTTAAGATTTTATTTATTTATTTGACAGAGAGAGATCACAAGTAGGCAGAGAGGCAGGCAGAGAGAGAGGAGGAAGCAGGCTCCCTGCTGAGCAGAGAGCCCGATGTGGGACTCGATCCCAGGACCCTGAGATCATGACCTGAGCCGAAGGCAGCGGCTTAACCCACTGAGCCACCCAGGCGCCCCAAACAATTTTTTTTATCTAAGTTGTTCTTTTTAGAGTTCTTTTGCTTTTCTACATAAATTTTAAAATCAACTTCTTAGTTTGGTTTGTAGAAAAATAGCAAATAGATTTTGAATATGATTACATGGGCTATACGTATCACTTCAGTGAGAAATGACACCTAATAACATTGAGTCTTATTTTCATGTCTGTAGCATATCTCCCCATTTATCTAGATCTTTGATTTCTCTCATTAAAATTTTGCTGATTTTGTTGTAAAAATCTTACAATAATTTATTAGATTTACATCTATACATTTCATAATTTCATTTCTTTATTGCTAACATGTAGAAAAATATATTTTAAATATAATCCTGTCTTATTGTACGAAATTTACTTATTATTTTTGTGTATTTAAATTCTTTTGATTTTATCCAATTGATGAATGCAATATTATTCAGTCATAGAATGAAATCTCACCATTTTCAACACTGTGGATGGAGCTAGGGAATGTTATGCTAAGCAAAATAAACCAGTCAGAGAAAGACAAATACCATATGATTCAATCATATGTATAATTTTAGAAACAAAACAATTGAAGATAGGGGAAAAAAAGAAAAAGAGGGAGAAACCAGAAAATAAACTTTTAACAACAGAGAACAAACCAAAGGTTTCTGGAAGAGGAAGATGGTGGGGGATGAGTTAAATAGTTAAATGGGTGATGGTCATTAAGGAGGGCACTTATGATGAGCACTTGGTATTGTATGTAAGTGATGAATTACTAAATTCTACACCTGAAACTAATAGCAATATATGTTAACTAACTGAAATATAACAAATGCCCTATGTAAATAAGGACAGTTTTACTTTTTCATTTCTAATTGGTATATAATTTTTCATTTTGAATTATTCTTACATCATTTCTCTGGCAAGGAACTTAGCCAATGAGGAATAGGAGTATTAAAGGGAGACATATTTTCCTTATTTCCAAACTTGATATGGATTTTTAGGAAGTGATCTTTAATAGGTTGGAAAAATGCCCTTCAATTCTTAGTTTACTAAGAGCTTTTATTTTGAGTGGCTGCTAAGTTTCTTCCATCAATTCTTAGATATTTATTGAGGTTAAAATGTTTTCCTTATTTTTAGTCTTTTAATATGACAAGCTGCATAGACTGATTTTTCAGTGTTAAGCCAATCTTGGTTTTCCTGGGATAACAGACTTCTTGGTCATAATGTATTATCCTTTTTACGTGATGTTCTATTTGAAAAACTTGTATTTACTTAAGAGTATTTTAAATAACTTCCATAATGATCTCTAATAATTTTTTGATAACTGTATATTCTTTTGTTATATATTTTCTGGATTACTTTACATAAATATTTGATAGAATTAACTAGTGAGATCTTCTGGTCATTGTTTTCTTTTCAGGAAGGTTTCTTAATTCAGAATTTAATATATTTAACAGTTTAGGCTTGTTCAAATTATGTATTGATTCCTGAAGAAACTCTATTATCATATATCTTTCAAGGAATTAGTTTATTTTATCAACTGTCAAATTTATTAAAGAATTTTTAAAATAGTATTGTCTATCTTTTATGTATTGTCTGTAAAATTCATAATAATATTTGTGTTGATAATTTGTGACATTTTTCCCCCTTTGGTGTGCTTGCTTGAATTTAACTACTTAACACACTTTTGACAGATATATATTTTAGTTGCAACGATTGTTTCTATTGTTTTATCATTCTCAATTGTGTCGACTTCTGTTCTTTTTATGCATTCCTTCTCTGTTCAGTTACCTATTACTTAATTTCTGCTTTATTCTCATGGTGGATTAGATTATTGCTCTGAAAAATTTTTTCTACATCTGATACAAGTTCTTGATGCTACAGTTTCTTTCTTTAATTGTATCTCACTAAACAATATATTTCATTTCATTCAATTAAAAACAATCTGTAATATTATGTAGAATTTCCTCTGTGACTTTCTAATATGATCCACATATTGTTGCATAGGTTTGTTTAATTATGAATTATTTGGAGATATTCCAGAGAGATATTTGTCAAAGTAAGAGAGAGAGAGAGCACAAGCAGGGAGATCAGGAAGCAGAGGGAGAAGAAGGAGCATGACTTGAACTGAAGGCAGATGCATAACTGACTGAACTACCCAGGTGTCACCAGATGTATTTTTGTACTCATTCCTAGCTTATTTGCATCATGTTCTGAAAGCATGCTTTGCTTGATTCAATTACCTTTAAGTATGTAAAGTTTCTTTTGTAGCCCGAGGTACAGTTTCTTTGTAAATGTTCCAAATGTTTCTGTTGTTGATGTGCTTTATAAAAGTTAATTGGGTCAAGTTATTTAATGATGTTTATTTTTTTCTCTATGCCTCTTGATTTTATCAACTTGTTCTATTAATAAGAAAGAAGGATTGAAATTTTCAGTCATAAATATACATTCTCTTTTCAGTTTTGTCTTTCTTTTCTTTTCCTTTTTTCTTCCCTCTTTCTCCTTCCTCCCTTCCTTCCGTCCTTCCATCTTTCCTCCTTTTCTCCCTCCTTCTCTCTTTCTTTTCTTTTCTTTCTTTCTTTCAATTCTGTGCTGTATGTGCATTCACACGTAAGAATTTGATGTTTTCTTGATGAATTGACTCCATTCTCATGTATTTCTCCTCTTTATCTCTGCAAAATATTTTTTTTCCAAATGAGTCTGAAGCTTTAACTTTTAATCCCTGTATATATTACCAATATGATAAATCAGTATAAAATGATTAATCATTGCTGGGTGGCCATTTTTCTCAAGAATACTTTTGTTTTGATTTGTTGCCATGACAATTTTAGACCTTTCAACCATTAAGGACACAATAATTGTGAGATTATTTTTCAAAATTTGATATGCTTATTAAAATTTTTATTGTTACAAAATAATCATATTTCATTAAATATATATTTAGTCCCAACCCAAATACTTAAAGTCATCCATAAGAATTCTATATGTGTGAGATAAAATTATACTTGGTCTCTTTTACACTTCTTTAACATTGAGCTTTTATTCAGTCATTTGAGAAAATTCATTCATTTTCCTCCTTTCGAGAACAAAGTGTTCTCTTGCCAATTTTCCAGTTTTTGTTTATTTTTATTTACTTTTTTACCATTATATTCATCCTACCAATTTCCACTGCATTGGCAGTTCTCAGATCATCTTAATTTTCTGTGTTCATTTCCCTTTATATTTACAAAGGTTTCTCCATTTTCTTTTTTAGAACGTCAAAAAGAAAGTAGTAACTTTTCTCAGATATACATCCCTTTAGTGATGTATTTCATAGAACAGGTTTTTTTTTCCCCTTTGTCATTTTCTGATTGGCTAACTCATTATCCACTCTTGTCTTTGCTCTTTGTTTTCATGGATTTCAAATTACCCTATCCACTTTCTTTTTTGCTTACTTAATTTCTCCAGTTTTAATTTTCCTTCTCATCCTCTCCCTCTACTCTTTCTCATTCCCTTTCCTTTATTTGCTATATATTATTAGGCTTCTTCTATCTCCAGATGCTTGCCACAATTTTATTTTAAGGTAGGTGAGATGAAGAGTATTAAATTAAGAAGAATGCACGTGTTTCTATTCAAGATATATGCTAAAATAATGTCCTTGTACATGGATTCCCCAGCTTGTTCTTTGAATTGGGATGCCCTTTGCTGCATACATGATAATATCCTAATTCTTTTTTTTTCCTTTCCTGTATTTTATTTTTTTAAAAACCAAAGTTTTTCTGAAATATTCTATACATACATTAATCTTTCATAATTTACATCTTTATAAATGTCAAATGTCTTAGGACCACTGTCTCAACTCTGAATTTTATAAACTGTTTTGCTTTCTTTATATAGCAGATGTATTTTAAAATAGTTCAATGTTTTTCAGCATCATTTTTAACGAAATGATTTTATCTTATATTTTGAAATTAGCTATTGCTAAAACCTTTATTATTCCTTAGACTTCTATCTTGTAAACATTTATATTACTGTTTCTGTTGTTTTATTGCTGTGCGTATAAGTCTCAAACTTTCTATAAAATTAAAATATTGATATTTTATTTTCTACTTGGTTGACTAGAATTTTCTAAAAATTACTAAATGATTATATTAGATAAGCAATTTCCCTTAATTTTTTAATGAAAGTATCCATTATAAGACATAAAATGATCTCTGAGTTATTTTGAAATATTCTTAGTGTATTACATCAAACATTCTTAAATTCCTTTATTCTTAAAATTTATATATTATTTCCCACAATATATCTCGGTAAGAAGTGGGTGTTACATTTTAATTAATATATTTCCAGACTTCTTCCTTTAAATTTTCTTTTGTTTCTCAACACTAAATAATTCTTACAATCATATATGACCTTTAAAATGTTCAGGTATATTTTCTCTCTACCCACTTTGTTGAGAGTTTTTATTGTAAATAGATGTTAAATGATGTCAAGTGCTTTTCCTACATCTACTGAGATGATTGTATGATTGTTACCCTCTATTTTGTTAATATGGTGTATCATGTTGATTGGTTTGCAGATGTCAAACCATCCTTATATCCCTGGAATAAATCTGTTTGATCATGGTAATGATCCTTTTAATATATTGTTTAATTTTATTTGCTAAGTTTTGTTGATGATTTTTGCGTTTATGTCCAGAGATTTTGGCCTGTAATTTTCTTTTTTATTTTTGTTGTGTTCTTGTCTCTTTTTGGTATCAGGGTAATGCTGGCCTTGAAAAGTGGGTTTAGATGTGTTCTCTTCATTTTTTGGAAGAGTTTGAGAAGATATGGTATTAATTCTCTTTTGAATGTTTGGTAGACTTGACTAATGAAGCCATATGATGTTAAGCTTTTATTTGTTGGGATTTGTTTTTGATTACTGATTTAATCTCTATACTAACAATTGTCCTATTTTGCATCATTTAGATAACTTTTACTTTAGTGAATTAACCACATCATATAACATTCTGTAAAATAGCTAGTGTTTTTTTTTTTTTTTCAATGTTATATTGATAGCCATTCATATATGGTTTACAGGACAGGGTTTTAATTTTTTAGAGTAATTTAATCAGTTTTGTAATAAAAATTTTGATAGATTTTTAAAGTACAACTGACATTCAATATTATATTGGCTTCAGTTATTTTATATAGTGATATAACAATTCTATACTCAATAGTCATCATAATATAGTCACCATTTACTCAATAGTCACACAATAGTCACCACTATAAGTTACTCAATCATCACCACAATAAGTATAGTCACCATTTATTGCCATATGAAGTTATAATATTGATTATATTTCCTATGCTGTATGTTTTAACTCTGTGACTTATTTATATTATAACTGGAAGTTGGTACCTCTTAATCTCCTTCACTGATTTTACCCATTCCTTTACACACATCCCTTCTGACAAATACCAGGTTGTTTTCCGTATTTAAACTACACCCCCCCCAAAAAAAGTGTTTGTACAGAAAAGTAAACCATAAACAAAACGAAAAGTTAATATACTGAATGGGAGGAAATACTTGAAATGATGGACCCAATAAGGGGTTAAAATTTAAAATATATAAAGAATTTATTCACCTCAACACCAAAACAAAACAAAACAACAAAAAAGAAGCTATTCAATTAAAACATGGGCAGAGAACATGAAGGAACATTTTTTCCAAAGACATACAAATGGCCAGTAGAGATAAAGATGCTCAACATCACTAATAATCAGGGAAATGCAAATCAAACACACAGTGAGATCACCTCACTCCAATCAAAATGGTTAGTATCAAAAAGACAAGAAATCATCAATAGAGAAGATGTGGGGAAGAAGGATCTCCATACTGTTGGTGAGAATGTAAATTGGTGTAGTCACTGTGAAAAACAGTATGGAGGTTCCTCAAAAAAGTAAAAATAGAAATACCATATAATCTGATAATTCCACTTCTGGGTATTTACCCTAAGAAAATGAAAACACTAACTGAAAAATATATATGCTCCCTTCTATTTATTGCAGGATTATTTATAATACACAAATAGAACAGTAACCCTGTGTCTATTCATGGATGAATGGTTAAAGAATACATACTATATATGTCAAACACACACATACACACACATGCACACACGCACACACACACACACACACTGAAATATTACTCAATGATAAAAAAGATGAATATTGCTATTTGTGACATACGTCTGGACCTAGACAATATTATGCTAAAATAAGTATTATGTTACAATACTATTATGCTGAAATTAGTTAGACAAAGACAAATACCATATGATTTCACTTATATGTGGAATCTGAAAAACAACAACAAAAATATTTTGCTAGTTGTTTTTTTAATTTTTTTTTTTAAGAGAAAATGATAGAGAACAGGGGGAGGGGAAGTGGAAGAGGGTAAGAGAGAATCTCAAGCAGACTCTCTGCTGAGCATGGAGCTCTACATGGGGGCTTGATCTCACAACCTTGAGATCATGAGCTGAGTTGAAGAAACCAAGAGTTGGACACTTAAATGACTGAGCCATCCAGGTGCCCCAGTGTTTTTCTAGTTTTATTCAATATGGTGTGTTTTCTTTTATTCTCCTGAATAAATTACATAAAGAATGTATGATAATGTAATAATGAATGTTTAAATCATTCACATTAAAGTAATCTGAGTTTGGAAATTTTAATAAATTCTTTCATATCTTATTTTGTTCACAATTATTACCCTATTAAATTATTTTATTCACAAAATTTTGGATAAACCTAATTTTCTCTAGAAATTCATCGATTTATCAAGATTTTCAAATTTAGAGAAAATTTTTTTATAAAATTTCTATATTTATAATTACCTCTTGTTTATTTCTTCTTATGTTCTCATATATGCCTTTTTCTTAGATCTTGTTTTATTTTTATAATAAAAAAATAGCAATTTGTTTTTACATCCTCCTCTGCCTAAACACCCACAATGTTCTAACAAAATATATCCACATTTGGTTTTTGGATTCAAGTTAGTTTTGAATCTAAGTAAAGTTACAATATTTTTTTTCCCCTCTTGTACTTCTTTTGGTTTAACCCATATAAATTGAGCAATAACAATCTCTCTCTTTTTTTTAACTATTTCACTGACATCACCTCATGGGATCATATATAGCAATACTTAAAGGTCCAAATAAGTAACACCAGAGGAAAAGTAAAATCAGAATCCTCTGAGGCTAATGCAGTGTTATTTCCCATATGTTATAGCACACAATACAGAAAGGGAAATATGATTAATAGTGTCTAACATACTTTAGAACCTAAACAAGTACAAATGCGTGTCCTCCATTTCCAAAATTTAAGTCAGGATTAATGAATTTGAAATTATAAAAACAACAGTTTTATTTCTAAATCTCTGATTCAATATTAGCCAGGTTTGTACTGATGCTGATTCCTAAGTTATTCAGACAGAACACTACTTATGGCTTTTGCCTAAAATACCCAGATGCTACAAGAAAAACCAAGTCTTTGCCCCAAATTACCATGACACTTAGAACTGTGTATACTGGACCATAAAATCAATTAACAGATGTTTTCCTCAGCTCAATAGTACTTTCTTATTTGCATACATAGTATTACACATTCTGTTATATAGATGACTCTTTTTTGATTACAAAAGGAAATGTATTGGCTTTAAGCTTTTATTTTGTTTACCATAAAATTATTTCTTTTTCTATAATATTTACTTCTCAATTCTATGATCATGAGCATTGACATAAAAATAGAAGTTAAATTTTGATTCTTAAATATGTTGTTCTTAAAAATTCCAGATATATTTTGGAAAATATAAATTTCATGAAGTTTATTTTTTTTTTAAGATTTTATTTATTTATCAGAGGGAGAGAGGGGGAGAGAGCGAGCACAGGCAGACAGAATGGCAGGCAGAGGCAGAGGGAGAAGCAGGCTCCCCGCTGAGCAAGGAACCCAATGTGGGACTCGATCCCAGAACACTGGGATCATGACCCAAGCCGAAGGCAGCTGCTTAACCAACTGAGCCACCCAGGCGTCCCAATTTCATGAAGTTTAAATGCAAATTTTTTCATTGATATATTTGACTTTTTCTCTATGAGTGGAACTTTTATGCTTAGTCAGATACATTAATTCTAATGTGTCTTCACATTGTTTTATAATTTCTCACATATTACCATTCTCTCTCTCTCTCTCTCTCTCAAACCACACACACACATACACACAGAACTGTGGTTGGATATATTCCTTAACAAGAGAGGTGCCCGCCAAGGCACATTTCAAAGAGTAGGGAAAAACAGGTGAAAAAATGCAGTTTGTTCTGCAATTAATCTAAATTTTAAGTTATAATTGAGTGTATTTTTGAGCAGAATTGAATATAAGTTACAGTAACACAGATAAAGTAGAACACTTTTTTAAAAGATTTTATTTCTTTATTTGACAGAGAGGGAACACAAGCAGAGGGAGAAACAGGCTCCCCACTGAGCATGGAGCCCAATGTGGGGCTCAACCCGAGGACCCCAGGAGTACAACCTGAGCTGAAGGTATGTGCTTAACTGACTCAGCCACCCAGATGCCCCAAAATAGAAAACTTCTTAATAAAATACAGAAGAAATGAAATATATATGTAAACAGAATTCTTGCAAAAAAGATTAAGATAGATAAGGATTCATATGGTGTTCACGTAATTGGAAATCATGTTTATGAAATAAAGGAATCCTTAAAACCTTTTAATTAATAGGCACATCTGTGTCTAATATATGACATTAACTAATATTATTCAATGCCCAGCCACTTTTGAGATATCTCCTTTAGGATATATAAAGGAAACCTTAAAAGACTAAATACAGAAATGTTCACACAAAGGCCTATTTAAGTAAGGATATTATAATTTGTCATTTTTAGAATTACCTGTGTGATAATTGGCTTACTGACCTGAATTTCCTTTAATTAACTTTATAAATTTAAATATATTGAAGAGGTTTTATGATGCAAGAAAGGTGACCAGCATATAGTGAAGAAAATGAACTTGTGTGGTAGAATATCTTGAATGAATCCTATCTTTAAAAATGTAGTCCCTGTGACCTTAAGATCTTAACTTCAGTTTCCTTATCTATTAAACTAGGATTTTAATAATATATGTAGATCTTGGAATAAAAAATGTACAATATTTCTAAAACACTGGGGCTATAAAGTGTACTATTATTTCTCTCAGAATGGCATTTGCTATATGAAAACAGTCCTCAAATAAACCATTTACTAATAAACACATACTTTTGATTTTTCTATCTCTTTTCACATTATCAGATGGGATTTATAATATTTGCTTAAAATGCATCTTTAAATATGTTGTAATAATTATTAAAAATAGGTTGCAGTTTATTTTTCAGAAATCATAAAGAACAACTCTTGATTCACAACATAAATGTAGATGGAGTATTAAAAGCATTCAACAAAAAGTTTTAGGGACAACAAAAAGGAATGCTAGCTTCTTATCTGAACCCTAGCCAACATGCAGCCAGATTTTAGCAATATGCTAGCAAAGAGAAATAGCTATGGTCAGAACAATATTATATCTGTTTGATATTTATAATTTAATCTAGATTTATGTTAAAATTAGCATCTCATGAAATAAGGACAGTGTTTTTGATTAATGCTTATAAATTATGTGGAGAATCCTAAGGTAAAATCATTTCTTCAGTTATCAGAAGTACCAGAATTACCAGTAACCAACCCAGTGGTGACTATACTTCTGCAGTACTCCTTTTTTTTTTTTAAAGATTTTATTTACTTATTTGAGAGAGAGAAAGAATGGGGGCAGGGAGGGGCACAGAGAGGATGAGAGACAAGCAAACTCCTTGCCAACCTCAAAGCTGGATGCAGGGCTCCGTCCCAAGACCATAAGATCATGACCTGAGCTGAAGTGAGAAGCTTAACTGACTAAGACACACAGGAGTCCTATGAAGAGCTCATTTGTAAAACACACAAAAAAGAGGCTTTTGGAGTTGTCATCTTTATCTCTGTAATAAGATTCCATAAATGTAAAATTGAGCACCTCATCTATATCAAACAAAAGCTAGATACTAAAAAAGATACTCATTTTGAAATTTGTAGAAGAAATCCTGAATTAAAGAACAATAACAGCATTATAGGAAACAGCAATATGGTAAATGCAGTCAGGACCACCAGAATTATACCCATTATAATAAAACAATTATTTCTAAAATGTGAATGACCATATAGCAGAAATAGGTTTAAATGCACATTATTAGGGGAGCCTGGGTGGGTCAGTGGGTTAAGCTCCTGTCTCTTGATTTTGGCTCAGGTCATGATCTCAGGGTTGTGATATCAAGCCCCACAAGGAGCCTGTTTTAGTTTCTCTCCCTGTCCCTCTGTCCCTCACCCTAACTGCTCTCTCTCTCTCTCTCTCACTTTTCACCCTCCCTCAAAAAAATAAAAACAAACAAACAAAAAACACTTTATTAGCTTATTATACATTTTACTATTTTTAAAAATGATTCAAATATTACATTATACATTAAATTTGAATATCACGTATTATATATATTACCAGTACTTTAGTTCTTCACAAATAAGCTGTACAAATTGCAGTCATCTGTGCATTCAGGTCAAAAAATACTTTTCAATTCATAATTATATTTCCATAAGATGTTCAGTAAGAACTATTGAGGTTTCTGTTAAAAATTTGAAGATGTGATTCACTGCATTCAATATGGAACCCTGGGGAACTCTAAAAATAATCAGAAGCCATCTGGCAAATATTGAAAATTTAAAAAAAAGAGAGGCTTTAGAAAAATAACTTCAATATGTTTATCAGTATGCACCTAAGGAAACAAAATAAACCTTCTAAATAGCAAAGATAATGTGCATATTTTGTTTTAAATGCAGATATTGAGATCATATTAAAATTTGTAAAAATCATATCAATTGCTTAATTGATTCTTTTTTTAATTACATGCAAGAAAACAAAATCAATCGGACTACTTGCCATCGAATTTAGAATGAAGTTAACCTCACCTTTTCCACATATAGTTTCAATATTTTAAAATATACCTTAAGTAATTGAACCTCTTTGGAAAAAATTAGGTCAGCAGTGGTCCTATGACATGTTTACTGTCAAATTTTCTTTTTTTTCTCTATTTAATATTTTGCTTATGTAATGTTTACTGATTGCTCAGAATCTATGCTAATGAAAGCGGCCTCCTTTAAAACCTAGAACTGAAGAGAAGCAGAAGACATGAACAATTTACATATGAAAACTAAATGAAATACTTTGGGCCACAAGATGTCACTGTAGCTCAAGCAAGACATTTTTTTTTGGACTCAAATAGAAAAGATAACATATTGGACTTAATTTATATATTTAATCTGCTTTTGATTGTATTCCAGATAATTTTTTATAATGGACAATAAAATGAAGATAAAGGAAAGAATAATTTCTACCTGGAGTAATTTTCATCTAATTTTCTAGGAGTTGTGGTGATAGATGTTAGAGAAAATGACAAGTCAGTTCTTCAAACTTTATGAAAAAAGAATTATCATGAACAATTATAACAAAAACAAATGAGTTGTTGCCTTTCAGTCTTAATTTTTATTTGTATGAAGCAGTGTAATATCCAAGGTATTAGGTCTTAATTTAGACTGCAGAGTTTATATCTCTGTTTTCTCAACTACTTTTAGACTAACCTACACACCAAACTGTAAGATGGAAATAATGCAATTATTTTGTAGGGCTCTCATTGGCTAAATAAAAATGCTTTTATCTAGGCCTTAATATAAAATTAATTTATAAAATTTGTTATTATTTGAGAAGCCAGCAAACCTATATATCCCAACCAGGTTTATTTTGATTTTTTTCACATTTCTAATGTCTCTTATATTGCCTCAATTCCCAGATATAAAGCTTGAATACAAAATATATTTTGCATTATAAAGCCCTATAACAATGAACTGTGTCTTCTCATACTCCCCTCTTCTCCAAATTACCTATTATTGCAATAAACTTATGTTAAGAATCAAAACTTATAGTTTTTAATTAGGACTCACTTAGCTCATGTCTGTTAAGAAATGTTTAATATCTGAATAGTCAAAAACATAAGTATAGTATTTTGCTAACACAATGTATTAGTTTATAGAAAAACATTTTTCAAATGTTTTAGAAGTTAATTAAATATTTTATACTATCACTGATAATATATTTTAATTCTCAATACATTAAATAGTTACAGATTTGAAAATTCTAAACTCAGCAGAATAAAGTATAAATTAATCTTTAAATTACATCTAAATATGTTACTGATGAATACTCCAACATTGACCTCATTATGTTTACAAATTATTTTTCAAATAAAATGTAAATTACTATATTTTCCTGTATAATATACATGAAAATTTGACAAACTCACTTTAAATTGAAATTTTATAGATTAAAAATCCTGTTTTCCCATGGATTTACTTGTCAAAATAGAGCTAATTACCAATATAGAAGAATTTAATGATGTAAGTGAGGAAAAGGAATGAATGTTCTATGAAACAGTGTATTCTTGGTCTTTCCTAAAATATCTGCTTTAGTAAAGTTTTGTGTTTACAATTCTGAGTATATAACATCATATAGCTGAAAATAAATATCCAAAGTTAATGAATATTTATTGATATTCCACCTATTTACACAGTGTCTAATATTGTTGAAATAAATTTTACTATATAAATGGTAAAAACATAATAATAGATATAGGCAAATAAAACTGGACAAATGTAGAAAGAAGTTGCTGCAGCTGAGGTCAGAGAAGTTGCTGCCTGTGTTCTCATCAAGGATTTTGATGAATTCCTTTCTCACATTGAGGTCTTTCATCCATTTTGAGTCTATTTTTGTGTGTGGTGTAAGGAAGTGGTTTAGTTTCATTCTTTGCATGTGACTGTCCAATTTTCCCAACACCATTTGTTGAAGAGGTTCTTTTTTCCATTGGACATTCTTTCCTGCTTTGTCAAAGATTAGTTGAATATAGAATTGAGGGTCTATTTCTGGGCTCTCTATTCTATTCTATTGATCTATGTGTCTGTTTTGTGCTGGTACCATACTGTCTTGATGATTACAGCTTTTAATAGAGCTTGAAATCTGGAATTGTGATGTCACCAACTTTGGTTTTCTTTTTCAACATTCCTCTGACTATTCATGGTCTTTTCTGGTTCCACATAAATTTTAGGATTATTTGTTCCATTTCTTTGAAAAAAAAAAGATTTTATTTTGATAGGGATTGAATTAAATGTAGATTGCTTTAGGTAGCATAGACATTTTCACAATATTTGTTCTTCCAATCCATGAGCATGGGACAGGGACATTTTTTCCATTTCTTTGTGTCTTCCTCAATTTCTTTGTGAGTACTTTATACTTTCTTGAGTACAGATTCTTTGCCTCTTTGGTTAGGTTTATTCCCAGGTATCTTATGGTTTGGGGTTTAATTGTAAATAGGATTGACTCCTTAATTTCTCTTCCTTCTGTCTTGCTGTTGGTGTATAAACACTCAACTGATTTCTACGTATTGATTTTATATCCTGACACTTTACTGAAACATTGCCAAAGACAAGGGAAGTGAGGGTAAAAATGAACTATTTGGAATTTATCAAGATCAAAAGTTTTTGCACAGCAAAGGAAACAGTCAACAAAACCAAAATACAACCAACATAATGGAGGAAGATATTCACAAATGACATATCAGATAAAGGGCTAGTATCCAAATCTATAAAGAACTTATCAAACTCAACACCTAAAAAACAAATAATCCAATCAAGAAATGGGCAGAAGACATGACCAGACATTTCTGCAAAGAGGATACCCAAATGGCCAACAGACACATGAAAAAGTGCTCAACATCACTAGCCAACAGGTAAATACAAATCAAAACCACAATGAGATACCACCTCACACCAGTCAGAATGACTAAAATGAACAAGTCAGGAAACAACAGATGTTGGCAAGGGTGCAGAGAAAGGGGAATCCTCCTACACTGTTGGTGGGAATGCAAGCTTGTGCAGCCCCCTCTGGAAAACAGTATGGAGGTTCCTCAAAAAGTTTAAAATAGGGCTCCCCTACAACCCAGTAATTGCACTACTGGGTATTTACCCTAAAGATGTAAATGTAGTGATCCCAAGGGGCACATGCACCCAAATGTTTATAGCAGCAATGTCCACAATAGCCAAACTATGGAAAAAACCTAGATGTCCATCAACAGATGAATGGATAAAGAAGAGGTCACACACACACACACACACACACACACACACACACACACAATGCAATAGTATGCAGCCGTCAAAATGAAATCTTCCCATTTGTAATGATGTGGATGGAACTAGAGAGTATTATGCTAAGTGAAATAAATCAATCAGAGAAAGACAATTATCATATGATCTCTCTGAAAGGAGGAATTTGTGAGGTAAGGTGGGGGTTTTGGGGGGTAGGGAGGGAAAATAGAAACAAGATGGGACTGGGGACGGAGACAAGTCATAAGAGAATCTTAATCTCAGGAAACAAACTGAGGGTTGCTAGGGGGTGGGGGTAGGGATAGGGTGGCTGGGTTATGGACATTGGGGAGGGTATGTGCTATGTGTAAGACTGATGATTCAAAACCTGTACCCCTGAAGCAAATAATACATTATATGTTAAATTAAAAAAAAAAAAAAAGAAAAAAAGATATCCACAGCCCCTTGCCCAAAACAACAACAACAACAACAACAAAAACTGGAGAAATGTAGTTTGTAATAATACAGATGTTTAAGAACACAATTTCTGAGGGCCGTCATGGTACTATGGAGATATCAATATGATCTTAGTAATAAAAATTATAGCTATTATTTGGTAATTATAGCTAATATTGCCTTTTTGTGTGTATACTAGGCAAGGAGCAAATCATGTTCTATTATCTCAGTTCATTCTCAAAGGAACCTTATAAAGTAGGTATGATTATTTTCATTTTATTGACAAGAAAATTCTTAGAGATAGTAATTTGCCAGGGATTTCTTGGGTACTTATTGAGAAAACAAAACCAAATGCCATACATAATATATCAAAACTTACATTAGAGTTTCTAGTAATTAATCCAGGGGACAAATCTCATGAGACAGTCACAGAAATCCTGACAAAATCAACAATGAAAATGATAGTGGCGTATTATTATCATAGTTTTACATAGTAGTAAATATGGAATTGTCATAAATAGCCACTTAAATTAATTTCAAATGTTGAATAAAACAGTATTAAATTGCATATATTAATGTTTTCAATGATAAATACTAGGATGTTTACACAGTGGTGAATACTAAAAGACATATAACAATTCGTAGACTGATACTTTGCTGTATAATACATTTTCTCTTTAAAATTACTTTTGAAGAAGTGATCATATTCTATAATATCAATTTTTAGAATCTTGTGAAATGGTACACATATGCCATTTATTTTATGCCCAGTTTTGTAAATGTGCATCTTCTGAGGTCAGTGCAATTGATTGTTAAAAATATTAATGTGTTGGGTAGCTGGGTGGCTCAGTGGGTTAAAGCCTCTGCCCTCAGCTCTGGTCATGATCCCAAGGTCCTGGGATCAAGCCCTGCATTGGGCTCTCTTGTCAGCAGGGAGCCTGCTTCCTCCTCTCTCTCTGCCTGACTCTCTGCCTACTTGTGATCTCTGTCTGTCGAATAAATAAATCTTTTAAAAAATATTAATGTGTCTAGGATTCCTTTCCTGATTTTTTTGTAACCCAATTTCACTTTCACCTAACCCTTGTAGAATGAGTAAGTACCTTCTTCACATCAGTTTCACAAATTAGAACCTTCAGATTCCTAGTAATCTGCCCATCTAAGAGGCAGACAAAAGAAAACAGAGATCAAGAGAATGAATGGATGATCAGGAAAGGGGGGTCAAAAGCAAGAATCTTTATCATCTTTTATTGTAATGTAAATTTCAAAAGTCAGTGATTACATGCTGGCATATGTTCAACATGCACACACATATACATACTCCTGCCAAAGAATAATTTTGTGCCTGGGTCTCAAACTTAAGTGGAGAGTCATGCATCAACTGATTTTTGAAGGACCCACCTTGAGACATAGAAGCTAAAGAAATCAAGAACAAGGATATGATCTAAGTGATCATCATCCAGTACATACTTGTCCTGTTTTGAGATGATCAGCTTAAGTCAAGAGACATTTTTAGTGCTTACAAATATACCACCACCAGCATCAATTTCAGGATCACAGCATTATATTTCTGGAATTTCTAAAGCATGACCCTAATAGTTTCTTTGGAGTCAGAAGATCAAATGTGAGATAAAAGAGACCAAGGAAAATGTTTCCCAGTTAGAGTGTTGTTATTTTGTTTTGTATTATTTTTGTTTCCTTTCATCACTAGACAAAGTTTGGGCTTTAATACTAGCTAGTATGGACCTGTGTATGTTATCTAACCATTTGAATTCCATTTTCCACATTTCCAAAATAGGGATAATGAATTTACTTTTTTGGATTCTTATATGAATTTATGAGATAACATGTGATGTGTAGAATATAGATCCTAGCATGAAAATTGCCTCACTAAATGAAAGTATAAATAATGCTCACATTTGAGTTATGTTAACCAACTATGTGTTTAGAATGTAACGCTTCATGATTTAAACATTGAGAATGTCTTGGCATTGTCTTAATCTATTAGAAACATTAAAAAAAAAGATTTTATTTTATTTATTTGAGAGGAAGAGAGAGAGAGCTAGAGAAAGAGCACAGGAAAAGGAGAGGGTGGAGGAAAGGGAGAAGCAGAATCCCCACTGAGTAGGAAGCCTGACAGACTTGGGACTTAATCCCAAGACGTGGGGATCACGACCTGGTCTGAAGCCAGATGCTTTACCAACTGAGTCACCAAGATACCCCTATTGTAAACACTTAAAATTAAATGTCTATATCTAAAAACTAAAGTGAAATATCTTCAGGAGAAAACCACATTTGCCTTTCCTCTTTGCACTTTCAGGAAAGTTAAAAAATAAACTAGATCCTTATGGATATGGTCTTTTGAAAATCCTTAACAAAACAAAAAAGACACAACAGATACTAAAAATGCTATAGGGATTTATTGAGGGAAAATATGTAGGAAACATTCAGCTACTGTGTAACCTATAAAATACATATTTAGGTTCAGTACAAGTGAGAATCTTTTTTTTTTCTTTTTATATTTCATTGCTTGAGTAAGTAACTATTTTTTTAATATTTTTATCTTAGGTTTCCATTAAATTTATGGACATTCATCATGCATGCCGTTCTAATTTCGCTAAAAGAATGCAAAAATCCTTCCAAAATGGATATGTTATATAATACTATTTATCTTCTTTTTAAAACACAAGCCTTATGTTTCAGTATAACTCCTAGTAATATTAAGATGCTTAAAGACTATCAGGTTGAAAGGTAATATTTTTGTTCATAAAGTGATTTATTTTTAAGATTTTAAATTGGTGGGAAAGTAAGAAATTATTAAGATGACAATTTAAAATCTTTTATGCTACCTTTTTGAATTTGAGAGTGATTTTAGTAATTCAATTAATATGCTTGCCCAATATAAATATATTGAAAGGCTAGGAAAGAATAAAGCGGATAAGGAACAAAAAACAAAACAAAGGAAAAACAGAAAACAGAAATGTAGGACAGATGTGCTGTTGCCATTGATGTCAAGATCACTATACTTGATGAAGAAATAAGATTATAGCAGATGGTGAGGATTTAGGGGAATATGAGAAAAAGAATACATTAAAAAGAGAACAGAAATAAATCATGTTGCAGGCTTCTTATATTCTTTAAAATTAATATTTTTTTAGCTTAAGACATGTTTCAAAGATTTTTGAAGATAAGTAGCAACTGATTAAAGCCAAATGTGACCCACAGCCAGCCAGCCTTATGGCACTGTTTTTCTGAAAGTCATCTGTTTGTCTGCATGTGTTTTTATTAATGATACACTTGAGAAGTCTGTTATTTTCACCATAGTCTAGTAGAATCTAGCTTAATGTATTTGCTTGGATGTAAGAAATCAACAACATTAGGTAGAAACCATCAGCTAGGAATAGTGAGCTGAGGCAGAGGAAGGAGGTATGGAGGGACTGAGAAAATGGATTTGGGATGTCAAAATAGAGAGGATCAAAACCAGATTGCTTCCACTTGGTGTTCTCCCAAGAAAGCACTGTTTTGCTTTTCGCTATTATATTTGCTGTTACTTTTCTCAACCTCATGCACTTTTACAATAGACACTCTCCACTCCCTTCTTAGCATTCCTCTTATAACTTACCAGAGTTTTAAAAAAAGTAAAATAGGTTTGTGTAGAATATATCAGGACTTTATGAAGTTTCTTGCTATAAATAAATAATAAGAATATGTTACCATATGTAAAACAGGCAGTACATGTGTTTTGCACATTATCTATGGATATTATCAATGGAAAAGTAATATTTTCAGTTGTAACCTGTAACTTATATGTGGGTTAAGTACCCTTCCCCTGTAGTTTATTTTATTATTATTATTTTTTTTAGATTTTATTTATTTATTTGACAGATGGAGATCACAGAGAAGCAGGCAGAGAGAGAGGAGGAAGCAGGCTCCTTGCTGAGCAGAGAGCCTGATACGGGGCTCGATCCCAGGACCCTGGGATCATGACCTGAGCAGAAGGCAGAGGCTTTAACGCACTGAGCCACCCAGGTGCCCTCCCTGTAGTTTATTTTAAATGAAAAACACTATCTATTAAATGAACAGATTAGTTATAATTTTTTTCTTCCCTGAAATACATTGTTATATTTATTAAGAAAATCTGTTGGTCATATTTATCCATTTGCATTTAATATAAAAATTATTCTGTTAATTATTAGGCTGCAATATTTGATACAATTCTCATTGTGATCATGTGGTTGTTTCAATTATCTAATGATGCATAACAAACTACCCCAAACTCACTGGTTCAAAACAATAGTTATTTGTTTCTTCATAATTTTTCACCTGGGTCTGGCATGTCAGGGATGGATGGTTTATGTTCCCTCTGACGTTATGATGTTGGCTATGCTCCATTGGTCCTGGTGGACATGTGCCTTAACTTACATGTCTGATAGCTCAGTTGGATTGCTGGATGGCTGGAATAGTTTGAGCTTCTCTCTTTACCTAAATTGTGTTTCATCCTACAGTCTTTACAAATGGTCTTGCTCTCCATTAGGGAATCAGAAATAGCTGACTTCTCAGGTAAGATAGGAAAATCCAAGCATCTTAACACTAAAGCACTGAAGTCATTCATTGTCATTTTCACATACTCTGTTGGTAAAAGAAGTCTTTAGGATAGCTCAGATTCAACAGAAGGGAAGTGAATTCTTCTTCTTGATAAGGCAAGCTGCACGTGAATATGGAGATGAAAAGGAATTATTGGTGGTCATTATGTAGATAACCTACTAGATGGTTCAGAAAAGAAATTGTTAATTTGTTATAAAAATAACACGTAGTTTGAGGTTAATAAAATATATTTGCCTGTGACAGAATAATACTGCATTTATTTTTTCTTGCCCTCTCATTCTTGATACTTCATGTTACTTCTGTTCTATTATCTTAAGCATGGGTCATGACTGAATTAAGTTTCTTAGGGGCTTTTTGACCTTATGGTAGTTTTTAATCTATAAATTTTAACTGCCATAGGAGAAAGATGATAGATTTCATTTTGTAAGGAACAATTCACAGAAGTACTGTTGAGTTCAGATTCCCTTTGTTTGCAGAAAGTTTATTATGACTGCTGTTTATGTCAACTGCAGAGGGGAAGTGAAGGAAGAAGGATTGAACAGAGAAAATTCAATGGTGATGTAATCACATCAGTGATTCAGCAGATACCATGAGGAATTCAGGAGCTGAATAAGAAGTATCTTGAATTTAGGCAAGCCAACTCAACCATTAGTCCCTGTGATCTTCTTTGGACAAGGGAACAATCTTTAGCTAAGGGCAAGTTCCACAGAGGGAAATTAGCCAAGAGCCTTTGTCTGCCACTTTAAATAAATGAGGGATGCACATTTTAGTTCTAGAAGGAGAGATAATCTCTGGGTATCATATCATATTGTGTAATCAAGAACAAAGAGCTTAAAGAACTGATCCAATGTATATAAGGATTAGCATATATTTATTTCATTGTATTGCACTGTCAATAATAGTGACATAAAGTACCAAATGTACCGTAATCATATTAAAACAAAGCCCTAAAAGCCTTCAGCTAGGAAGTTGTCTTATTTTTTTAGTAGAAGTATAATACAGTAACAAAAGTAATTAAATTAACATCTCTCTTTCTCTCCTCTCTCTCTCTCTCTCTCTCTCTTTTTTTTTTTCCTGGTCACTAGTCATATCTTCCTGGAAAGGAGGGAGAGAGAAAACAACCTAATTTTACAAAATTGTATTTCATAATTGAAAATTGATCATTCTATGAATACAAAGAATCCTTGAGATAAAAATTGGAAGAAACAAAATTATTTCACATAAGAAATTAAATTCCATTTACATGGGCTTTAGGTGGTAGAGATAGCTAAGCCTACATTCTCTTTATTTTCTATGCTTTATTATACTGTGTTCCTTATGATTCAATATTTTGGGATTAAGTAATTTAAGCCCCATTAATAATGTTAAATGAATTAGCTATAATATGCAGCATTGATCATCTTATAAAATGTTGAAATTATCAAACTTTTAAAATGAAAAAGTGTGACTTCTTTGAAAGAATTAGAAAAAGAAAATACTAATTAAGAACTTATTGTCTTCCATGAATAATTAATGTAGTTATTAAAGGTATTAAAAGGAATGTCAATTTGTTAAATATCAAATATCTACAACTAACATAGTTAATGTTGAAACACTGGATACTTTCCCTGATAGTCAAAAATAAGACAAAAGTGTTTACTCTCAATACTCTTAATCAAAATAATACTGGAAGGTCTAGCGAACGCAATAAAGAAAGAACAGAAAAGACATACATATCGGAAAGAAAGAAATTAAACTGTTATATATGCCAATAATATGATGGTCTACTTAGATTATCCCAAAGAATTTATTTTAAAAAATCCTAGAATTATTAATTGCATTTAGCAAGACCACAGGATATAAAATAAATGTATGAAAATTAATTGTATTTATATATTTGCAATGAACCCATAATTTGTTAAAATTAAACTTTCAGTGTTGTTTATATAAACTCTCAAAAAGTTGAAATACTTAGATGTAAATCTAAGAGAAAATGCGTAAGACTTTTATGCTGAAAATCACTCAAGGCTAAATGGAGTACCTAAAGAAGGTCTAAATAAATGGAGAAAAATTCTGTGTTCACAGAGCTAATTCTTTTGGAAAAAAAAAAAAAAAGAATAAAAGAGGAATAATACTGCCTAATACTAAGAACTACTATATAGTCACTGTAATGTATACTCATATATTTATATAATTGTACCCTGTGGACCTGAACAATTTTATTTATCAATATACCTCAGAAAGACTGAAAAAAAAATCAGACCTACACATGGAATATATTCATTTTGTTAAAAGTCAAATTTTATTGGGGTGCCTGGATGGCTCAGTTGGTTGAACCTCACACTCTTGATTTTGGCTAGGGTCATGATCACAGGGTGGCATGGGTCTACACGATGGGTGTGGAGTCTGCTTAAATTCTCTCTCTCCCTCTCCCTCTGACCCTCCCCCATTCACACACATGTGCACTCCCTCTTTCTCAGAAAAAACAAACAAACCCTACTTTTTGGTCACTTAGTTGGAGATTTTTTTTTTTTAGTTGATGATGGTGGATTAATTGAATGTTCATATATTTTTTAAAGATTTTATTTATTTATTTGACAGAGAGAGATCAAAGTAGACAGAGAGGCAGGCAGAGAGAGAGAGAGCCCAATGCGGGACTCGATCCCAAGACCCTGAGATCATGACCTGAGCCAAACGCAGAGGCTTAACCCATTGAGCCACCCAGGCGCACAAATGTTCATATTTTAACAGCTGTTAATTTATTTTCTTTTGTGAAAAACCAGTTTATCTTTTCTATTATTTTATTTGATTTTCCACTGTGTTTTTTTCATTTTTTTAACTTACAGTCTTACTTAATATGTTGTATATGTGGTACATGTGATGACTGCTTCCCAGTGATCTTGCCATGTCAAGTTTTTTGACTGCTGGATAGGAGTGAAGGCTCAGCTTGCTGCTGGCTCATGTTAATACTACCCTGGGGATATTTGGAAAGTACCAACTGTTTCCTTAGAACAGGGTGGTGTCCCGAAGATCAGCTTCTCCCTCAGCCCTACTGAAGCCTTGGAGTGTGGGCACATTTGTTCTATTGGTGTTAGGCTAGAGATAGTGGGTGTTGGTCAAACTGTTTTCTTGTGTTTGTCATCCTTTTTCCAGGCCTTGACTTGGGAGACAAGCTTTCTTTTGGATGTTTTGTTGTGGTGGTGGTGGTTGTGGTTGTTGTTGTTTTATGGTCTGTGCTTGTTCCGGGTTGAAGGAACTTTCCCTGATACATGGGAAAGCAGTAAAAAAACCCAGGGAACACATTGCTGTGTTGTTTCTGAAGTTGAGTTCCATAGACAGTTGTCTTCTTTCCACTTTTGTTCATTGGGTTTTATCCGGAATTTGCAATTGTATAGGTGAGGATCTGAGAAGAAAGAGGTTACTCCAACTTTGTGAAAACAGAAATTGGCATGATTTCTGTGAATATTTTAAATAATCTTTGTGGCAAGGAAATTGATAACTGGAAAAATAGATGTTCAGAGATGTTGAATACCTTTAAATTTATGATTTTTTTTCTAGAAGGACTTTCATCAATAATTAAAGATCCTTCTTTGATTTTCAAATTAAGTATTATCTCCTTTTGGGATGATTTTGTAACAGTGCTTTCTGTGATTCAACAAATCTCTTTCAGACATATGTTAAGACTTCAAAGAGTATGACTCTCTCTAATACAAAGCTTGGGTGTATATTCTAGAACCACCATCTTTTCTGAATTGTTGTTATTATGGCACAAGTGGCACAAATATGTGCTTCAGCTGATCTTAAATAAATTCTAATGAGTGATTGGCTTTTTTTTTTTTTTTTTTAGAACAAGATCTGTGGGCATGGAAACAAAACAAAATGACATATATGAAAAGAAAATTTCTTCACATACATAATAAAAGGTTTGCTTTTCAGTAGTATTTCCCCTTCAATATCATTGCTTGTTTGACATGAATTAATACTTCCCTTAGTCCAAAAGCTCTTTCAGGATCTAGAATGTAATATTTTAGTATAATTAACTTTCATCTTTCTCACTACCTTATAACTACCAACAAACTCCCAATTTATTTTTAGCATAATCTTTTTTCAAAAATTTACTTTAAAATTTATTTTATTGAGATATAATTGACATATAAGTTTGAGGTGTACAATATGTATGACACATTTATGTCCTGAAATAGGACTATCAGGTCCTAGTTAGCTGACGCCTCTATCAGGTCACACAATTATCATTTAAATTTTTAAATTTTAATTCCAGTATAGTTAACACACAGTGTTATATTAGTTTCGGGTGTACAATATAGGGATTCAACAATTCTATGCATTACCCAGTGCTTATCATGGTAAGTGTACTCTTAATCCCCTTCACTTATTTCTTTCCCACCCATCTCCGCTCTGGTAACCATTAGTTTGTTCTCTATAGTTATTCTGTTTCTTGGCTTGTATCTCTCTCTCGTTTCACTTTATGGTATTTGTCTTTATGACTGATTTAATTTGTTTAACATTAATTTCAGTGTAATCCTTATACTTATTTGTACTACAATAGATATATTGCAAATGAAAATTTCACATATTTTATATTGATCATGTCTCCTGTTTCTTTCTATTTACTCTTTATTTATAAAGCTTCTTTCTTTTTCTTTTGAGGTATAACTGACATACAAGATTATATTAGTTTCAGGTGTACAATGTAGTGACTCAATATTTTTATATATTGTATAATGATCACAATAAGTCTAGTTAATTTCCAAAATCATATATAGTAATGATATAATTTATTTTTCTTGTGATAAGAAGTTTTAAAATCTTTGGCCTGCCTTAGGCTCAGGTCATGATCCCAGGATCCTGGGATCAAGTCCCACATTGGAATCCCTGCTCAGTCAGGATCGTGGTTCTCCCTCTGCCTGCTCTTTTCTCTGTTTGTGCACTCTCTCCCCACTGCTCTCTTCTTTACCCCTGACAAATAAAAAAAAAAGAACTTATAAGATCTACTATCTCAGTACCTTATAGATATTTGATACAGTATTATTAGTTCTAGTCACCATGCTGTACATTTATTTTATAACTAGAAGTTTGCACATTTTGACCTCTTTTACCTATTTCCCCCATGTCCTCATCCACTTTTTATTTATATCCCACATATAAGTGAGGTTGTACAGTATTTTTTTTAATATTTTATTTATTTTAGAGAGAGAGAGGATGACAGAGGAAGGGACAAAGAGAGAGGGAGAGAGAAAATCCCAAGCTGTGGGGTTTGTGTGTGTGTGCTGTGCACTCTGTGCTGTGCACAGAGCCCAACACAAGGCTGAATCCCACAGGCCTAAGATTATGACCCGAGCCAAAATTAAGAGTTTGATGCTCAATTGACTGAGCCACCTAGGCACCCCAAGATTGTATATTATTTCTTATTCCCATCTGGTTTATTTCATTTATCATAATGCCATTAAGTTCCTTCTATATTTTCCTCATAAATGGCAAGAATTCATTATTTTTTCGAATAGTATTTCATTGTGTATTCATACCACATCTTTATTCATCCATTTTATAGACATTTGGGTTATTTTCATATCTTGGCTATTGTAAATACTGATTCAGTATTTGCATATAAGTTTGAGGTGTACAATATGTATGACACATTTATGTCCTGAAATAGGACTATCATGGTAGTGTTAGCTGACACCTCTATCAGGTCACACAATTATCATTTAATTTTTTAATTTTAATTCCAGTATAGTTAACATACAGTGTTATATTAGTTTCAGGTGTCATATATCTTTTCAGGTTAGTAGTTTTACTTTTTTATTTTTTCAATTCCTGAAAGAAGGAATTGCTGGATCATATGGTAGTCCTATTTTTAGTTTTTTGAGGAATCACCATACTGTTTTCCACAGTAACTGTATCAATTTATATTCTCAACAACAATGAGAGTTCCCTTTTCTCCACATCTTTGCCAACACTTGTTATCATTTATCTTCTTGGTAATAGATATCCCAACTAGTGTGAGGTGATATCTCATTATAGTCTTGATTTACATTTTCTTAGTAATTAATGACAATGAACAACTTGTCAGGCATATGTTGGCTATCTATATGTCTTCTTTGGAAAATGTTTATTCATATAAACTGATCATTTTAAATTTGATTATTTGTTTTTTTGGGGAGGGCTATTGAGCTACATGAGTTATTTATATCTTTTAAATATTAACCTTTATCAGACATATAATTTGCAAATATTTTCCCTGATTTCATAGGTTGCTTTTAAGGATTTTTGGAGATCTTCTTTGCTATTCAGAAACCTTTTAGTTTGATGTGGTCCCATTTGTCTATTTTTGCTTTTGTTGCCTTTGCTTTAGGATTCAGATTCAAAAAATTATCACTATGACTAATGTCAATTGTTGTTGTAAATGATAAGATCCCATTTCTTTTATGGCTGTGTAATATTACACACACACATACAGAGCACGCCTTTATCCATTTATTTATAAATGGGCACTAAGATTGCTTCCATTTCTTAACTATTGTAAATAATGCTACAACAAATATAGGGTGCATATATTTTTCAAATTGGTGGTTTTGTTATGTTCAGATAAGTACCCAGTAGTGGAATTGCTGGAATTATTATATAGTATTTTAATTTTTTATTTTGGGGAACTTCCATACTCTTTTACATAGTGGTTGCATGAACTTAAATTCCCACTTATAGCACACAAGGTTTCTTTTTGTCTACATAGCAGCCAACCCTTATTATTTCTTGTCTTTTTAATATTACCCTTCTGACTGGTGTGAAGTGATATTTCACTATTGTTTTGATTTGCATTTTCCTGATTAGTGATGTTGAACATCTTATCACCTGTCTGTTGCCATCTGTATGTCTTCTTTGAAAAATTTTCTACTCAGGTCTTCCACTCATTTTTCTTTTTTCCTGTGAAAATATTATTGGTATTTTGATAGGGATTGTAATGATTCTGCAGATTGTGTTGGGTAGCATGGACATTTGAACAGAATTCTTTCAGTCCATGATCATAGCACATCATTCCATTTGTTTGTGTCATCTT
Organism: Mustela nigripes; assembly: GCF_022355385.1. Lineage (NCBI taxonomy): Eukaryota > Metazoa > Chordata > Mammalia > Carnivora > Mustelidae > Mustela > Mustela nigripes. The sequence goes on from NC_081557.1 coordinate 177,485,052, forward strand.
CAATTTTAACCCTTAGGGTCTTGATTTTTAAGAGTGCAGCTCTTTCACTTCCTTGGTTAAATTTATTCCTAAGTATTATTTTTGCTGCAATTGCAAATGAGATTGTTTTCTTAATTTCTCTTTCTCATATTTTGTTATTTCTATATGTAAGTGTAACAGACTGATATATATTTATTTTGTATCCTGTACCTTTACTGAATTTACTTATTAATTCTAATAGTTTCTTAGTGACATCCTTAGGGTTTTCTATATATAGCATTATGTCATCTGGCAATAGTTACAGTTTTATTTCTTCCTTACCACTTTGGAGTCCTTTTATTTCTTTCATTGTCTGATTCCTGCATCTAGGACTTCCAGCTCTATCCTAAATAGAAGTGGCCAGCCTGGATATCCTTGTTTTGTTTCTGACCTTGGAGGAAAATGTTTCACTTTTGCATCATTGAGTATGATTTTAGCTGTGGGTTTTTCATCTGCGGCTTTTACTAGGTTAAAGTAAATTTCCTCTGGTTCATGTTGAACATTTTTATTATGAATGAATGTATTTTACCAAATGCTTTTTTCTGCATCTTTTGAAATGATCATTTTTTTCTTTCCTTTTGTTAATGTGATGTATCATATTGATTGATTTGTAAATATTGGGTCACCATTGCGTTCCAGAAGTAAATCCCACTTGAATGTCGTGAATGATCCTTTTAATGTATTGTTAAATTCAGTAAGTTAACTTTCTTTCTTTTTTTTTTTTTTCTTTTAAGAATTTTCACATCTATGTTCTTCAGGGATGTTGGTTTGTAGTGAGTTTTTTGTTGCTTTGTTTTTTTTGTGTGCTTTTTAAAATTTGTTTTTAGTGTCTTTGTTTTGTTTTGGTATCAGATTAATACTGACCTTATAGAATAAATTTGGTAGTTTTCCTTCCTCTTTGATTTTTTTTTTAAATAATTCAAGAATAGGTTTAAAGTCTTATTTCAATGTTTGGTGGAAATCACCTATAAAGCCATCTGGTTTTGGACTTTTGTTTGTTGGGAGTTTTTTGATTACTAATTCAATTTCATAATTAGTATTAAGTCTGTTAAATTCTTATTCATGATTCAATTTTGGAAGATTGTGTTGCTTTTAATTTTTTTAAATGGATCATCCTAATACATTTTTCCCTTTGATGTGTCTATTCAATTCCAGTCTGATTCAATCGGTCTTGAAAAAAAACTGCATATGTTTGATCTTAATTAGATATAATGATGATCTTGAGTAGGTAAAATATTGTCAAGAAATTTTATTTGTTTGGTTTTCTTTCCTATTTTCTATGTAGATTGCATTATATGAAGCATGAATTAAATTTACTAATTTGAACTTACTATTAAAGTTTTGCAACAATTTACAGGATAGAGCTCTGTATCACAAATGTACATTTTGCCTGTGTTAGAATGCTAATTTTCCTAGTTCATTTTTTTCTTTTTGATGGTCCAAACAGCATTACTGAATCAAATATTGGTTTTCTATTAGTGACAAAATAGGAAAAGGACTCTAGCCATTCATGATTTTGTTAATGATCAGAAAATTCGATAATGATTGGGAGGAATTTCTTAATTTATTAATGTTATTTTAAAACCTAAATGTTGAAAGTTCCTACCAGGCAATCAAAATGTTGATGCGATAATAAGTAAGATAAATACTGCTTATTAAGTAAAGAGTGAGCAAAATACATATTCAATAATTAATTTATAATATATATTTTTAACCTAAATTATGACCTTTGATTACTGGTTTGTCAGGGATTGATCTGCCATACACCATCTATTAAGGATAACTTTGTACAGGGCCTCTCCAGCACCAGAAGACTTGATTATGGAATCTCTTTTACTTTACTATACACCAGCCAAAACCTGCAGAATGGTCTTCCCATTGTATGATCTTAATAAAGGCTAAGTGACAATCATCCCTAAGCTACCTACAGAGAATGGAATTGTATTAGTAGCTTTATAATTTATAGCAGAAATATACATTTGTAAACTATCGAAGAGGGAAGTTAAATAAAATCAATAAAATATGGCCATGAATATTGGATTGTCATTTTTATTAAGTGCTTATTTTACTTTAATGTCAGAATGGTAGCTTAAAACTATTTCCATCATTTAAAAAGAAATATAATGTGCTTTAAAGCACAATTCAAAATTAGAGAACTAATATTCTCACTGCTTTAAGAAAATGCACTGCTCTTTGGAATAATGAAACTTAGAAATAAATTATCATTTGTCTGTAGTCTATATTGTTGTGAATTCAGGTAGTTCTAATGGCTTTTAGAATGAATGAGACCTTAACAAGGGATTTGAAAGGTAATGTAATTAAAAAGGCAAAGAATAGTCATTTCAGTTTAGTGCAGTGTAAAATGCTGTCACACTGATTCATATAATAATATTAGAATAACTCTCTAGTCCAAATTAACAAAGGACTGCATTGTAACAAAGGAAACTAAGTCACTATGATCATTCTCACAGCATTTGCAACACAATGAAATATTCTTCAGTATAACTGATAGCAGTTGTGAAAATAAAGATATAGTATGGATCAAAAATTCCACTTTCTTATGCATGTACAAGTTGAGCATTGGTAGGTGTAAAAAGATACCAACAGCAAGAATGATTAGATACATGAATAAGTCACATTTATGTTTTCCAAAATTAAATACTTAAATCCAAAGCTTTATATATACCTATGTATTTTCTTATACTCATACAATCATTAAGTAATCAAATTGAAAACTTACCATGTGTCAAGAAATATGTTCACAGGGCAATTAAGACATAGAGTTGATCTGTATCCTTAAGAATTTTACTTTTACTATATGGCTTCCTATGCTATAAAACAGAACTTTCCACACAGTCTCAGTAATAAAATATTTGTTTGCTCCCCCTAAAATTGCATTCTCAGTATTTCTAGTTCAGAGGGCATTGTAGGCCTCCACCAGTTTCAGACATAGGACTTAACTGTCAAATAACCTTATGTTTTAATCAAATAATTTTTTAAACTTCTATAAAAGAATTAATGCAGGAGAAAATCACTTTAGAAATAGATGCTAAGGAATCTATATGCTATATTTCCCTCTTTTATTGTGCATCTCTCAAGTTCCATCTATAAACACCCATAAGAAAAATATAGTTTATCACTATTTACATGAGGTATGTAAATTAAGAAAGAAAAAAGATCATCAATTCACTTAATAGTTTTTATGTAAGATAATTAGATTTTAACTATTTATAGGATTTTTTGAAGTTTTCATTAAAATTGTAGTTAGTTAACATATAGTGTAATGGTTTTAGGAGTAGACTTTAGTGACTCATCACTTACATATAACACCCAGTGCTCATCACAACAAGTGCCCTCCTTAACCCCCATTACCCTATTTAGTCTGTCCCCCTACCCACCTCACCTCAGTTTGTTCTCTATGGTTAAGAGTCTCTTATAGTTTGGTTCTCTCTCTCTCTCTTTTTTTCCCTTCCCCCATGTTCATCTGTTTTGTTTCTTAAATTCCACATATAAATAAAATCACATGGTATTTATCTTTCTTTGCTTGACTTATTTCCTTAGCATAATATATTAGTTCTATCCATGTTGATGCAGGCCTCAACCTCATGACCCTGAGATCATGACCTGAGCCAAAATCAAGAGTGAGACACTCAATTAACTGAGCTATGCAGGTCCCCCAATATTTCATTCTTTTTAATAGCTGAGTTTTAGAAATACACACACACACACACATATATTTTATTTATATATATGTATATGTATACCACCTCTTCTTTATCCATTCATCAGTTGATGTTTAACAAATTAGAACAAAATTAATATATATTATGTTAAAAATGAAAGCATTTCTTCATAAACCAGGAGCTGTTACCACACTTGTGTCTGAATAAATGTCTGCCAATAAAATGCTTTATTGAGCCAGAAGTCTTTATGTTCAACACTGATGTTTAAACAGAAAGGTTTGTTGACCTAGTTTCTAATTTATGCAAGTGTTTCACCATGAAAAGATTGGCTTTCAGATATGAAAAACATGTTTGACAATCAGTGAAATTTTAGAGATATCAATTCATATACTTCAACGTTATAAAACATTAAGACAAGAATAATGCTCACATAGAGATCAGTGTTTCTGGTAATTCTTTTTAAAATATTAGGGGAAATTGGAGAGGGGGATGAACTGTGAGAGACTATGGAGTCCAAGAAACAAGCTAAGGGTTTTAGAGGGGAGGGGGGTGAGGAGCCTGGTGGTATTAAGAAGGACATGTATTGCATGGAACACTGGGTGTTGTACATGAATAATGAATCTTGGAACACTGCATCAAAAACTAACACAATTTCAAAGAATTTTCCATAGACCTAAAAAAATTTTCATAATCTGAGTAATATTTCTAAATTAATAAATTTAATCAGTTAAATGAAGAAAAAGAAAATGTTGAAATATGCCATACATATGTATATACAAACAACTATCTTGTATTTACCTTATGATTGTGTTTGAATAGCTTTATTACCCCTACATTCCTTTATTACCACTACACTACCCCTACACTGCTAGTATATATGAATATATTCATGTAGACAAATAGTTATGTAGGCACTTAATGTATTAATTCTATAATTAAATATATAATATGATCTTGTTATTAATAAGCCATGATGAAATAGAATACTCTAAACATTTTAGTTTGAAAGCATTTTATAAAACCTTCATATTTTACTTAAAATTTCAGAAAAATGGAAACACACACACAAACACCTTCAAATAATTATCTGTCTTATATAGCAGAAAATTTTTCTACATCTTCTCTACTAACTAACCACCTCTATTAAGAAAATCTAGCTAATTATTATTGTGTCTCATGATCAAACATTGAACTTCACATTTATAAATGGATTTGGTTTAGTCTTTTCTATATGCACAAAAATATGTTTTGTTTTTTAATTTTTCTCAGAAGCTGTAATAGTTATGCTCTCAGATACTTTGATTAGAAATCCTCCATATTGAATATATCGTTACTGTTTTTACACAACCTGCTATAGAAGTTACAAATATTTAGCTTTATTTTCCTCTGTTAAGGGAAAATAAATATGGCCTTCATTGTTGGATTGTGCATTGCATTAAACCTACGATATAATCTAAAGCTGATATTGACAATGAGTCATACAAAGGAAGCATATGCTGTATTTATCCCCTTATTTTTATATGTATAATCATTTTAGGATAGTTTTTGATCCATATTTATTTTTATTTTTATTTTTAAAGATTTTGTTTATTTATTTGACAGGCCGAGAACACAAGTAGGCAGAGAGGCAGGCAAAGAGAGAAAGGGAAAGGGAAGCAGGATCCCTGCTGAGCAGAGAGCTGGAGATCATGACCTGAGATCATGACCTGAGCTGAAGACAGAGGCTCTAACTGACTGAGCCACATAAGCATCACCAGATTTATTTTTTTAAAATATTAGAATAAATAGCACCTTCATAGGAAATGTTGCATGATATTTTATTTCTTCAGTGTGCACAATATTTAGCTTTATTACTGCAGAGCAAATGAAGATAGGAAAACATGTAGCATGTGTATACCAGACATTACATTATGCCAGATTTTCTTATTTACATTTGAAAACTAAATCTTGTGATGTAAGTGATATTCTCCCTATTATATATATGAGGAAATCATGGCTCAGAGAGTTTAAGTAACTTTTCCAAGGCCATACAATTAATAATTTGGTCTGACTGAGCATATTTGTCTTTCCACAACATAGTGGTGTCCAAGAGAACACATGTTGTCAAAGTGCATATAGAGTCTTCTCATATGTAATCCCACAGGCAGTATGGTGCAAACAAATGCACACATATAAATATAGGCAGTTGTTTATACTGGCACACACTTTAGTTTACATTTTAACCTAATTTTGGTGTCAAATTTTTAAAAAATGACTTGTTCTCAGTTACAGAAATCAAAATGTTACTCTACCTCAAATCTATGCACTAACATGAATCTATAAGTTAATATGTTCTTTATAGTCAGTAATGCTTATTCTCTGAATTATTAAGTGTATACCCAACATGTATTTGCTGAATATATTCAGAGCCAGTATGGTGTTTTATAACAGCATCATTTGTGGAGAAAGACCAAAGTGAATCTACCTCTTGCCAGTTGGGTGCTTTTCAGTAAATCACATATCCTCACTTATACTAATGATAATCACTTATAAATGAAGATGATAATACATAACTTCCCATGTGAGTTGATATTGCATATTAAAGATTGCTGATGCCTCATTAATGTTATTTACTATCATTGCCATAATCATTATTGCCATCATAATTAACAACAGTAGTCATTATCATTGATCAAAAAATCAGAGTAAAATTTATACCAGTAGATGGGATTTACTTTTTGGCTCAACATATCCCTATTCTTAGATCCCTGTAAGGAATGTTGTAATCTTCTGAGGGACCTAGAAATTCTATTGAGTTACAGAGTTTCTTTGGTTCTATTTTTATGATAACAAGTACCATACCTCATGTTTAATAATATATTTATATTTTATTAAGTGCTGTTAATGTCCTTAATTTAACTTCAGAATAGCATGTAAATTATATAGGAGCAAGTATTATAAACTTTTCATATAGGGTAAACAGAGGTTCATTGCCATGAAATTCCCCCTTAGTTCTCTGTTACTTGAAATCTAAGAATGAGGAATTCCTCTTAAGTGTTTGTGTTAGCATCACCATCAACCACTTAGCCTATCACTATTCTTTTTTTAAATTTTTTTTTATTTAAGATTTTTATTTATCCATTGGACAGACAGTAGTAGTAGACACAAGCAGGCAGAGAGGCAGGCAGAAAGAGGAAGGGAAACAGGCTCCACGCTGAGCAGAGAGCCCGATTTGGGGCTCGATCCCAGGACCTTGGGATCATGACCTGAGCCAAAGGCAGAGGCTTTAACCCACTGAGCCACCCAGGCGCTCCATCCTATCACTATTCTTAATTCTACTTTCATAGTGCTGAGGGATTGAAAGTAAAATTTGATTACATTAACTGTGACTTAACTGTGAATTTATTTTACAATCTGCATGTGGTGCCTACGCTAACACACATGCAGCACATAGATAGAGTGAATCTCTGTTTTCCTCAACATTAAACAAGGAATGGCTTCAGATCTGCCACCAAAAACAGCTTGGATTCAGACCTGTGTTTAAGTTTTCCTTCTCTTTATTTGAAGCCCCAAAAGTAAGGTTCTTTACCTATTCTTTCTTAAACTGTACTGATTTTTTGATCATGAAGTTTTAAATATTTTAAATTATTCACTATGTTAGTAAAACATTTTGATGTCCACCCCAATATATGCAGAAATGTTTATTTATAAATTGTCATACCTATAGTTATAATATTATATAATGAACTCTAAAACATTTCTTTAACTTGGGATAAACACATAGAAATTCTATAAATTTCTTGTTGACCTCAAGAAGTAGACTTTGTGCTTCCTAAGATTCATGTTATTTTCTTTGTAACTACTATCATAAATGTCAAAAACAGTGCATTCACAGGAATGTGTTGTTCCTACACCCTGATCCTCAATGGGTTCCTATAGTTGTTCAATTATATGAGCCATTGAAGAAGAGGATTTAGTTTTAGCCAAACTCTTCAAAGATAATTTGAATGCTTTTAAAAAAAAATTGTGGGGTTCCTGGCTGACTCAGTCTGTAGAATATGTGACTCTTGATTTTAGGTTGTGAGTTCTAGGCCCATATTGGGTGTAGATGTTATTTAAAATAAATAAATAGGGGTACCTGGGTGGCTCAGTGGGTTAAGCCTCTGCCTTTGTCATGATCTCAGGTTCCTGGGATCGAGCCCCACATCGGGCTCTCTGCTCAGCAGGGAGCCTGCTTCCCCCTCTCTCTCTGCCTGCCTCTCTGCCTACTTGTGATCTCTCTCTCTCTGTCAAATAAATAAATAAAATCTTTAAAAATCAATCAATCAATTAATTAATTAATTAAACAAGAAAAGTGCTTAAAAAAAGATGGGTTAAAGACACAAATCCTAATGATATTACTTACCTAATTTGGTAAAATTAATACTAATTTGCATTACCAATATTTCACTTTTTTTAAATCAGAAATCAGTGGGGTTTCATTAAAAGATGAAACAATACTAGATTGGTTGGTTCATAATCCCATTAACATTTAGCCTGTGATATATTGTTTTTTTCATACCTTGTTATACATCTTCATGTGATAGAAATGCTCTTAGTTACTGTATATTTATTGATCTTTGAGCTCTCAGCTAGAATACTGTTTCCTAAAGCATTTCATATAATGGTTGCTTACTCAGTCACTAAAGTTATCCAGAATACTAAAAAAAATAATTAGTTTTAAACTAATAACCAATACAAATAATCAAGTATTAGTATAATCTGTAACTGATAATAATAATGCATCCAAAAAGCATTTCTGCATGCTTCCTCAACAGTATTTCCCATTACAATATTGAGGGGAAGTACTGTCTCTCATTATTCCATTTCCTATGTGAAAAACTAATTCTTCTAATTTGTGGTACATTTTTTATTATTGGTGCTCTCGGTCCTTGTTAGTTATGATGGTATATTACTAATGCTCTCTTTGGTTTTTCCTTTTGAGGAAGGGCACACTTCTTAGTAAACCATTCTTAAAAAAAATACTTATTTTTTTTGAGAGAGAGAGACAGAGAGAGTGCATGGGGGGAGAGGCAGAGGGAAAGAATCTTCAAGCAGACTCCCCATTGAGCACGGAGCCATGGCTCCATCCCATGACCCATGAGATTATACCTGAGCTGAAACTAAGAGTTGGACCCTTAGCCTACTCAGATACCCAGGCATCCCTCAGTAAACCAGTCTAGCAGATGTTCTGGGCCCTACTTAGCTGCTGTGGGAGTGAATTTATTCAGGAATATGCTGTTGAACACTTAGTTGATATTTTCCTTTCCTAAAAGATTAATTCATTATTCCACTTTCATTTGCTAGAAAATTCTTATTCTCATAAGACAGCTGATTAATGCTTGGTGATTTCTAAAATAACTGATAATGCTTTATTAAGATTGCATTGAAATGAGAATAACTTCCTAAAGGCCTTCTAGGCATAAATTCCCTTTTCTGTAAATTGTGGAAAATGATAATGCCTACATTATAATGTTCCTGTGAAAGTTAACTTTAACAGGATGAAATTAGGCAAATAATATTGATGTAAATAATTGTAAATAATGCTTTTTCTTTCCTTATGTAAATACTTATTGAACATATAAAGAAAAAAATAATTAAAATGTAAATTTGGTTAGTTTCTATAAAGTAGGATTTCACTCTTTTGAAATGTGTGTACATTTAAGCTTGCTCTACTACAATCACAATATACTATGAAAATGTATTTAGCTCAATATTTTTTTGTCACCCATGGATTTTTATTTTTTGGATATTTCTAAGGTATTTTTGTGAAGTTATTACTATTATTAAATAATCTTCATTATTTTTACCTCACATTTCAAGGTAATTCTTATATATATATGATGAAATATTTTCACTACATTTTATTTAGTATATATAATTACATTGAGAATGATAATTTATAATAAATTATTCTCTTTATATATGTATTTTTTTCTTACCTATATTAAATAAATTTCTGTGACCCTAAAATAAATTGGGACTAGTATTTTGGCAAATGCTTAAGTTGAATATAGTTGAATATAGTTAAGAGTAACAAGATTAGGCAACACTTTTTTGGTATGAGTTGGTAAGATCACTTTTTGTTATAAACTCTTGATAGAAAATCTTTTTGATTGTGCTAGAAGCCCCTTGAATCAGCTAAAGCAAAGTGGACACAATCTGATAAATATAATGAATATCTCTCTTATGACAAGGAGACCAACATGACTCGACATCAAAAAGAACCAAGTTTTTAAGGATGTTAGAGTCATGCCTCTTCTTTTTCTATGTGTTAACTATATTCTTTAGTTTGGGAGACACCATGTCTGCTAACAGCTCCTGATTTTTTTGTCTCAGAAATTGGTTCAATAATAATACCTTTTTTCTTTCAACATTCTCATTTCATATTTACCTGGGGAAAAAATATGATCAACTGAATTCAGTATTGACACAAGAACAATAAGCAAGGGATAAGATCAAAATTTCCAAAATTACATTCTTGCACTAACCATGCTGCTTGGCAAGGTCAGTTCCTGGAGGAAGACAGTGTTCAGATAATACGTTTTATTATGTTGGCTTTTGGAAGTATAGGTCTCAGGTGATATAGCCCAGTGACTGTACAATTACTGAACATGCATACATACAAACAACTATACAATTAATTTAGTGAAATTGCATATTATTTAAGGGGAATCAATTATACAAAAGATTGTAAGATATTTACTTTCAGAGAAAAAAAGCATAAACCATTAAGAACTCTTCATGTAAGTTCAAAATTAATAAAACTTTTTATAAGATGACATTCTCAGCTCTGATAATAACACCTTTCTTAAACGTCTTTGTATAACATAGAAGTAGAACTCTGAAAATTACATATATAGATTGATTTGTGTCTTGAGTTTAAGATGTAACCCAGTTCTGCCAAAAGAGAATACTAAGAGTCAACTGGAAGAAAGATATAAATACTTTTTTAAGCATAATGGAGAAGGCATTGAGTTCTTCTAGGGCAACTTTGTTTGATCCTGTAGTTTCTAGTCCTATCATCAAAGAGCTGAATAACAAGAGCTTGTGGAATAGAATTTTCACTACAAAATCTGGGGAATAGTTGGCTGTTTTTCCTGGTTGCTGCTGTGTTTAGCTGTAACCATAACGATACAATGGATTTGTAGTAGTGAATTCTGGTTCAATGACTGCCCCAGAATTCTATAAACTGCCATATGTTGGCTATTGAAAGACAAAAGTAATTATTAGCCATGAAAAAAGAAAACATTGAGGCATAAAACAACAAACAATCATATACTTTGAGTTAGACATCAGTGGATTTACATAGTACTTCACCTTTTTTGGCTTCCATCCTTCTGCTAAGATCAACTGTCTAATTTTTTCTAATTTAAGAATACAATTTTTATGGTGATAACAGAAGCTTAAGGGACAGAAGTTAAAATATGCAGGTACTCTTGCTGTCTTGGTTTAGAATTTATATGCCATCATTTTTGTCGTAGTCTGTTGACAAAATCTAGTCATATGACCAAACTCAAACTCAAGAAATAGGGTATCACATGCAAATACTTTAGTTAAAGGACACAGGAAGTCACACAGCAAAGGACGAGAATACAAGGAGTGAAGAATTTCATCCAATGTTGCAATTAAACACAAGTGCCTGATGTTTTTGAATAAATTACTCATACTTATGTAAGTCTTCTTGTTCTAAAGAAACTAGAATTCTAAAAGGTATAATTTCTAGCCACCTTTCTTCTCAAGCCTGAGTTGATACAATTATTCCAAAATAGAAAAATCACCAAAAATTGTTTTCCACTTGCAAAGAATTCTACAACATGATAGTGGAGATTATGTTTTACCACACAAATAAATGTCATCAACTCTGCTCATTTAATAAATGTTTTTATAACTTTTTTTGATAATATAAAGTATAATTGTTAAAATGTGGAAATAACCATAAGCAAATAGAAATACAAATATAACTTCTGTAAACTAAGAGGGAAAACATTAAAAAAAATTGAATTAACAAACCAGAAAGCATAAATAAGACAAAACAGAGATTAAGCATGTAAATAATTAGCCTGAAGTGAGATATCAGGAATGCATCCAAGTATATTCAACATTTTTATCAAGGAAAACTACTTAGAAACACGTATTAAAGGATAAATAATCAGGAACACCTGTCTGGCTCAGTCAATTGAGCATCTGACTTGATTTTAGCTTAGGTCATGATCTCAGGGTTTTGAGATTGAACCCTGTGTTGGGCTCCATGCTGGGTGATGTGGAGCCTGCTTGGGATTCTCTCTCTCTCTCACTTTGCCCCCCCACCCCCCCACACACTTTGATTGCATGCACACTCTCTCTCTCTTTAAAAAAAAAAAATCAGACTGGTTACACTGCTATTAAAAAACATAGTAGAAATGACACAAAGATATTGCAAACAGAGTTGGGAAATGCATTAAACTAGAGGAAGACATCTGCTATTACAATTTCAAACAGAATATAATTGAGGATGAAAAATTGGTAGACATTCATACAAGGAAAATACTTTAAAATTAATAAAAATAGTTTAACAATTTGAACCATATAATTTTATAAAATAGAAACCTCCAAATGACAATTGCAAATATATTTAGTCATTACATCTTTCAAACTCTGTTTTAAGTAACAGAAAATGTATAAAACTATAGAAGATTTGAAAAACCCAGTGATAATATTTGATTCAGCTGATACATAGGAAACTGTATCCCTTCAAACAATTATATATTATGGAAGTATATACTATTTTCAGCAAGACTTTTAATATTTCAATTATGACCATGTTCTAGATCAAATTTTCTTGCTCATTGACAGAGTTATAATGTTCTTAACTATAAAGCAATTACACTAGAAAACAATAATGAGATGATAAAACTTTTATTTAGAAAGTATAAAACACTTTTATAATTTGAGCTAATGAAAGAAATTACAGTTGTAATAATAAAAAGGATTTAAACAAAAGGATCAACTATGTTCTAAGGTTGAGAATTTACATGATAATCATTAAATTAGATTTTATTTCTAAGCATTTAGGAAGAGATGACAAGTTACCTTAATATAAAAAATTTAGGATCTCTCATTTTGTAATTAAAGTAGTTAGTTATTAAAATATTATTCAACTAGTACCTTAGAATTTTTTCTTATGATTGTTCATTGATTTTTCCTCATAATCATTTCTAATAAAATCATAGCCTTCTCTTTCCATATCAAATTAGTTTCTAACTTCATTGGTAATCATTTTCCAGAAAAATAAAACAATGCACAATTTAAAAGAAGAAATTTGTTTCATAATATAGCTATTGTTTTACAAATTAAAGTAGCAATAAAATTATCTCTCTGAAGTCCCTACCAAAGTATGTTTCATATTCATTGAGGTAAAGGCCCATTGAAGAATTAATATTATTTCCTCTTTTAAAATAGTACATTAAATAATGTGTCCCCTAAACTTGTAAAATACTTCTTTTATTTCATGATGTGATATATTTCCTTGAAAGAACTGATTGGAAATATCTGTAACAAAAGTAAAAAAAAAATAGATCTTCACAAGATAAAAGCTGAACAAGATGAAATTCAACAACTTTTTTGTGGATCTATCAGTGAACTGAAGTCACAGGACCAACTACTACCCTGAAAACTGGAGAGACAGGAAAATACAGAAAAGGCAAATCAGTTTACCTGGTGCTGATAAATAGTAGAAACAATTAAATGATAATTTGGCCAAATTGCTGGAAGATAAGTATGGACAAACTTGAGAGCTAAAACCTCTTAGTAGTCTATTCTAAGCAGCCACCATAATTTCATGGGTTTTGCTTTCAGAAGTTCCACCAGTTTCTCACAAAGACAATTAGAGAAAAATCCCCTCATGTCTGACCAGGGGAATGTAATAGTAGCAGTTTTGAATTATGCCTAATGGAAAAAATAACCACTTTGAAATATTTCCAGGAGAAAAATAGTTGTTTTTAAGTATTCTTCGATAATTTTCTGCAACAAAGTCCTACTCAGCAAGAATTCAAAATGACATCATGAGCTTTATTGGATTTGGGAATAGAAAATTAACCAAGTCTAACCTTTTTTTTTTTTTTTTTTCTTCCAAGAAGAACAGGAAAAAAAAAATGCTGAGAAGCACTTGCAAAGAAAACGGCTCAGACAGGCTGACTGAGATTGAGATCTAATCAGAGAATTGTAGAATGCTCCCTCACTCCACCAACTCCACTCTTACCACCACAACCACAGGGCTCCTGAAAAATAATAGTCAACTACATTAAAAGATTTATAAGTGGCAGACTTTAAGAAGTGTCTAGGGAAACCCAAACACAACAGAGGAGAAAGGAAAAAAAAATCACTAAAAGAAATGGAAGCCTCAGACACATAGAACTACAGCAAACAGTAGACACAGATAAACTCCTATCTGAGTAAACATAAAACTTTATACTAGTGGTCTCTATGCCTTGATTCCCATTGCCACACCCAGCTTTTAACAAAAATTTACAAGTCCTATAAAAAGGCAAGAGAAAACACAACCTGAAGAAACAATGCAAATATGAGGATGAGGCTATATATAACAAAGATTTTAGCAATATCAGATCAAGAATTTTTGGAAAACCCAAAAGATTCCACCCCCAAACTACTAGAACTCATGCAACAATTCAGTAATATGGCAGGATACAACGTCAGTGTACAGGAATCAATTGTTTTCTTATACACTAACAATGAAAACATAGAAAGGGAAATGAGAGAATCAGTTCTATTTACTATAGCACCAAGAGGTTGATTTTTACAAGATCAATATTAATTAATTATTTTTTTAAGATTTTATTTTTTTATTTGAAAAAGACACAGTGAGAGAGGGAACACAAGTAGGAGGAGTGGAAGAGGCAGAAGCAACCTTCCCAAGCCCAATGTAGTGCTTGATCCCAGTACCCCAGAATTATGACCTGAGCCGAAGGCAGATGCTTAACAACTGAGCGACCCAAGCATCCCCATATTAATTGTTTCTGTAAGTTACTTTACCCTTTTCTGTGTGCTAATGGGCATGGGATAGGAAGGAACCATGTTGTGGTGTTTGTTGGATGGCTGTAACTGAGAAATTCACATTTATTCATTTATTTATTTATTTATTTATTTATTTATTTATTTATTTATTTTAAAGACTTTATTTATTTATTTGACACAGAGATAGAGAGCACAAGTAAGCAGAGCAGCAGGCAGAAGGAGAGAGAGAAGCAGGCTCTCTGCTGAGCAGGGAGCCCAATCGGTGCTCTATCCCAGGACCCTAGAATCATGACCTGAGCCAAAGGCAGCCGCTTAACCAACTGAACCACCCAAGCGCCCCAGAAATTCACTTTTAAAAATGTGTACATTTTTATAATGCACATTGCTAACCTATGAACCCCTGTTATCTCTCAATGAAAGAATTTTAAATCTAGCATATGCTGGTATATACTCTATTTGATTTTTCCTATACTTCTGTGTTTGTGCTTTACCTTAGAGTAGAATATCTTTACTCTGTTTCTTTACCTCATCTCCTCTTCATGATATATTATTTAGAGTTGTAGTTTTACATTTTATTTAAATTTTTAATAAAGGAGAAAAATAAATTTATTCAGACTAGTTGTCATAGGATAAGCAAAGTGCATGTTGTCCCTAAGCCTCATCCATGAATGAAATATTTCTTAAAATTTCAGAAATCTATAATAGTTGATGACAGTGTTTTAATTCTGTCAAAGTAATGTACAGCACAGGCAAAGGGATATGGTGTTTGACAAAGTCCCTTTAGTGTCTTAAAGTGAACTAGATGGAGATGTAAATTAGCTGGATTTGGAACTGAAATTAATGAATTGATATTAGCATACAAGAGAACCCCTGGTGATTTTTACAAGATTCCTTCCTTGCTTCTGTTAATCAGTATGTCATTAGGAAGTTAAAGAAACATATGTCATGAAAAGATAAAGTCTATGAGTTTATACCCACTTAGAGAATCTATAAATACAACTGTACTCATTACTTAGTGCCATTTTGATATCCCATCAAAATAAAAATTCTCCAAAATCAGAGATTTCTTTTTTCTATTTTGTACACTATTGTATCTCTGGAATTTGGTGCATAATAGTAGATTCACAGTAAATATTTGTTGAACAAAATTATTTTGCAAGACTGATGAGGCATATAAAAGAACTTGAGACATGTCATAAGACAAATGTAAAAGGAGCTCTAACACTGTATTTTATATTGGAAGAAATGATTTCCAAGAACAGATATTTAGGCTGAGGTGTCCAGAGGGCATTTATTGAAAGAGGGATTAGAATTTTTCTGCTAATTCCCTTTGGAGGGGTAACAGCTTTAGCAAGATATTTTATTTTAATATAAAAGGGTGATTTCTAATATAGTGGTCTTAAAAAAATCATAAAGTTGCACTAAATGGTAATGAATTAGTTATATCAAATGGCATTCAAGAAAGCCCCAAGATCTGACATAATAAACTTTAATCATTGGATGGTAGATAAACTTGATCTTCATATCCTTTACATTTCTCACATTATGTGATTATAATATAGTCTTAAAAAAATGCACCTAACTCCATCATTAGGTCTTGGACATATTGATTTCATAAAACCAACAGTGTTTCAATTATAGTTTTTGGAGGTATATGTATTTAGTAAAATACTTTGCTATATTTTCAATATCATTCTATCATAATAATTATAGAATTATATCTTCAACTGTTTGATAAATTAAAATGAAGTATGGTGCTGTTGTTTAGGATATAGAAAACTGATAAGTGAAACAAAAAGGTGGTGTAATAAGGTAAAACTGGTGATACATTAGGATACTTAAGAGCTCTATTATCATTATTTTATTTTTTTTTTTT
>NC_081557.1:177505209-177520535 GCF_022355385.1 Mustela nigripes
AAACAGCATGGAGGTTCCTCAAAATGTTGAAAATAGAACTGCCCTATTTTAAACATTATTCAATAACTGCCTTAATAAGAAATTAACTTTGGATGGTTGTGTTATCTCTGTGAGTCAGTCTTTATAAGGTATTGCTCCTGTGGATTAAAAAATAGTTTGATTAATTCTAAGGGCTTGCTTTATCTGCAAAAAAAAGACTAAGACTCCAAGTACAAAAGCAGTAAGTGCATCAGTTTATGAGGAAAGAGAAATATAATAATCCGACTTATATTACATTACACTTATGCATGAAAGAAAATATTGTATTTAAATGAGAACAGTTGTAACATCTATTATTATTATTTTTAAATACTTTTTAAGAATATTTTATTTTTATTTGACACACAGAGATCACAAATAGGCAGAGAGGCAGGCAGAGAGAGAGTAAGGGAAACAGGCTCCCTGCTGAACTGAGAGCCCGACATGGGGCTCGATTCCAGAACCCCGGGATCATGGCCGGCGCTGAAGGCAGAGGCTTTAACCCACTGAGCCACCCAGGTGCCCCTGTAACAGCTATTATTAAAGGCAATACAAAATAAAGGCACAATCCATTATGTTGTATAACAATGCTTAAAATATCAGAAATCATCCCCATAATACGATGTGTCTGATATGCAATAGATTTCAAGTTGTTTTCAAAATTTGTTTTCCTGCAAAATTAAATGCAAATGAAATTTAGTAGAATGTAAATAGTTATTACATTTTTTGTTATGTTTACTTTTCAGATAAAAATGATTAATATTCTATTTTTGCTTTTAAATGAGCCATGAGAAATTAGGGTGTACTTTTTTTTCATTTTATAATTTTCTCAGAGAAAACTACCCAGCAAAGTAATGTTCTTGCTGATTATGTATTATCATACATGCACATAAAGTATTTTATTTAAAAAGACTTCTAATTTATGTTAAAAATTCAAAAAGTAGGTTTGCCTGGGTGGCATAGTCAGTGAAGCCCACTGCTTTCTGCTCATGTCATGATCCCAGAGTCCTGGGATCAAGCTTCACAAGGGGATCCCTGCTCAGCAGGGATTTTGCTTCTCTCTCTGCCTTTTCCCCCTCCTGCTCACCTTCACTTTCTCTCTCTCTCTCACAAATAAATAAATGAATAAAATAAATGAATAAAATATTTTTAAAAAAATCAAAGAGTAACTTATTGCATTTTTCTTAATGTAGAGATAAACCATACTGAATATCTCTATAATATTAAGGACAGTGATAGTATTTAATATAGCTAACTTTTAAAATTGATTTTTTAAAATTAAAAAAAAAAAAAGAGTTATTTATTTATTTATTTATTTTCAAGGGGGAAGAGAGAATCTTCAAATAGAATCTTCAAGTAGACTCTCTACTCAACAGACACAGGTCTCCCTCCCAGGACCCATGACATCATGATGTGAGCTGAAACCAAGAGTTGGACACTTAGCCAACTGAACCACCCATGTGCTCCAAAACTTCTCTCTCTCTCTCTCTTTTTTTTTTTCCCCATCTTTAAATAATCTCCACACCCATCATGGAGCCCAACATGGGGCTTGAACTCAAAACCCTGAGATCAAAGAGTCTGATGTTTAACTAACTGAACTATACAGATGACCCCCTCTAACGACTTGAATTTTCAAATACAAATGAACACATTGATTTTAATCTACTTCAATCATTCTGTATGCTAACATATATGAAGAAGATTTAGGGAGGAAAAGAAACTACACTGATTTTAAAGAATGTTCACAATGTAAAATCATCACCTATATTTCGAGATAGCTTTAACTAAGGTGGAGAAAAAAATGCAAAGTTCTAAAATTTCCCTAAAAATAAAAATCAAATAATTCATACAATTTTGTGGCCATATTTAAAATAAAATATAAAAGTGGAAATGTCAAGATTATTTGATAATTTTCTAATTTGGGTGACATAATTTAGATAGCACAGAATTTCAAATTTTATTTTTGAGATCAAGTAATTTATTTTGATAAGTTTTTTTTTTTATTTAGTTATTGACAGACAAAGATCACAAGTAGTCAGAGAAGCAGGCAGAGAGAGAGAGGAGGAAGCAGGCTCCCTGCCGAGCAGAGAGCCTGATGCGGGGCTCGATCCCAGGACCCTGGGATTATGACCTGAGCCAAAGGCAGAGGCTTTAACCCACTGAGCCATCCAGGCGACCCTTTTGGTAAGTATTTGATAGTGCATGTTAACTATCATTTTCAAGATTCTTTGCCAGATTCAAAAGTCTAGTTCTGGTATAATGCAATCCACAAGTGAAAGTTAACACTTTAGAGGGTCTCCTGAGAAACTTAGTATAGTAATAATTAAATAATCAAGTTTTCCTAGATACATCCAATCCCAAAAAACAAGGACTGCTATTTTTTTTTTTAATTTATTTATTTGACACAGAGAGAGAGAGATCACAAGTAGGCAGAGAGGCAGGCAGAGAGAGGAAGAGAAGCAGCCTCCCTGCTGAGCAGAGAGCCCAATGCTGGGCTCAATCCCAGAATCTTGGGATCATGACCTGAGCCAAAGGCAGAGGCTTTAACCCACTGAGCCACCCAGGCGCCCCAAGGACTGCAATTTTTTTGTGAACATCTTTCCTTTGTTAAGCTTTAATTATGTTGTTCAAAACAATAACAAATAAAACAAATAAACTTTATTTCCAAATCAGAAAATTCCCATTAGTATCAGTAATACTTTTAGTACTATTATTATAGCAGTTATTTAGTGGATGAATATACATCCCCAAGGGAATTTTGAGGGCATTACCTATTAATCATTTTACAGATGATGCTTGAATAGTTTGAAACCTAAATAATTTATATAAATTCCTCATGTTTGCAAAGTTAACAAATAAATAAATCTGCCTTAGAAATCGTTTTATTTAAATATTTTAGCACTTCATGGTCTGTCTTCTATTTCAGTCAATTTGTTTATAATACTGTATATAAGGAACTGCTCTATTGACAGATGAATACACTGATATATAAACGGTGTTAATTTTAAGCACAGTATTTAATCATACTTGTCTGAATATTTTAATCACATTTTTTATAGTGGTGACATTAATAATTATCCTTATGGTTAGACCTCTACTGTCATTATAGTTTACCTTTATAAAAGACATTAAAGTGCATTTAGTTTAAATGAAGCATTTCTCAGACCAAAACAAGGAGATTAAAAAAAGCTGCATTAACTTACCAAAGTTATGCTATTACTGCCAAGGGCTGCGGACTAGGTCTAGAGCTTTGTAAGCAGCTCTGAAAAATGTTCCAATACCGTGTGAGTACACACATCCGTGAGTTCTACAAAAGGAGTAAAGGAAATATAAAAAGTAAATAGAACACAATATAAAGCCTACATTTTTTAGGACAACAAATTATATTTTTTTTAATTTAAAATGAATCCTTTTTTCCTTTGTCTTAAGAAATAAAGCAATTAAAATGGGTATTGACATGATCAACTTTGACAAGATATAACCAGGAATTTATTTTTATTTTTACTTTTTGCAGTTTTAAGTTTTTATTTAAATACCAGTTAGTTGACATGTAGTGTAATATTAGTTTTAAGAGTAGAACTTATTGAATCATCACTTACATACACCACCCACTGCTCATCTCAAATGCCCTCCTTAAGCCCCATCACCAGTTTAATCCATCTCCCTACTCATCTCCCTTTCAGCAGCCCTCAGTTTATTCTCTCTATTTAAAAAGTCTGTTTTATGGTTTTCGTTAGAATTCTACAGCATTTGTAACATTTGAAAATCAGTAAATTATGTCATTGTACAACTTCCTAGAAATTAATATTTCTCGAAAGCAAGTCAGACTCTGTAAATGATGTATTAATACCTTAACAGTGCACCAGTTGCTTATCTAGATAAAGCACATATTTTGCTTCTTACATACACATGTCTTATGCATTTTGTAGATGAATTCAGAGTGAGAAAGCAGGGAAGAAAATGCATGAAAAGAAAGATGTTAAGATATTAAAACAAAGCTTGAATTTATGTGCTATTTCAAGAGGCAATTACTGAGTACATTATTCCATTTATTCATACTTTGTAAATAAATTTATTAAATTTTTTAACTTTACTTTCTTCAGAAAGTTACTTTTCTCAGTCTGCCAGCCTCAAATGCATAATTGGGAATAACTGTGATCATATGTGTAATGTTCTTAAAATGTTTCTGAAACATAACGATCACTTAGTTCGTAAAATATTATAGCCATTGTGAACTGTACAATGTGAATGAAAAGAGATATAACGTCTAGAAACATGAGGTGTGAATTCACTGGGTGGACAATGTGATATGGAATTCAAAAGTAGGTGATATTAGTCCTGCTAACCAAAGGAGAACATTAGACACATGAGTAATAAGAACTTTTTATTGATGATTTAACAAGTGACCTGGCCTTAGCAGAAGGGGGGAAAAAAGGAGTTCTTCAGAAGATGGTATAGTATGATTGAAAAAAAGAAATACTCAATAACAGAATCTATTACAAAAATTGTGTGTCCATTGCTTGGGCCATTTGGAAGGAAAGGATTGGATACAAAGTTTGATTAAGATCAGGTAGTAAAGCATGAAAATTTTCAGAAATTTTAATCCTTCTAAAAAACAAAATTGGAGCTATTTGCAGAATATATTAAGTCATACCTGTGTTTAAAAACAAGACAAAACAAAACAATACAGAACAGTACAGCAAGCACGTTAGTGGGGGGAAAAATGAGGATAGGACTTCTAGAATAGTGATATGAGGTGCTCAACAGAAACTTTTCCCAGCAAAACAGTCATTAAAGCTGAAAATTATTTCTTTAAATCCAATTTAATAATTTCTAGACATTGTCCTAAATCAAAATAACAGATGAGGAAACTTTATGAAATTCTGCCAAATCTCAGTAAGGAGTGTGACGATCTGGGCCATTTGAGCCATGCCTTACTTCCTGGGTCTCAGACTGGCCTTATGAAGCTCCGCTACAAGCAGGAATAGCCAAAAGCATAGTTCTCTCCCTCCCCTTATCCCAGTCAAGGGCTCCAGTATCTTTTAAGAAGGAGTAAGCCACCAGCTTTTCTCATCCCCAGCTCTGTGATGCAGTGACTCCATTCCAGGTAAGAACAGCTGCGAGTCCTGGGGTTCTTTTCCTCCACTTCACCCCCAGTGATAGGGTAGTAGTTCTATTTCAGTTGCAGTAGATCTTTGCTGTCATCTTAGCTCACTCACCACATGGTTCCACTCTGAGAGAGGCAAGCAGAGAAAACCAGAAGATGGCTCCCTGCCCAATATTATTACATGAAACAGAGTTCTCACTTTTAGAGGAGTTGGCTCTGGTCCCTGTTTCTAGCTCCAGAAAAGAGGTTTTGCCTGTGAAGGAGGAGTAGACCATAATAACAAAGGCTTTTGAAGCTTTTGACAAGTAAATGGACTTATTTGAAATACCATATGAAAAGTTCAAACTGAAACCATAAAACATCTAGAAGTTTACCAGAAAAAATCAGGGAAGAAGATAGCTAAGATAAGCCCTCCTTGGATCAGAGCAAGACTGGCCTCAAGAAATGGGACAATGTTTAATTAGATTGCAATATGGAGTAGTTTATATTATAGAAACTTATCAAACACAATAGAACATTTAGCCAGAAATTATTGGAGGCCCATATCTGTGTGTGATTGTCAGAGAGATGAGGGAAAAGAGAAAACTAATAAATCATCATTGAAGGATGATTGCAAGTGAGACAAAGTATGTACCCATCAGAAGAGTGATATCAGACGTTTCACACCAAGGAAAAATAGACTTCACTAGAATAGTTCTGCCAAGTCTCTGAATACATAAACAAGCATATAACAACATTAGTACTGAGGAGGAGGGTAGATCAGAATCCAGAATAATTATGCTATATTGTCTAAAATGTCTAACATAAAAATATAGAATATGAAAAGAAGATTATGAAACATACACAGGGAAAAAATTCAACCAGTCAATATAGTGTGATACAGATATCAGAGTAGACATATAGGTCGATGAGGTATAGTCTCTAGGAAAAAAGCCCTTACATGTTCTGAAGAATTGACTTTGGACAAGCATGTCAAAACAGTTCAATAGGGAAAAATTGCCCTTTCCCATAAATTCTGTTCAGACATCTGGTTTTCCACCTATGAAACATCAGAGTTGGACCCTTTCCTCACATTATAAACAGAAATTAACCCCAAATAAATTATACACACAAATGTAAGAGCTAAAACTATAAAATTCTGAGTCATAAAATGTAGGAGTAACTGTATGGCTTTGGGTAAGGCAAACTTCTTTATGACACCAAGAGCATAAGAATCAACAAAATTTGACAAATTAGACTTCATCAAAATTTAAAGTTTGTACTTCAAAAAACATCCTGAGAAAGGTAAAAAGACAATCAATAGAATGAGGAAAATATTTTGAATATTTTAAAGTCATATTTGAGATATGGGAATTGTATCCAGAATCTGTACAATGCTAATAATAATAACACTAATAAATGAATTGATAAAGGGCAGAAGATCTGAAAATACTTGTTTTTTAAAGTTTTATTTATTTATTTAAGAGAGAGAGAGAAAGCACAAGCAGAAGGAGTGGAGAGAATCCCAAACAGACTCCTTACTGTGCTCAGAGTCCAACATGGGGCTCAGCCCCAAGACCCTGAGATCGAGTTGAACAGACATTTCTTAGAAGACATATAAATGAGCAATAAGCACAACAAACGATTCTCACCATCATTAGCCATCAAGGCAATGTGTATCTAAACTACAATAATATATCAATTCATAATTATGAATACAAATATGATAATCAGTTAATAACAAGTGTTGATGGCATTTGGAGAAATTGGAACAAACATTCATTGTTTGTATAAATCCGATTTGGTGTGGCTACTTTGAAAAAAGTTTTGAAATTCATTCAAAATTTTAAATATAGAATTTCCACATTTTTATCAATTCCACTTGTTGGTATATATGTAAGACATAGTAAAACATTTGTCTACACAAAAGCTTGTACGTAACTTCTCATAGCAGTCTTATTTGTAATAGCCAAAAAATAACAACAACCCACATACCTATCAGATGAGTAAGAGGTGAGTAAGAGGTGTTGTATTAATAATAGGACTATTGTTTGTTTTGGGAAAGGAACTGCACATGTTTTTCAGTTGTTTTCTGTTTCTCTTCTATTGCAAGTTGATTATCCAAAAACCACATACTTTAATTGGTTTTTCCATTATTGTATTATAAGGGAAATGAGAAGGAATGCTGAATTTCATTGTTACTTATTAGGAAATGGTCATTTTTGTGTAATTCTAGAGAGTAAAAGTAGTATGACTTTCTTTTTAATGCCAGATACCTAAAACTCATTACTGTGTGTATATGAGTCAGGGAGAAAGAGAGACAACTGATATAATAATACTTTTTAATCTTTTTTTCGGTAATTTTTCAATTTGCAACAATGTTATATTTGAAAGAAAAATGTTACAAATATTATGGCTATTCTTTCAGAATAGCTAAAATCAGCAGCAGGTTTTTTTATCTGTATGATATATGCACCTATACACACAACAAATACAATTAAATTTAGATGCGGACATTAAGATCCTATAAAGTGTGAGTATAAAAGAAAAACAAAATCTATTATGGCAATATCACATAGCACACAAAGATACACACACAAAAAATTATTCTTCCTTGGAAGATTAATTAAATTTCTGATAAGCCTGATCTTTTTTTTAAGAGAAAAGATGAACAAAAATTAAATATAGAATAAATTAATTACAGTACAACATGAATTAACAAAATCATATTAACTACTTAATGCAGTAACCATCATATAAATAATATGCATACCTTTAGGTAAGATTTAAATGCCAATATTTCTATATATCAACATAGAAAACTTGAATAAATAAATAACACTAAAAGCAAAATATTTCCTCCCTAAAAGTCCCTAAAAGTCTACATATACAGGGTTTTATAAGTAAATTTTATCAAGTATTTTAAAATTAACAATTCTGATCCTATAAAGTTATTATGGAAAACATGAAAATAACAGCTGCTTGACAGATTTTATGGAGTTTATATAACTTTAATTTGAACACTGATTAAGATAATATTAGAAAAGAATATTAAATAAATATTTTACTAATGAACACAAAATATCTTGAATACATTTGTTGACTAAAAATATAAATTATGCAAAAATCCTAAAAATATTAATTCAAACCAAATTTTAAGTATAGACAAAAGTAGAAAATAATAAAATCTCAAATGAAAATACACTAGGGATAGTGTTATATGTTGCCTTAATACAGGGAAATGTTTGATAAAGTTCAAAACCTAAATGTGATTAAACATTACTTTAAAATCAGAATTGGAAAAATAAAGGCAAATTTTTAATTGAAATATAACTGACATATATATAATGTATTAATTTCAGTTGGACAACATAATGATTTCATATATATATATTTTATATATTTATATATATAATTATGTATAAATATGTATATATACATATATATACATAATTATATATAATATAATTATATATAATATATATACATATATTTATATATATATTTATATTTATATTTATATACATATACATATATTTATATGTATATATATATACACATATATTTATATATATAATAAAATGACCACAGCAAATCTACTTAACATCTGTCACCATACAAAGTTTTCTTGTGATGAGAAGTTTAAAATTCACCTTCTCAGCAATTTTCAAATATACAATACCATAATATGAAGTATAGTCACCATACTGTACATTACATCCCCAACACATACTTATTTGTTTTATAACTGAAAGTTTGTATGTTTTGACATTCTTACATTCATTTTTCCCATTTCTAAATCTTGCCTTTGGCAACCACCAATCTGTTTTTTATATCTTAGTTTGGTTCTTTTTTTTTTTTTTAGATTCCACATATAAGTGACATCATATGATATTTGTGTTTCTCTGTATGAATTACTTTATTTACCACAATGCCCTCAAAGTCCATTAATGTTCTACAAATGGCAAATTTTCATTCTTTTTTATGGCTGAATAATATTCCTCTCTCCATGTGCATATGTGTTTATATATTATATATATATAAATTATATATATAATATAACATATATATCACATCTTTATTCATTGATACATTGATAGACACTTAGGTCATTTCCATTATCTTGGTCGTTGTAAATAATACTGGCACGAACATAAAGTGTGTATCTATTTTGAAGTTAGTGTTTTTATTTTCTTCAGATGAAAATATACAGAAGTGAAATTGCTGTATCATATGATGATTTTATTTTTATTTTTGAGAGCAACCTCCATACTGTGTTCCTTAATGGCTGCACCAGTTTACATTTCCATTAACAGTGCATGTGGATTCCTTATTCACATCCTCACCAACTCTTATTATTTCTAGTCTTTTTCCTTCCCTAGATTAGAAAAGTTTTGAGCTATAATTTGCTCAAATTAATTTTCTCTCCTCTTTCCCTTTCTTCTTCTTCTGGGACTCCTTTAAGATGAATGCTATCCTTTCTGGAGTCTCTGAGTTCCCTAAGTCTTCATTCACGATCCAATATTTTTCTTTCCCTCTTATTTTCAGCTTTATTATTTTCCATAAATTTATCTTCTATATTACTGATTCATTCTTCTGCTCCTTCTGTCCTTGTGGTCATAACATCCAGTTAATTTTACATCTTAGTTGTAGCATTTTTATTGCCTAGTTTTTACGCCTTTTATCTCTGTGGTGATAGACTCCCTGGCGTCTTCTATGCTTTTCTCAAGCCTAGCTAGTTTCCTTGTGATTGTTGTTTTAAATTCTGTTTCAGGTATATTACTTATATCAGTTCGGATTAGCTCCTTGGCCATGATCTCCCCTTGTTTTTTATTGTTTGGTTGGTTGGTTTTGGTTTTTTTCGAAATAAATGCTCCATCTTGGAATTTTTTTTTCGAGGTCTTTGTTTTGTGTGCTAGGAAAGACAATGTTTGGTTTTATTTCCACCAGAGCTGGAGGTTTGCAGCACTCTGTGATCAGTAGACCTGGGGTGTGTGGCTTGGGGTGTGTGTGTGTGTTGGTCTTCTGGGGAGACTTTGGCTGCTCCTGCTGTTTTGGCTCTCAATCGCACTTGCCCTAGTATAGGCCCCTGGAGAGCACAGTGAGACATGGCTTGGAGTAAGCAGCTCCAGCCCCCCATTGTGTGCTCTGTTCCACTCACTGAAGTCTGTCCCTGCTGATGGACTGGGTGAAAAATGGCCTCAACCTGCTCTCTTCCCAGAGGGGAGTTTGAACCTACTGCTGGGCAAGAAGCCCTCACAGAAGAGTGAGCACTTTCCTTCTTGTGTCCCAGACTTCTGACAGATCGCTGCCTTCACCCTATCTGTACCTGAGCTGTCTGTCTGTCTGCCCGGTGGCACAGTGCTTCTGCTTTTTAAGTCAGGTGCACAGCTGGGTTTCAAAACTCCAAATTTTAAGAACCAATTGTGGTGTAGTCCTGAGCTGATGCTCTGAGAGAGAAACTCACCATGCTGTGGCTGGTGCCAGTTTGTTTTAGAAAAGCAGTCACATGACTGTGCAGGGGTTTGGATTTTATGGTAAAGTGTAGCAAAAGACCATTCAGGTTAGCTGCCTTCAGAAACTGTCTTTGTTTGTATACTAATACAGGGCAGCTCAATGCCACCTGCTAACTCTTTTGTCCCTGTGAAGCAATGCCACTTTTCCCAAATGCACTCCAGGAAGGGGAACAGTCTCTCCCAGTGTGATCCAGGGGATCTACAAAGCATGGTGTCTCCTCTACGGCTTCTGCCCTCCTTCACTGGAGCAACTCTAAACCTGCCAATGATGGCATAGGTTTCTAAAATTTTAGACTTTGAGTTCTGCTGTTTGTAAATCTTTGTAATAACCAGCCCCTCTCATTTCCCAATCAATGGTTTTGGGAAATTGTTTTTCTTGTGCAATCCCCTGAATGCTGATTTATCTCTCTCCCTCTCATTTCTGTGATCAGGGCTCTCTCCTTTTCTGCAGCACCTGTGATTTATTTTCATCCCTTACTACATTCTGATTATTATATTTAAAGCACAAATGATATTGGTTGTGATTTTTAATATGCTGTTAATGTCTGTAGTGAGATATAGGAACTACTTTTATAGTAATCATGTCATATAACAAGATAATAACTTCAAGTTATAATTGAAATAACATGTCATTTTAAATTCATATATATTCAGCATAATTTTTAAACTATAATCTATCTTGAAGTATAGATATTTCTTTCACTTGTAATTAATTAAATTTAGCTATTTCATTAAACTGGTAAATACTGTAAATGATTTTTTAATTAAAGGTTAAATATATTTCACTGGATGTACTATCAGTATAATGAATTCCAAGGCGAGCACAGGCACTTTGTTAGGAGAATAAAATGAGTTCATATTATCAATTAAATTATTCTCTTTCTTAGCAAAAAGTCTTATGCATTAAAATGATCTTTTAGGGGGTGTCCGGGGGCTCAGTGGGTTAAAGCCTCTGCCTTCAGCTCATTCTGGGATAGAGCCCAGCTTAGGGCTCTCTGCTCTGCAGGGAGCCTGCGTCCCTTCCTCTCTCTCTGCCTGCTTCTCTGACTACCTGTGATCTCTGTCTGTCAAATAAATAAATAAAATCTTTTAAAAAATGATATTTTATTTCTTAATAATCATAGTTACATAGTTAAATATACATATATATTCTAAATATTTTTCTTATATTCTTTGTTAACTAAGAAGTTCTTTTTAATGATTAACCATGAGGTTAGCAAACAAAAAAAATACACTTTAATGTAAATGAGAATGTCTTTTCATGAAAGATGATTGATTAGCTAAGGCTTGCTTAGCTGATTTCCTCCCAAAATTTAATAGTATAGAAACTAGGAGAACCAACTGGAAACTAATACAAGCACTGGGAGTGTCAGAGGGTGTCAGAAAGGAATCTTTTATGTCTTGACATTTTTTATTTACTTATGTTTTTACCATACTCTAAATTTTGAAATTTCTCATTATTTGGAACACATCACCTTAAAGTCATGAAATTTAACAATACAATCACAAATCTTAATTTTTTTATTTCTATTTTCTTTCTATAAGCATATAAGGGTACATCACGTTTGTTAACTTTAACAGAAAATCTCATGTAATGCTTTATTTTGTTTGTCTCTGTTTACCCAAAAGTATATCAACCTCCTTCTCATTCAACTACTATGTTGTTGTCACTTTCAACCCTGTTGTTTCAAGTCTCTTCTTATTTTATAGCACTAGAATATTTCATCACTGGATTAATTGTAATCTTTTGAGTAGTTTAAATTACAGTTAGATTAAGCTGGTGTTGCAATAATCTCATGCTGTAAAATAAAACATGACTTGAAACAATAGATAGTTCCAACAATGAAATCCTTGGGATGCTAATTATGCTGTTTTGTTTCTGCTGATACTCATTCATAGTAATTTTTCCTCAGAATTACTTTGCCAAACACACAGCCACAAATAAATAAATAAATAAATAAATAAATAAATAAATAAAAATAAAAGAAACAAACCAGAAAAACTCCTATGTCTTTCTCTGGAATTTTTATAATTTTACATTTTACAGTTATGTCTATGGTTCATTTGGGGTTAATTTTTTTAAGATATTATTTTAAGTAAAGTTATTTTTTTCTTAGATTTTCAATTATTCAGTACCATTTTGGGGAAAAAAGAGCTTTTTCTCTATTGAATGGTTTTATAGTTTTTCAGAAATTAATTAACTGTAGGTATGTTGGTCTTTATCTGGACTCTGTGATACTCTGTTGATTTTATATGTCTATCCTTTCTCTAAAGTAATGAATTCTTTTTACAGTAAATTTTGAAAACAGTTAATGTAATTTTTCTAATTATTGTTTTTGTAAATAAGTTCCATTTTAACAATTAATTTTTGGAAGTATATTGGTAGCTTCCAAATATTTAAAAATTTCCTGACACTTTTCTGTTAATGGTTTCAAATTTAACCTTATTTTAAAAACATTGAAATGCATTAAGGTGTGCTTTAAGACACCAAATATGGTCTATTTTGACAATGCATATTATAGAGGTTAAAATGGAGTAAAGAAAGGTCATGATATTTTTATGATAAGAAACTAATAGCTATAATAGCTATAAATATTGAATATTGAGATTAATTTCAAGCCATTGGAAGCCTTGAAAAAAAGTGATAAGCCCAGGGAAGATAACTAATCTCAAGAAAACCTTTGAAGAACAGGGGACTGTTATGAACATTTTTGAAAAGATTTTCATTCTGCCTATGCAGAGCAATAATAATTTTCATCAAAGTCACTGAAAATAAAGTCCAGGTTCTGGTTATATGCAAAGGTAAATATAATTAGAAATTAGAATGTTCTTACTATATTCACTAAATTAAAAAAAAACCTTAAAATCTGTCAAATTTTGATGAAAAGCAGCTTACACTATAAACTATGAGAAATATTGCCTTAATATGCATCTCATACTTTGGGAAGTCAAAAGATACTTCACCATTACCATAATTTATTATGCATTTCCATGAGAATTTAGGATTTTTAAAATTTTGGGGGGGGTCCGGTTCAGTGTTTCTCAATCTTTCCTTAATTTTTCTCTTCCCGAAAAGTCTTTTAAAAAGTTTTTTCCCCCAATACAATACATATATTATGTATCTGTTTTTTCAGATATATAGATTTGTACTTTATATATAAAAATAGAAGGTATAAAGATTACTTATTTTCAGGAGGAAGAGCTAAGATGGTGGTATAGTAGGAGGACTGTAGGCTTATCTCATCCCTCAAACACAATGAGATAACTAACAAATCATTCTGAATACGCAAGAATTCAGGTACTGATAGAACTGGTGGACGAGGAGTCAAGATGGCAGAGAAGTAGCAGGCTGAGACTACTTCAGCTAACAGGAGATCAGCTAGATAGCTTATCTAAAGATTGCAAACACCTGCAAATCGAAGAGAAGAAGAACAGCAATCCTGAAAACAGAAAAACAACCACTTTCTGAAAGGTAGGACTGGCGGAGAAGTGAATCCAAAGCCACGGGAAGACAGATTCCGGGGGGGAGGGGCCGGATCCTGGCAAGCGGCAGAGCAATGGAGCACAAAGTCAGGACTTTTAAAAATCTGTTCCACTGAGGGACATCACTCCACAGGCTAAACTGGGGTGAAGCCCACGCAGGGTCAGCATGGCCTCAGGTCCCGCAGAGGTCACAGAAGGATCAGGGGTGTCTGAGTGTCACAGAGCTTGAGGGTATTGGAATGGGAAAGCTGGCTACAGAGAGCCGACAGTAAGATCACAGCTCGGGGGTACCTTGAACCGGTGGCAGGCTCAGTGAGCTTGGAGCACAGTGGGAGGTCAGACAGACGGGAGTTACTGGGCGCTGTTCTCTGAGGGTGCACTGAGGAGTGGGGCCCCGGACTCTCGGGTCCTCCAGGCCAGAGACCAGGAGGCCGCCATTTGTATTCCATCTACGGAAGGCACACAGAGAACAAAAGCTCCTGAAAGCAAACCCGAGCGGATTACTCACCCCGGCCCCTGATAAGAGCGGTGCAATTCCACCAGGGGCAAAGACACTTGAGAATCACTACAACAGGCCCCTCCCCCAGAAGATCAACAAGAAATCCAGCCAAGAACAAGTTCACCTACCAAGGAGTGTGGTGTCAATACCAAGGAGAGCAGCAGAATTCCAGAGGAGGAGAAAGCAAAGCACGGAACTCATAGCTTTCTCCCTGATATTTTTTAGTCGTGCAGTTAATTTAATTTTTTACTTTATTATTTTTTTATCCCCTTTTCTGCTAAAAATTTATTTTTAACTTTTACCCTTTGCTTTTTTAACGTTTTTTAACTAGTTTATCTAATATATATTTTTTTTCTTTTTTATACTTTTCTTTATTCGTTTTCTTTTTAAAATTCTTTTCTTTTCTTTTCTTTCTTTCTTTCTTTTTGAACCTCTTTTTATCCCCTTTCTCCCCCTTCACGATTTGGGATCTCTTCTTATTTGGTTAAAGCATATTTTCCTGGGGTTGTTGCCACCCTTTTAGTATTTTATTTGCTCCTTCATATACTCTTATCTGGGCAAAATGACAAGGCGGAAAATCTCACCACAAAAAAAAGAACAAGAGGCATTATCGAAGGCTAGGGCCCTAATCAATACAGACATTGGTAATATGTCAGATCTAGAGTTCAGAATGACAATTCTCAAGGTTCTAGCTGGGCTCGAAAAAGGCATGGAAGATATTAGA
>NC_081557.1:177521035-177598367 GCF_022355385.1 Mustela nigripes
GATGCAACATGGGTGCTTAAGTGGATAGGAGAAGAATAAATGAAACAAGATGGGATTGGGAGGGAGACAAACCATAAGTGACTCTTAATCTCACAAAACAAACTGAGGGTTGCTGGGGGGGAGGGGGTTTGGCAGAAGGGGGTGGGATTATGGACATTGGGGAGGTTATGTGCTTTGGTGAGTGCTGTGAAGTGTGTAAACCTGGTGATTCACAGACGTGTACCCCTGGGGATAAAAATATATGTTTATAAAAAATAAAAAATTAAAAATTAAAAAAAAAAAAGAAAGAACAAGAACCATATGATACTCTCAATAGATGCTGAAAAAGCACTTGACAAAGTACACCATCCCTTCCTGATAAAAACTCTTCAAAGTGTAGGGGTAGAGGGCACATACCTCAATATCATCAAAGCCATTAATGAAAACCCCACTGCAAATATCATTCTCAATGGAGAAAAACTGAAAGCTTTTCCGCTAAGGTCAGAAAGAGAAATTAAGGAGTCAATCCTATTTACAATTGTACCCCAAACCATAAGATACCTAGGATAAACCCAACCAAAGAGGCTAAGAATCTATACTCAGAAAACTATAAAGTACTCATGAAAGAAATTGAGGAAGACGCAAAGAAATGGAAAAATGTTCCATGCTCCTGGATTGGCAGGTACTGATAGAACTGATAGAACAAACTGCATAACTGGAGGGAAAGAAGAACTCACAATGAGGAAAGTCAGAACTGTGGAGACATGGTTTGGGGGAGAAATTTATTGTGGGTTCTGCAGAGAATGGTGAGAGAGAGTGGAGTGCATAGGGATACATATACAAAGAACCCTCATCCACAGGCACTGGTCTGGAAAATGAGAGGGGTTGATTTTTGTGAGATTTTGAAACCAGCAGTGCTCAAAGTCTGGAATTTTAGCGTCTGTTGGTTTGGTTGGGATAGAGCTCTGAGGCTGCTTCCCTACCTCTGGAGAGAAGTCAGGCAAACAAACCTAGGGCAGATAGTACGATCTGAGGATCATGTAAGACTCAAAAAGGTGACACTCTTTGCTTTTTTTTTTGGAGTGCATCTGTGAAAGGTGGTGTTCAAAGTGATGCCTTTCTGGGGACAAAAGAGTTGGTGGGCTCCATTTTCTTCCCCTGTCCTTCAGCGTAGGAACAGGGACACCTGGTAAAGGCAGGTTGACTAAACACTGGCTGTTTAGCTTGCTTGCTCCAAATCCCTCCCACCTGTACTCTGGCATAAATACCTTTCTTGCAAACCTGCCACAGTCCCAGCATGGAAAGACCCTTCCCCAGAAGGTCAGTGCAGGTCTCCATCATGCCAGATGTCTAGAGTTTGGAGTTTTAGAAGTCACCAGGTTTAGCTGGGACAAGCACAAAGTACACTGTGCTGCTCCAGCCAAACTAGCAACCTGAAAACAGACATAATGAAAGCAGTGATCTGAAAAAGGCCTTGGATGCATGGGGAGAAGTTGTTTGCTGTTCTGGGAATGCTCCCTTAGAGCAGCAAGCATGGAGGCCCCTCTCTGGGGACAAAGGAGCTGGATGGAGTCATCTCTTTCCCCGACCCCTCAACTTAAATCAACTTTAGTAAATAGAACAGTGCCAACATTGGTTACCTACTTACATCAAGTCCCATACCCCTGCACTCTGCTAGCACTGCTTTTCTCAGGAAAGTGTGCCTAAAGCCCAGCACAGTGGAATTGCTTTTCCAAAATACCAGCAGAATCCTCTGTGCTCACCAGATCTACCAACCAGAAAGTTTCCCAACCAGAAAGTTTCAGTTCTTTGGAAGTAGGGAAGACCAGCACACTTAGTTAAAATTTGCCACACTCTGGCCACTGTTCAAACACTACCCACTGCAGGCAAGGTGAGCCTGTATAAAGGACTGGTCTGAAGACTAGAGCATCCAAAACAGTGGTACAGCACAAGGAGAACACACCAGAGATATTCCCTGAAGTGCCAGGCCCTGGACACTGTATGATCTCTTCTTTATAAAGCCATTACTCTCAGGAGCAGTAAACACAGAGACTTTTCTAATACAGGAAAGGCAGAGACTTAGACAAAATGCCAAGAAGGAAGAATTCATCACAAATGAAACAAGAAATGGTTATGGCCAGAGTTCTAATCAAAATAAATATAAGTAATATGGCTAGTGGAGCCATGAGGATACTCACTAGGCTTGAGAAAAAGATGGAAGATTTCAGGGAGGTCCTTAGAGTAGCGATAAAAGAGTTAAAAAGCAATCAGAAATGAAAAATACAATATAAAACATACTAGATGTAGTGATCATTAGGATAGAATAAGCAAATGAAACAGTAAGTGATATAGATAATGGAATAGTAAAAAAAAAATGAACCTAAACAAAAGAGAGAAAGAAGAATATGGATTACAATAATTGACTTGGGGAAATTTGTGACTCCATCAAATGTAGTAACATTCGTATCATAGGAGTCCCAGAGAGGAAGAGAGAAAAGGGGGCAGAAAATTTATTTAGGGAAATAATAAACCCAAACTTCCTAACCTGGGGAAGGACATCAAAATCCAGGAGACACAGAAAGCTCCCAGTAAAATAAAAAAAGCAGGCCTACACCATGACATATTGTAATTTAATTTGCAAAACATAGTCATGAAGAAAAAGTCCTAAAAATAGCAAGACAAAAGAAATCCCTGATTTATTAGGGAAGGCCCATAAGGCTAGCAGCATCTCTCTACAGAAACTTGGCAACCCACAGGGGAGTGACATGATCTATTCAATAGGAATAGGAAGAATCTGTAGCCAAGAATATTCTTTCCAGCAGGGTTATCATTCAGAATAGAAGGAGAGCTTGTGTTTCCCAGACAAAAATTAAAGGAGTTCATGACCACTAAATCAGCCGTTTCATAAATATTAAAGAGACTTTTTGAGTGGGAAAGAAAGACCAAAAATGACAAAGAATAGAAAGTAAGAGAGAAAATCTTCAAAAACACCAGCTTTACAGATAATACAATAAAAGTAAATTCATGTCTACCAATAATTACTCTGAATGTAAATGTACTAAATGCTCTAATTAAAAGCAATAGGGTGTTATAGGCTGCCTATAAGAGACCGATTTTAGACTTAAAGTCACCAACAAATTGAAAGTGAGGAGATAAAGAACCGTTTATCATGCTAATGGGCGTCAAAAGAAAGCTAGGGTAGCAATACTTAGAAAAACCAGATTTTTAAACCAAAGACTGTAACAAGAGATGAAGATGGACCCTATATTATAACAAAGGGGACTCTCTAACAAGAAGTTAAACAATTGTGTTTATGCCCTCAACATGGGAGCACCCAAATACATAGAATGAATAATAAACAATAAAGTAACTCCTTGATAATAATACAATAATAGAAGGGAATTTTAACATCTTGTTTATATCACCAGACAGATCATCCAAGCAGAAAATCAACAAGGAAACAATGACTTAGAATGACACACTAGACCAGATGTACTTAATAGATATAGTCAGAACATTTCATCCTAAAGCATTAAAATACACATTTTTTTCAAGTAAGTATACATGGAATATTCTCCAGAATAGATCACATACTAGGTCACAGATCATGCCTCAACAAATACAAAAAAGGTTAAGATCATACCATTCATATCTTCTGACCACAGCACTATGAAACTTGAAGTCAACTACAAGAAAAAATTTGGAAAGACCACAAATACATGAAGGTTAAACAACATGCTACCAAAGAATGAATGGGTCAGCCAGAAAATCAAAGAAGAAATAAGAAAAAATACATGGGAACAAATGAAAATGAAAACATAACTGTTACAAAGCCTTTGGGATACAGCAAAAGTGGTCATAATAGGGAATTAAACAGTAATACAGGTCTACTTAAAGAGGCAAGAAAAGTCTCAAATACACAACCTATCTTTACAGTTAAATGAGCTAGGAAAAGAAAAACAAAGCCTAAAACCAGCAGCAGGGAAATAATAAATATTAGAACAGAAGTAAATGATAAGGAAATTGAAAAAAAAATCAGTGAAACTAGGAGCTGGTTCTTTGAAAAAACTAACAGAATTATAAACCCTTAGTCAGACTTAAAAAAATGAAAAAGAAGAAAGGACCCAAATAAATAAAATCACAAATGGGAGGAAGAAATAGCAACCAACACCACAGACATACAAACAATTACAAGAGACTACTATGAAAAATTATATGCCAACAAATTGGAGAAACTGGAGGAAATGAATAAATTCCTAGAAACATATAAACTACCAAAAGTGAAACAAGAAGAAATAGAAAACTTAAACAGACTGATAACCAGCAAAGAAATTGAATCAGGATTCAAAAATCTCCCAAAACAAGAAGTCTAATCCCAGGGGAATTCTACGGAACATTTATTTTTTTAATTTATTTTAATTTATTTTTTAAAATATTTTTATTTATTTGGCAGAAAGAGAGAGGGGCAAGCAGTCTCCCCCCTGAGCAGAGAGCCCAATGCGGGGTTTGATCCCAGAACCCTGAGATCATAACCTGAGCCAAAGGCAAAGGATTAACCCACTGAGCCACAAAGGTGTCTCTCTGTTGAACATTTAAAGAAGAGTTAATATTTATTCTTCTCAAACCATGTCAAAAAGTAGAAATGGAAAGAAAACTTCCAAATTCATTCTATGAAGCCAGCATTACCATGATGCCAAAGTGAAGCAAACACTCCACTAAAAAAGAGAACTGCTGACCAATATCCATTATGAAAATGTATGCAAAACTACTCATCAAAATACTAGCAAGTCAAATCCAATAGTACATTTAAAGAATTATTTACCATAATCAAGTGGGACTTATTCTTGAACTGTGAGGGTGGCTCAATATTTCCAAATCACTAAGCATCACACACAATATTAATAAAAGAAAGGATAAGAATCATATGATCCTCTCAATAGATGAAGAAAAATTGTTTGATTAAGTATGGAATCTATTCATGATAAAAACCCTCAAAGTAGGGATGGAGGAAAATTACCTCAACATCATAAAGACCATATATGAAAGACCCACAGCTAATATCATCCTCAATGGGGAAATAACTGAGAGCTTTTCCTATCTGGTCAGGGGCAAGACAGGGATGTCTTGTAATTGTATTTAACATAGTACTGGAAGTCCTAGCCTCAGCAATCAGAAAACAAAAAGAAATAAAATGCATCCAAACTGCCAAGGAAGAAGTCAAACTTTTACTCTTCAAAGATTATGTGGCACTCTATTTAGAAAACCTAAAAGACCCTGTCAAAAATTTTCTAGAACTGGTGTGCAAATTCAGAGGAGTTTCAGGATATAAAATCAATGTAGAAACCCATTACAATTCTGTACACTAATAATGAAGCAGCAGAAAGATAAATGAAGCAATCAACCCCATTTATAATTGCACCAAAAATGGTAAGATTCCTAAAAAGAAAACTTAACCAAGGAGTTAAAGATCTGTACTCTGAAAACTATAGAAAACCTATGCTAGAAGTTGAAGAGGACATAAAGAAATGGAAAAGCATTCCAGGCTCACAGACTGGAAGAACAAATGTTATTAAAATATCTTTCATATTCAAAGCAGTCTACACATGTAATGTAATCCTCATCAAATACCATAAACATTTTTCACAGAGCTAGAGCATACAGTTCTAAAATTTGTGTGGAACCAGAAAAGACCCTGAATAGCCAAAGAAATGTTGAAAAAGAAAATGAAAACTGGTGGCATCACAATTTTAGACTTTAAGCTCTATTACAAAGTTGTAATTATTGAGACAGTGTGATACTGACACAAAAACAAACACATTGATCAAAGGAACAGAATAGAAAACCCAGAAATGGATTTCCAACTCATCTTCCACAAAGCAGGAAAGAAAATCCAATGGATAAAAGACAGTCTCTTCAACAGATTATGCTGGGAAAATTGAACTGAAACATCTAGAAGAAAGAAATTGGAACACTTTCTTACACCATGCACAAAAACAAATTCAAAATGGATGAAAATTCTAAATGTGAGAGGAAACCATCAAAATTCTAGAGAAGAACACAGGCAATACCTCTTTGACATTTGCTATAGCAAATTCTTACTAGGTATATCTCCTGAGGCAAGGGAAGCAAATGTAAAAAACAAATGAACAGAAAACAAGCAAGCAAACAAACAAATAAAACAAAACTATTGGACTTCATCAAAATAAAAAGCTCCTGCATAGTGAAAGAAGCAATCAACAAAACTAAAAGACAAACTTCAGAATAGGTGAATATATTTACAACTAATTATATGATAAAGGGTTAGTATCTAAAATACATAAAGAATTTATCAAACTCAACACCCTAAAAATAAAAAATCCAGTTAAAAAATGGATTAATGGGCAGAAGACATGAATAGACATTTTTCCAAAGAAAATATCCAGATGGCTAGCAGACACATGAAAAGATGCTCAACATCATTCATCACCAGGGAAATACAAATCAAAATCACAATGAGGTACCACCTCACATGTCAAAATTGGGGCATCTGGGTGGCTCAGTCATTAAGTGTCTGCTTTAGCTCAGGTCATGGTCCCAGAGTCCTGGGATCTAGCCCCACTTGCTCAGCGAGGATCCTGCTTCTCCTTCTGCTTGCTTCTCCCTCCGCTTGCTTCTCCCTCTGCTTGTGCTCTCTTTCTCTGTCAATAAATAAATAAAATATATATTTTTTAATGGCTAAAATTAACAACACAGGAAACAACAGGCATTGGCAAGGATGCAGAGAAAAGGGAATCCTCTTATACTATTGGTTGAAATGCAAACTGGTGTAGCCATTGTAGAAAAAAACTATGGAGGCTTTTCAAAACGTTGTTAATAGGATTACCCTACAATCCAGCAATTGCACTACTAGGTATTTACCCAAAAGTTACAAAAATATCAATTCAAAGGGATACATGCACCCTGGGTTTATAAAAGCATTATCAACAATAGCCAAATTTTAGAAATAACTCAAATGCCCTTTGACTGACTAATGGATAAAGAAGATATAACAGACACACACACACACACACACACACACAATGGAATATTACTCAGCTATAAAAAAAGAATGAAACCTTGCCATTAGCAATGACTTGGATGGAGGTAGAAAGTAGATGCTAAATGAAGTGAATCAGTCAGAAAAAGACAAATACCATATGATACACCCATATGTGGAATTTAAAAAACAAAACAAATGAACATAAAGAGAGGAGGAGGTAAACCAAGAATCAGCTTCCTAAGTAGAGATAACAAACTGAGGATTATTGGAGGGTAGCCAGGCAGGGGGATGAGTTAAATGGGTAATGATATTAAGGTGGGCCCTTGTAATGAGCACTGGGTGGTTTATGTAAGTGATGAATCATTAATTTCTATGCCTGAAACTAATATTACATTGTATGTTAACTAACTGGAACTTAAATAAAGATTTGGAGAATGAAAGAAAAGAGTAGATCAGGCTTACATGGCTTAGAAACCATGAAAACATGATGATTGACAAGATGGGTTTGTGCACCTCAATACAAAACAATTAAATAAAATTCAATATGATACAGTTTAAAAAAAGATTATTTATGTTCTTCAATGCAGGATTCTTCAATGCTGTGACTAAATAAAACTTACAAGTTAAAACAAATTAAAAAAAAAATTCAAAAGCCATTGCACGTTACTTAATTTATAACTCTATTTATTATATAACTTTTGATATACTTGGAAACAAATTCTATCTCTTGATGAAAATAAAAGTGAGTAGAACAATCTGTACTGACATGGTTTGCCAACATTTTCAATATTAATTATATATTTTTTAGTAAATTACTTTTCTTGGCTCTTCTTTTCCTCCATAGACTCCTTCATGATTCAATTTATTTTCTTCTTATAATTTGTATAAGAAGGTAAGGAATTTCAAGTAGAAAAAAATCTGTACTATCTTTGGGGTAGCCAAATTTGGTAGCTTAGAGAACAAAATTAGCTTCATTTTTTCTTGATAGCTTAAACACCTTATAACGTGACACATAATTTACAAATCAAAAATTATATTGAATTTTAGACTTATAAAGTAAAACTGTTACATTGTCAGGTATAAAGTACTATGCACATTTTAAATTGAGGTAAAATTCTGAGAATAACCCTAGAGTTATTGAGATTTAAAGAGGTCTTTCAATAAAAATAAATTAATGGCTAAGAGGTAAATGAAAAAAAAATTTTTCCTCTTATTTTTAGTTTTTAAAGTATTTTTAAATTTATTTGACAGAAAGAGAGAGATCACAAGTAGGTGGAGAGGCAGGCAGAAAGAGAGAGGGAAGCAGGCTCCCTGCTGAGCAGAGACCCCCAATGTGGGGCTCGATCTCAGTACCCTGAGATCATAACCTGAGCCAAAGGCAAAGACTTTAACCCACTGAGCCACCCAGGTGCCTCTTATTTTTATTTTTTAAAAACATTTTACTTATTTCTTTAAGAGAGAGAGAGACACATAGTGAGAGAGAGCATGAGCTCCCCAATGAGCACGGAGTGTGAGATGATGTGGGGCTCAATCCCAGAACCCTGGAATCATGACCTGAGCTGAAGGCAGATTTTTAACCAATTGAGCCACCCAAGTGCCCCTAAATATTTTTCTTTTTAAAAATTTTATTTTAATTTATCACTAAAACATCTTAAATATGAAAATCAGTAATGTAGAATCAATTATTTTTTCTACATGTTGATATATGACATACATTTCTACATATGATTATTTCATTACTAATTAATTATTATAATATGGACAACCTACACACCAGCAGATATCAGATCAAAAATATTTTTGTTGTTATTGCTGCTATTCATGTTCCAAAGTGGTCAGTAGTATATTAGCATTTATTTCAACTTTTTACATATATGATAAAAAAGTTTAGGAATTAGAGAATTTTCAAATTGATGGTTTAATTATTTTAATTTAGGTGTCAGTGATCTTTTCTGTAAATAGCCAAAGAGCAAGTCATTTATACTTTGTAGGCCATATGCTTTCACTTCTGCCACTGTAATAAAAAAGGAGCTGGACATGGATTGGAAGAACAAATACTACAGAAATGTCTATGCTACCTAAAGCAATCTACACATTTAATGAAATTCTTATTAAAATACCACCAATTTTTTTTCAAAGAAATGGAACAAATAAGGGGTGCCTGGGTGGCTCAGTGGGTTAAGCCTCTGCCTTCGGCTCAGGTCATGATCTCAAGGTCCTGGGATTGAGCCCCACATTGGGCTCTCTTCTCAGCAGGAAGCCTGTTTCCCCCTCTCTCTCTGCCTGCCTCTCTGCCTACTTGTGATTTCTCTCTGTCAAATAAATAAATAAAATCTTTAAAAAAATGGAACAAATAATCCTAAAATCTATATAAAACCAGAAAAAAAAAAAACCCAAATAGTTAGAGGAATGTTGAAAAAGAAAACCAGAGTTGGTGATAATACAATTCCAGACTTCAAGCTTGATTATAAAGATGTAACCATCAAGACAGTATGGTACTGGCACAAAAACAGACATATAGATCAATAGAACAGAATAGAGAGCCCAGAAATGGACCCTCAACTCTATGGTCAATTAATTAATCTTAAACAATGCAGGAAAGAATGTCCAATGGAAAAAAAGACAGTCTCTTCAACAAATGGGGTTGGAAAAATTGGACAGCCACAGGCAGTAAAAATGAAACTGGACCATGTCCTTATACCACACACAAAAATAGACTAAAAATAGATGAAAGATCTCAGTGTGAGACAGGAATTCATCAAAATCCTTGAGGAGAACACAGGCAGTAATGTCTTCGACCTCAGCCACCTTCTTCCTAGAAATATCGCCAAAGGCAAGGGAAGCAAGGGTAAAAATGAACTACTGGGACTTCATCAAGATCAAAAGATTTTGATGAAACAGACAACAAGGAAACAGACAACAAAACTGAAAGACAACTGACAGAATGGGAGAAGATATTCGCAAATGACTTATCAGATAAAGGGCTAGTATACAAAATCAATAAAGAACTTACCAAATTCAAAACCTAAATAACAAATAATCCAATCAAGAAGTGGGCAGAAGATATGAACAGACATTTCTGCGAAGAAGACATCCAAATGGCCAGACATATGAAAAAGTACTCCACATCACTCGGCATCAGGTAAATACAAATCAAAACTACAATGAGATACCCTTCACACCAGTCAGAATGGTTAAAATTAACAAGTCAGGAAACAACAGATGTTGGCAAGGGTGCAGAAAAAGGGGAACCCTCCTACACTCTTGGTGGAAATGCAAGCTGGTGCAGTCACTCTGGAAAACAGTATGGAGGTTCCTCAAAAAGTTGAAAATAAATCTACCCTATGCCTTAGCAATCACACTACCGGGTACCCTAAAGATACAAATGTAGGGGTCTGAAGGGGCACATGCACCCCAATGTTTATAGCAGCAATGTCCACAATAGCTAAACTATATTCTCATTTCTTTATCCATTTCTCTGTTGATGGACATCTAGGTTCTTTCCAATATATATATTAGAAAATATATATATATTATATATATATTCATTCATTCATATATTATTTCATTAAAAAATGAAATCCTGCCATTTGCAATGAAGTAGATGGAACTAGAGTGCATTATGCTAAGCAAAATAAGTCAATCAGAGAAAGACAATTATATGATTTCTGATATGAGGAATTTGAGAGGTGGGAAGTCTTGGGGGTAGGGAGGGAAATAAATGAAACAAGATGGAACTGGGGAGTGAGACAAACCATAGAAGACTCTTGATCTCAGGAAACAAACTGAGGGTTGCTGGGGGGATGGGGGAGGAGGGATGGGGTGGTTGGGTTATGGACATTGGAGAGGGTATGTGCTATGGTGAGTGCTGTGAATTGTGTAAGATTGTGTAAGATTCACAGACCTGTACCCCCGAAGCAAATAATACATTATATATTAATAAAAAATAAAATTTTAAAAAAGGAGCTGGTGATAATATAGAAACTCACCCTAGTGTGGCTGTGTTTCAGTAAAGCTTCATTTATAATTTTCAAGTTTGTCATACAAACTGATGTTTGCCAAGCTTATTTTAATCAGTCATCCATAAATTAATAAATAAATAGTAATGATCTTTAATTATGAAACTATCATGGTACATTGAAGTTATTCTGGATGAAAAAAAATTACATCCTATTTAACTTCCCTTGAATGTATCCCTACCTTTATTCATTCTATGCAGATTTATCAAATACCTATTAGTTCTCGGAAACTGTGGTAAAATATGTGTATATAAAAATGTATGTATTTAGATATTGTATAACAGTTAATTTTTCTCATTTTCAAAATTAAATCTGTTAGTGTTTGTTACAAAGAATTTTCTCTATAAGTAAAAATAACTGATAATAGAAGTTTCAAGGATTTTCCCACTTTACAAAATATTTATTGAATCCTAGATTTTAATAGGACAATGTCAAAATTAAATTAGCACTCAAATCTTCCCTGACACCTCATATCAGTGGGACATTTGTGATCATCAATACAAATTTATTACTTGTATATTTTCATGACAGATTATTACTGAATTTTCTCAAAACA
The DNA here is from genome assembly GCF_022355385.1 of Mustela nigripes. Taxonomy (NCBI): domain Eukaryota; kingdom Metazoa; phylum Chordata; class Mammalia; order Carnivora; family Mustelidae; genus Mustela; species Mustela nigripes. The sequence goes on from NC_081557.1 coordinate 177,532,608, forward strand.
ACAAGTCAAGAGAAATCAGCACTAAGAAAGATTAAATGTGTGGCTTACCACTGAAGTTTCTCATTAGAATTAGTCTTAAGATAATAATCACTAAGTTGAGAGAGTAAAATGCAACAAAAAGAAATGACTAAATAAGCAGGGAAACTTATGACGTGTGCAAATTAGACACTACAAATTTCAGATTATTACTCTTATCAATAAAGAAATAGCAAAGAATGACGGCAGAAGTATTAAACAGTTAAATGTGTATAAAAAATGTACTACTTAAAGCCTGCCAATATGACATGAGCAAAGAACTTTGGGTTTTGTTCATTAGAGAAAGGTGTTATTTTTGAAACATTAGCATCTGTTATGCTATAGCAGGTCTCCAAGTCAAGTTTTCTAACTCCATGAAAAACATGTGGTATTTTACATATTTAGAGAAAAAGAACTTTGATTTTTTTTTTAACAAACTAATGGACTGACTTTTCCAAGGCTTAAAAAATTGTAAAACTTGTATATTGTTGTTGAAAAACACGTTTTTTTTTAAAGAAGCTGACTTCTAGCTTTTTCAAAAGACAGTCTTCTCATAATTTAACATATTCCTTTTAAATCCTTTTAAAAATTTGAGTAAAGGTGTCTCAGTGTCACATTAGTTTCAGGTGTACAATATAGTGATTCAACATCTCTATGTGTTATGTTTATACTCATCATAAATGTAGCTAACATCTATCACCATATAGCACTATTGCAATATCACTTACTATATTCCCTATACTGTGCCTTTTATTTCCATGACTTATTCATTTCAAAATTGGAAGAGTGTATCTCTCACTCCCCTGCATTCATTTGGTCCTTCCAACCCCTTACCTCTGGTAACCATCAGTTCTCTCTATTTTGAGGTCTAATTCTGCTTTTTGTCTGTTTATTAATTTATTTTGTTTTTTAGTTCTACATATGGGTAAAATTGTATGGTATTTGTCTCTCTCAGTCTGACATGTTTCACTTAACATAATACCCTCTAGGTCCATCCATGTTGTTACAAATGACAAGAGCTCATCCTTTTTTATAGGTGCATAATATTCCTGTTTTTGTGTGTATCTTCTTTGTCCACTATTTATTGATGGACCCTAAGGTTGCTTCCTTATGTTGGTTATTGTAAATAATGTTGAAATAAGAATGGGGGAATATATATATTATATATATATAAAATATATATATACACACACATGTTATATAAATATATATAAGTTTTATATAAATTTATATATTATAATTATAAATCTATATTATAATTATATATTATATATACATATATGCATATAATATAAATATATGTGTATTATATGTATATGCATATATTATATATGTGTATATAATATATGTATATACTATATAGTATATATATAATAAAGTTATATATGTCTATAAATAGATACATATTTTAAATTTGTGTTTTCTTCTTTTCTTTTTTTAAAATATTTTATTTATTTATTTGATAGAGAGAGATCACAAATAGGCAGAGAGGCAGGCAGAGAGAGAGGGGGAAGCAGGCTCCCCGCTGAGCAGAGAGTCCAAGACAGGGCTTGATCCCAGGACCCTGAAATCATGACCTGAGCCAAAGGCAGTGGCTTAACCCACTGAGCCATCCAGGTGCCCTGTGTCTTCATTTTCTTCATGCAAATGCCTACCTGTGGAGTTACTGGATCATATGTTATATCTATTTTTAATTTTTTGAGGAAACTCTATATTGTTTTTCACAGCATTTGCATCAGTTTCTATCCCCACTAACAATGAACAAGAGCTCCAATTTCTCCACATTCTCATCATAATTTATTACTTCTTTTTTATTTTAACCATTCTGACAGGTTTTAAGGAGATGATATCTCCTAGTGGTTTTGATTTACATTGTTCTGATGATTAATGATTACAAGCATTTTTTCCTATGTCTGTTGGCCATCCTGTGTCTTCTTTAGAGAAATGTCTATTCAAGTTCCCTGGACATTTAAAAAAATTTTTTTTTTTTGGTGTTGAGTTGTATAGATTCTTTATATATTTTGAATATTTACATCCTATTAGATAAATCACTTGTAAGTACGTTTTTTTCTCCCATTAGATTATCTGTTTGGTTGACGTTTTGCTCTGCTTTACAAAGCTTTTTAGTTTGGTGTAGTTCCAGTAGTTTATTTTTGCTTTTATTCCCCTTGCCTTAGGAGATACATCTAGAAAAATGGTGCCTTGGCAGATATCAGAGAAACTTCCTGTCTTCTTTTCTAGGATTATGGCTTTAGGTCTCATAGTTAGGTGTTTAATCCATTTTGAGTTTAATTTTGCGGATGATGTAAAAACTTGGTCTAGTTTTATTCTCTTGCATATAGCTTCCAGTTTCCCAAGCATCATTTACTGAAGAGATTATCTTTGCTCCATCATATATTTTTACTTCCTTTGTTATAGATTAATTGACTTTATAAATATGGGTTTATTTCTGGACCTTCTATTCTCCTCTATTGATCTCTAGGTCTATCTTTGTGTCAATACCATATTGTTTCAATTACTACAGCTTTGTAGCATATCTAAAAATTTGGAACTGTAGTACTTCTGGCTTTGTTCTTCTTTGTCAACTCGTTTGCTTTGGCTACTTGAAGTCTTTCATTGTTTGATACAATTTTTTGTATTATTTGTTATAGTTCTGTGAAAAAAAATGCTGTTGGAATTTTTGAAAGGAATTGCTCTGAATTTGTAATTATTTTGGATAGTATGGGCATTTACCAATTTTAATTCTTCCAATCCATGAACATGGAATGTATTTCATTTATCTTTTGTCCTCTTCAATTTCTTTCATCATTGTTTTACAGTTTTCAGAGTATATATATCTTTTACCTCCTGGGTTAAGTTCATTTTTAGGCATTTTATTCTTTTGGGAGCAATTATTAATGGTGTTTTTCTCTAAATTTCTCTTTCTACTACTTTGTTATTAGTGTATAGAAATACAACAGATTTCTGGGTTTTAATTTTGCATCCTCCAACTTCACTGAGCTTGTTACTTTGAATTGTTTTTTGATGAAATCATTAGGATTTTTTATATATATAGTGTATCTGCTGCAAATAGTGACAATTTATCTACTTCCTTACCAATTTATTGTTTATTTTTCTTGTCTGATTGTTGCCTCTAGAAGTTCTAGTAGTATGTTGAATAGAAGTGGCAAGAGTGGGCTTCCTTGTCTTGTTACTCATCTTGTAGGAAAACCTTTCAGTTTTTCACCATTGAGTATGATGTTAGATGTGGGTTCTTTTATATATGGAATTTATTATATTGAGGCATGTTCTCCATAAACCCACTATGGTGAGAGTTTTTATCATGAACAAATGTTGAATTTTGTCAAATATTTTTCTGCATCTATAGAGACAGTCATGACTTTTATTCTTTTTGTTGACTTGTATCACTTTGATTTGTGAATATTGAGCTATTCTTGCATCCTCAGAATAAATCCCACTTGATTGTGGTGAATAGTCCTTTTGAGTTGGCTGGGGCTGATATATGTAGGAGTCCAGGACTCACTGAGGCAGCAGACCAGTTAGCGCATCTGAGCCCTGCACTAGTCTGTGTTTTTGAGGTGGATGGGGAGCTTAGACCATGTCTGCCACCCCCTATAACTCAGAGAGGGTTCCAGCAGCTCCTTGACTATTTGGTGGCAGTCTAGGAATGGCTCTTCTACAAACTAGTTGTTGGTTTGAACCATTGCTTTTTCTTCTGGGCCCAAAGACAGACAAATATGCTTCTGGTCCTTGAGTACTATCCCTTCTCATTGTAGTTTGCAGTATAAGAGTGGAGTGTTTATTCATTGCTGTGTTTCAATCTCTCTTGCTCTTTTCTTTTGCATTCTGTATTTTGTTGTGCTGAAGCTGTTCAGTCAGCCCTTAATTCTTCAGGAGGAATTGCTCTGTAAATAGTTGCAATTTGGTGTGTTTCATGGAGAAGGTGAGTTCAGGGTCTTACATTGCCATCTTGGACCAGAACCTCCAGCAAGTGTGTTTTTATATGTTTGCCTATTCAGTCCGGGAATGGCTCATTGTTTTGCAGAAATCACTTATGCATTTTTTAATGTAGAGCTTGTAATAGTTAAATACCCAAATCAAATAATTAGAATATTAAATAAATGGCATAATATATACTTTGTTCATAAAAGCTTGGATCTATAGTCTTTAGACTTTTTGTCCCATGATTGCAGAATTGAAATTAGGAATTTATTTGAAGGACTAAGGAAGGGATTTAAATGTGTCACTCTTTTGTTCTTATTCTTCTTGTGAATAATAATTTGTTCAAAAAATCTTATTCTAAAGCAAGACTCAGAGGAATTCCCCAGCTATCTTGGCCTTGAATTATCATAATGGGTCTTTTGAGTATAGACTTATTAAAGACCAAGTGAGAAATGAATCTTTGGCCCAGATCTTGCTCTCAGTGAGAACAATAAGACTGCTGATAACAGTATCTTCATTTCTTTTATTCCCAAGTGAATAATTGAAATACTCTTAGCAGCTGACAAAGCTCTCATGTTGGTTACCTGACCTGCAGATAATTGTCCATTGTGATAAAAATGGCCATGTGTAAGCTGCTAAAATTTCCCCATACCCAGAGAGTAAAGCAAATGCAACACAGAGTTCCAGGAGGAATTACAGCAATTATTGCATGGTAAAAGATGTATTGGTGGTGATCATTATCATATCTTCCTTCAGTCCATTCATATTGCCTTAGGGAAAATCAATTTTATTATGACAGGTAATAATGAATTTTGATGTAAGCTTAGCCAAATGGTAGCCCCAATTGTATCTGTTATACTGAATGTGGTGTGTTAATTAGGTAGATCAATGTTACCTATGGATATTGCAGACCAATAAAATCTTTAATGTCCAAGTGGAGTAAATACAGTTTTTAAAGGAATAGAAGTATACAAGGGAACTAATTTTTTTTTCTTTAGCCTAAGGCTTTAATGTTTTTCACCTATTTTCTTTTATATGTCTGCTAAAATTGTTAAGTTTATATATGAATTTTACATTATAAACTTACTTGACTTAGCTTCCTTAGGTAATATGGTGATACAACATGTTCAAAATAGAATTTTCTTTGGGATCAGTACTGTATACAAAGAAAATATGGTTTATTTCCCAATGTATATATCCAATTTATACAGATTTTATTGTATTTTCATGTATTATCAGGGTTTTTTTTTTTTCTATCTTGTCCCCCTTTAAATGACTAACCAGTTGGCCCTTCACATTATTTTTTAACTTAGATGGTAACCTAATGTGGAGATAATCTTTCTCATTAATGAATGTAACTTTGTATCTATTTTATGCTTCAACTAACACATATCTTAGCTAGTCAAAGATTCACAGTTCTTTTTTTTTTATTTTTTTTTATATTTTTTTTATATTTTATTTATTTATTTGACAGAGAGAGATTACAAGTAGACAGAGAGGCAGGCAGAGAGAGAGAGAGAGAGGGAAGCAGGCTCCCTGCTGAGCAGAGAGCCCAATACAGGACTCGATCCCTGAGATCATGACCTGAGCCGAAGGCAGCGGCTTAACCCACTGAGCCACCCAGGCGCCCCAAAGATTCACAGTTCTAAAGATAACTATAGCACGTATGCATGAATAACAAGTTAAGCATTCCACCCTAAAAAGAATTTACATATAGTTTACATGGATTTGTGTTTACATTTAAAAATCAGGACTGAAGAAAATGCAGATAGTTTTATTTTTTGTTTTAATGCAAGTCCTTTAAATATAGACACAATTTGCTTATTGACAATTACCACTATATAAGATTTCATGTCAAAACATAAAGAGGAAATATAGCAGAATATTTTATGCAAGTATTAGTAAAGACAAAAATCCCAGAATACCTTTAAAATCAATTCAAATATTTAGTTAAGGGGCGCCTGGGTGGCTTAGTGGGTTAAGCCGCTGCCTTCGGCTCAGGTCATGATCTCAGGGTCCTGGGATCGAGTCCCGCATCAGGCTCTCCGCTCAGCAGGGAGCCTGCTGCTTCCTCCTCTCTCTCTCTGCCTGCCTCTCTGCCTACTTGTAATCTCTGTCTGTCAAATAAATAAATAAAATCTTTAAAAAAAAAAAATATTTAGTTAATACCTGAGAAGTATTAGAGCAGAAAGTTCTCAAAGTTTTAACTTTTAAACATGGTAATCAACTCTAACTTACTCTGTCAGATTTCAAAATTTCAAGCTTTCTAGTCATTTTTAACAACTTATACCTATTTTTATAAGTTATGAAATATTAACCATTAGTGCAATGAACAAATAATTAATAGTATCTTGATTATAATTACCATATATTTAAAATTTATTTGCTCAAAATGGAATATATGACTTATTTGTTACTATAAAGTGTACAATAATATAAATTAAAAATAAAATTAACCTGGTGATATGTTACGGGAGAAAATATTTTAGGAAGCTCATAATAATGCTTAAAATGTATGTTATTTACAGTTGTCAAGGGAGATACAAGAAGAATCAGCTGAGATATATTGAAATTAGTTGCCACTGAAATGCAAAAGTTATCTTAGAGAAAATGTATGTTAACTTTTGTTGGCATATAATACATTATTATGTTAACAATTTAAAAAACACACTTTGACCATCTGACAATTTCTGTAAGTCGAAATTCGGCATGACTAATTGGGTTTTCAGCTCTGTGTCTCACAAGGCTGCAATCAAGATAGCTACTAGGCGGCATTCTCACTTGGAGCTCAAGGTCTGTTACCAAACTTATTCAGGTTGTTAGCAGAATTTAATTTCTTGTGGTTATAGAGCTGAAAATCCCATTTTCTTGTTGGCTGCTGGCAACAGGTTGTTCATGGTGACATGCTCAATGAGTAGAATGGTCTACTTTCAAGAATGGCCCTCAAGAACTTTGCTCTTTGTATATACAGTCTTGGCCAGTAGCTATCCTGGAAGTGTGGGCTCAACCCAATCATCTGCTTCTAGCAAATAAAATAGAACAAAATGAGGCAATGCCTTTTTCATGATGAGGTTAAAATGTCTGCCATACTAGCTCTCTCTGCTGGAACTCTAATTAAACAGGATCATATATTGAGAGATGTTCTTTGGGGAAGTGCACACAGCAAGAAACTGAAGTGAGAGCTCTGTGGTCTGACCTTGACATTTCTTTAATTTCTGTGACATTCAACCTCAGTTCCAACATCTATAAAAGAGTAGGTTCAACTACAGCTTCTTGGATGCCTTTCTGCTAAAATTCTATGAACAGTCTACCGCAGCCGTTCTTACAGTAAGTTGGTCTCATTTTTCTTAGATCCTGCGAGTCAACTTCTTACATAGGCATGAATTTTTAAAAGTTTTTCATTGTAATTCCAGTATAGTTCACATAAAGTGTGGCATTAGTTTTGGGTATACAGTATAGAGATACAACAATTGTATACACTACCCAGTGCTCATTGTGAGAAGTTGTGTGAAAAGGCACAGATTTTTTCATACTGTTTTCTAGTAAAATTTCAAAGACACTTTCAAAAAATAAAGACCTGGCAGAAGCTGAAATAAAAACCTTCAATTTCTACACACACAGACAAAAAAAAAGGTTTGGGAGGAACTAAATCCTTTCAGCAGCCATCTAAGCCAGACCTGGATTTCTGAAGCACAGAAACTGGGAGGTGGCAAATTTTCGTGTTTTAATGAAATACATTTTGGAGTAATTTATTACGTAACAATGTATAATCAACACAAGTTGTAGGTATACATTCATTCAAGTGGTAACAGTTACACTCAGTTTAATAATTTTGAGGCTTCTGTAAAATGACATTTTTGCATTTATATGAAATATTTTGTACTTGATATATCCTTGTGATGTATGCATAGAGACAAAAAAATACCTTTTATATTAAATTAAAAACTAGTACCTCCAAAGTTGGGTCTATGTTATATTTGTTGAATTTTTGAGAAATTTTAAGGATAAGCAGGTATTTTAGAAACATATGAATTTTGGAATTTAATATACAGATTTTTTCCCATTATGATGGAAAAACCATTCATATGAGAATCACTAGGGTTTAGACTTATTGGAAAAAATACTAAAATGCAGGCCAAATATCCTGTGAAATAATCTCTATAAGAAGAGTCAAGGAATATACATGGTAACTTCCCCATCCCAAAGTAGTCTTTCTAACCAAAAAAAACCAAAAGTCATTACCGTTTATTTTTATTTTATTGATCATGTTGCAAAAGGGTGAGTCACATCAGAAAATAAGTTCACATTTTTGAGTGCTTATTTTATGAATTGATGTAAGTGAAAAATGAATAAATTTCCTAAAGGTGGTATTCAATATCACTGCTCATTTTTCTTTTTGTCACAATGATTTCAAATATATAATGATGACCTAAATAAAGATGAATTTTATCTGTTTTTTTCCAAGAGTAAATGAAATATATATTTTTTAGAATACTGATGGAAAAATCTTTAATGTTGCATTCCATAATATTAGAAAATAAAGGTAAAAGGTGTATAACTCTTCACACTGAACCAGAAATATAACTTAAGGGTGCCACCTGCCTCTCTTTAAAATTATTTTTTGTTAAATGTATTGTTTCTTTTCTATTTTTATAGAAAATATTTTGTAAGTTTAATATAATATTTTGGCAAGTGAAGATTTACTTTATTTTGATATTTACATGTAATTCTGAGTTAGGAATGTAAACATATAATTAAATAACATTAATTTGATTATTTTTTCAAATTTTGCTTTTATAATGCTGTAATGAATATATTTTTTAAATTTTTTATTTTTTATAAACATGTATTTTTATCCCCAGGGGTACAGGTCTGTGGATCAGCACTCACCAAAGCACATACCCTCCCCAATGTCCATAACCCCACCCCCCCTTCTCCCAACCCCCCTCCCCCCAGCAACCTTCAGTTTGTTTTGTAAGATTAAGAGTCACTTATGGTTTGTCTCCCTCCCAATCCCATCTTGTTTCATTGATTCTTCTCCTACCCACTTAAGCCCCCATGTTGCATCACCACTTCCTCATATCAGGGAGATCATATGATAGTTGTCTTTCTCTGCTTGACTTATTTCGCTAAGCATGATACGCTCTAGTTCCATCCATGTTGTCATAAATGGCAAGATTTCATTTCTTTTGATGGCTGCATAGTATTCCATTGTGTAATGAATATTCTTATCTTACTATTTTATACTTGATTAAGTAATTTTTATGGATATATCATAAAAGTCATGTTTAAAAGCCACCATGAGATTTCCTTTATTTCCAGTAAGTTTCTAAAGCACTTATAAAGCACTTAGGTTTGATCTGGAGACATGGAAAGGACCCAACAAATTCTGATAATCACTTTTATTGATGTCATTATTGTTGAAGTTATTATTCTGGTTGTGCTCTTCTTATCTCATATACCTAGTTGTATACTCTTTAGAAATAGGTTTTGGGATTCTTAATCTTCATGATCTAAAGCACATTAGGACTGCAACTGGATATAGGTGGAATTCAATAAATGTTTCCTTTAAAAAAAGATTTTATTTATTTATTTGAAAGAGGGAGAGATAGGAGAGAGGGAACACAAGCATGGGGAGTGGGAGAGAGAGAAGCAGGTTTCTGGCAGAACAGGGAGCCTGATGGGGAACACGACCCCAGAACCCTGGGATCATGACCTGAGCTGAAGGGAGACGCTTACTGTCTGAGCCACCCAAGTGCCCCAGTAAATGTTTCTTTAAATGGATGTTGAGAAGACATTACTCAACTTTGATCCAAATTCATTATGCCTCTACCATGACAAGAGGTTCTGACTGATTACAAGGGAGCTCAGCCTGATCATAGTCCTGAATTAAAACTTTTCTAGGAGATGCAAATTAATGCAGTATGTAGTTTTGAAAGTCCCCAACTTGGCACCTTATTCTCCATGAGTAACCACTTTAAAAATCTTTCAATATTTATTATTTATTGATGTAGTGATATATATATACATATATATATATCTTACATAGAGAGTTTTATTTATATATAGGTAGATGAAAGATAGATAGATAGATAGATAGATAGATGGATAGATAGATAGATATAGATTGTCTTGGTTCCTTGTTTCATTTTCTCCAATTTTACACATTGTTTAGTAATTTCCAGCTATGGGAAAAGTGTAATAAATCTACTTTACAATCCCTTGCCTGCTCCAGTTGACTCTCTTTCCTCTCTAAGACTACCAGTAAAAATTACATCACAATTTTATGCCTAGATTTAAATATTGTCTATGTAGGGGTGCCTGGGTGGCTTAGTCATTAAACATTTGCCTTCAGCTCAGGTCATGATCCAGGGTCCTGGGATCGAGCACTGTGTTGGGCTCTCTGCTCAATGGGAAGCCTAGTTCTCCCTCTCCTAATCCCTCTGCTTGTGTTCCCTCTCTTGGTGTGTCTCTATCTGTCAAATAAATAAATACAATTTTAAAGAAAATTAAAAAATATATTGTTTATATAAATATTGTTTATGAATATCATCAATGTTATAATTTTATTTCTGTTGGGTTTGCTCTGTCCCCAACCTTTAGACTAATAAGTGTTTGTTTATTGACATTATTTAGCATTTAAGTCTTCTTACATAAATATCCTTTGCAATTTTTCAACTGTAACTCCTCTCAATAAAGGCAAACATGTAAATTATTAATTCCAAAATATTCTTGGAATAATCTTTCAATGGTCCCTCTGCCTTTCTTCTTCTATCTAGACCTTTGCTCACTAGACTTACTGCACAAAGACTAGATGCTCTTCTCACCATCTTCAGGGAAAATCTCTTTATCTTTCTTTCCTTCTATCTTGAATCCTTTATTCACTGGATCTTATATCTCATTTTTAAATTTTTGTTGTTTTGTTTGCTCATTTTTATAGAGTATACCATCTCACTGCTTTATGTTAAAGGAAGAACTTGTGTATTGTAAAGTTCTTTTATTACATATTTTCTGGTCTGAAATAATTTTTTCCTTAGAAATGTAAAACACTTATATTATTTTATTCCCCATTTTGTTCCTGTAAAGATTTATGCCATTTAAGTCACAATCATTTGCATGAAAATATATTGCTTGTTTCTTCATATTTTTGTTTTCACATTGCAATCTTTAGGTCCCCTCTCTATATTTGATGTTTATTATTCTTTTACACACACACACACCACACACACACACACACACACACACACACACTCACACTAGGATTTTTAAGTTATTATTATATTAGACACAGAGTGGGTCTTCTCAAACCAGAAACATAACATATTTGCTTTTGATGTATTTTAACTATTATTTCTTTGGTTCATTTTGTCACTCAAAATTTTTCTCTTTTTCAGTTCTCAAACTCTCACTGGTTGAATAACAGACCTCCTGAAACTAGTCTGTTCTTGGCATTTTTTCTATTTTTTTTCCATTTTCTGTAAGATTTCCTTAACTGTATTTCTCCTCTGAATACTTGTTTTCTGTTTATTATTTCTTGTTTGTTTTTTAATGGCAGAGGCTTTTGCAGTTTGTGTATCTTCGTTTCTCATTCATAAAATGGTGACTGGGTACTTGTTCTGGGTTTATATGCATGTATTATGTAGTTATGAAGAGTTCTATGAGGCAACTGATATATTTGACTGAAGAAGAGTCCTCCAAGTGACAAAATATAAAGAAAAATTGTTCCAAACAGAAATATTTCAAGGTTCTACATGAAAGTTACAAGCCCAGCTGTGCTGCTGTGTCAGAAGGGGACTAAGAATTGCATTTTATATTGTACAGATTAGAGGTCAGCAAATGATGGCCTATGGGACAAATGTTGCCCACAACATATTTTTGTACTGACTACAAGTTACAAATGGTTTTAATATCTTTTAATGATTAAAAAAACCCAAGACTATCTTACAGCACATGCAAATTCTATGAAATTCAAAAGTTTTTGTCTCTAAATAAGATTTTTATTATAATCCACCCAAATTTATTTGTTTATATATTGCCTGTAGCAATTTTTGCCCTACAACATCAGTTGTACTAGTTGAGTAGTTGTGACTGAAATTGTAGATGACTTCTCATTGCTTCACACTGCTCTTGGGCTTCTTGTAAATTACAGTGTTGTAGTTATAACTTGGCAACATTTTGAATGTCATATATAGCATAACACATTTTTTCTTACATGTAGTATCAGTGCATATCTATCATGTAAAAAGAAAAAGTTGAGTTCAAATGTCATGTTTTTAGGCACAGTGGAATATAGATTATTTTGTTTTATAATTATGGCAAAGCATTTTTGTTATGTGAGTATCCTCTAGCTGGGTTAAAATAATGCACTATACAATGACAATACAAGAACAGACATTTATTACAATATTCCTGATTCACAAAAAATGGAACAGAAAAATTGGAAAAGTCAAAACAAAATATATTATCACAATAGAATTTCTACACACACAAACACATACACATGATCAACATAAAGCTGAAACCAAAGTACGTTTCCAAGTGACTCATGTGTTAGCCAAGTAGTGAAAGCTGTTTACCTATGGTTGCCTTAATTAAATAATGTTTAATTGCAAATGCTGAAGAAATGTGTCCTGAGAAAATAAATTGTTTAAGACTATTAACCTCCCATTAGAACAGTGGCTTTACCAGTTGCAGACCTCAGGAACAACATCAATAGGCAATTAAAAGACAAGTAGAATTTAGAGTGATTTTTATTTTGGGTCTTGATGAATTGATAGATGTTCCCAATACTATCCAGTTGTTTTGTTTGAAAAGTCAGTGCTGAAATTGAAGTGATTGAATAATTAGCCTGTATGAATAGTCTGTATGGAACAATTATAGTCAAGAAGTTGAGAAAACATAAATTAAGTGTCATCTGAATTGGAATTTGCTAAGATTCCAATTGATGGGGGAGAAAAGATGTGTGGAAAAAAAGTGGCAAAATTGGACAAATGTTAAAAGCTGACAAAATTTTAAGAAGTTTAATGTTTATGTTTATTCATCAGATTAATTATTAGAAGGTAAATATGAGGAAATTATTTGAATCTCATGTGTAATTAAACATAGGGTTCAGTGGTGAGCTTCATTTGATCTTATGGACTTAACCAACCTTAGCTCTATACAATTTTGTCAAAAATAGGAGTTAAATATTTGGCCTTACCCTGATACTTAGCTGTGTTGAGAAGTTTTAAGTGCTATTTCAACTTTTGGGGCTCAGGGCTGAGGTTGAAATTTTTATGAAAGAGAAATGCTCTCAACTACTACGGTCAGACACTGAATGTCTTTGGAAACTAGCTTTTTCTGCAGACTAGATAATATTCTTTAAATGAATTCAAACTAAAATTACAAGGCCAAAAAAAAAAAAAAGTTCTAATGCACACAAATTATACTACAATAATGTCATTTAGATGAAAATTAATGTTTGAATCACCAGTAACATCAGATGCTTTATATACTTGCCATGCTGTTAAAAGCTAAAGTAAGGGGTGCCTGGGTAGTTAGGTTGGTTAAGCATCTGATTCTTGATTTCAGCTCAGATTGATGAGGGAGCAGGAGGTTGGCTGAGGACAAAGCAGAAGCTGGCGCCTTGCACCTCCTCTTCACCTGCTCCCCTCCATATCTGTAGCATTCCTCAGGAACCCCTGACTGCCATAAAACGATAAATAGTTAACTTGCAGGGATCGCAATCCTGCAGAACAGGAATCTCCCTTGCTCTACAAGATGTCCTAGAGACCTAAACAGGGAGGTTACCTTATCAATAGCACAAATTTCCAGAGGCAAATAACTCTTGGTTCCTGAAGCCCTAATGTCTCCCTCCCACCATAGACTGGAGGAGACTGAGGTAGAAGGGAATTTAAATGATAGCCAGATCATAATACCCCACCAAGAATCTCCCAATTATCTTGATGTTAATGCCTGACCTAAATACGACATTGATCAGGCCATAAGGGCAAGGCCTCCCCCCCGCACCTTGTAGGCCCTCCCTAACATGTGAAAACTCTGTTGAAACCTCCCATCCCTTCAGCACCTCCCCCCAACCGTGGGGTATATAACATGCCTACCCTCACAACCCAGGGCAGCAGTTCTTCCTGCCCACGGGTCCTGTCCCCGTGCTTTAATAAACCACCATTTTGCACCAGCGACATCTTAAGAATTCTTTCTTTAGTCGTCAGCTCCGAACCTCCTCACCCCACCGAACCTGACTTAGGTTCTGGGACTTTATCAAGATCATGATCTCAGGGTTGTGAGATTGAGCCCTGCCATCAGTCTCAGCACTGGTCCTGGAACCTTGTTAAGATTCTCTCTCTTCTTCCTCTGCCCTTCCCTCCCCCGACTCTTTAAAAAAAAAAAGTAAAAAGTAAGGCCAACCACTCCTCACCCCATTTACAGCAGACATATTTTTTGAGCTCAAACTAAAGCTTTATTTTTTCAGATATGCATGAAAATGCAAAGGAAATTTCCATATTTCAAAATACATTTAACCATTCAAATGAAATGCTTGCACCTAATTTGTAATCCAAAGTGATTAATCTGCAATATAATGATGTGCTAAAAAGCAAAAATCAATAGAAGAACCTAAGAGAATTTGGTATGTGCCTTCCAAGTCTTGAATAAGCTTAGTTAAAATCGTATACTCATTGATTTATATCAGTATCTGTCAGTCCTTTCTTTGTGAAAAGACATTTTCAAAGATGAAATACAAAAAATCTCATCACTTATCATCATTAACAGATTGGCATTTGAAATCTTTTTTTTCATGATAGGGAATACTAACCTTGAATTTTAATTAAGTGGAATATTACTCCTAGCTTGCTAGGAATGCCATACACAAGCACCACAAACTGGTGGTTTTTAACAGCATTTATTGTCTCCGCCATTATGAAGCTAGAAGTTCAAGATCAGGGTTTTGCACAATTGTTTCCTTCTGAGGGCTGTGAGGGAGAATTGCTCCAAGTTTCTCTTCTGGTGGTTTTCCAACAACTATGGTGTTCCTTCACTTGTAGAGATATGACTGATCTCTGACTGGTGGTCATAAGGCATTCTCCCTGTGTATATGGCTGTCTCCATTTTTTTCCATTTTATAGGGTTATCACTCCTACTGGATCAGGGCCCACCCTAATCTCATTTTAGTTTGATTACTCCTATAAAGACACTATCTTCAGATGAGGTCACTTTCTGAGGTACCTGAGAGATATTAAGGCTTCAAGATATGATTTTTGAGGAAAGACAATTCAACACATAACTCTTTTTCTGAAAATGAATTTCCTTCTTAGTAGAACTACATTATAAAAATCATGCTCCATTTATTTTTATTATTATTATTATTATTATATAAGTGTCACACACTATACTCAATGTAAATGTGTTATATATTAGTGCTATCACTTGTTCTCCTACATATCTGGTGATTCAGTTTACCCAGATATGCATTTTGCATTTATAGAAAGAAATGAATACATAGCTGGAAAGTTCTATGGAAAAGACTCAGTAGGTTGTTTCTTTATGTTCAGTCATTTTCCCTGATTAAACTCAATTTCTCCATCTTCCAACTACTGTACCTAGAGTTTGTAATTCTGAAGATTTTCTTGAGTTATTATACACAGATCACATCTACAATTAGTTTTCAACATATATATATATATAAATATATATATATATATATATGTATATTGTGTTCTGTTAAATCATTTACCATGTATGCACTTTTCTGCCATCTGCCCATCTGTCCATCTGCTCTGTTGTACCCAGTATCAGATTAAATCCTCAGTGAAGCAATACTGAGACAGATATTAGGAATGGAAAGAAATGGCTAGATCCTAGTACTTCCACATGCTTATAGTCTAGAGGTAGCCTGAGGCTAGCATGACCTCAGTATAAATGCTAAGGCAGATGCTAAAGACAACAAAGGTTGTAGGTTAAATGCACTCCCTGTTGCTAATGGCAAGTTCTTGTTTGAAGGGATATCTGAAAACTACATTTCCATTGCTGACACTGTCCATTTATGCTATGTATATTTATTTTCTTCATTCTTATAAAAACAAGTTTTAGTTTCACAGCAAAATTATAGAGAATGCAGAGATAGTTCCCATGTATCCTATGTCCCTCCACAGGTATACAGTTCTCAATTACTAATGTCCTTCACCAAAGTGGTATTTTTGTTACAATTCATGAATCTGCACTGACAATCATAATCTCTCACAGCCCATAGTTTAAATTACAATTCCCTCCTGGTTTTGTACATTCTGTGGATTTGGACAAATGCATAATGGCATGTATCCACCATTAAGTATTACACAGAACAGTTTCACTGCCTTAAAAGTCTTCTGTGTTTTGCCTGGACATTCTCCCCAGCTACTCCCCTGCAAGCTGTGGCAAGCATTGATCCTTTTACTATCTCCATAGTTTTGCCTTTTCCAGAATGTCATATATTTTCAATTATACACTCTGTATTTATAGATTGCTTTTTTTCATTTAGTAATGCATATTTAAGTTCCCTCCATTTTTTTTTTTTTTTCATAGCTTAATATCACAGTTCTCTTAGTGCGGGATAAAACTCCATTATGGATATAGCACTATTTATATACCCATTCACCTACTGAAGGATATCTTAGTTTGGCAATTATGAGTAAACGATAAACAATTATTTATTATCTGTTCTATAAACAGCCATATGAAGGTTTTGTGTGGAAATAAGTTTTCAATTCCTTTGACCAAATACCAAGGAATGTGATTGCTGAATTATATGACAAAAGTATGTTTAGTTTTGCAAGAAACCACTAAACTCTCTTCCAAAATGGCTGTACCAGTTTCCATCCCTACCCATAAATTTGCTTTTATATGCACATATGAGGTGTCACTCCTTTGGGTTTCAGTGTTTTTTTGTTTTTTTTTTTTTGTTTGTTTGTTTGTTTGTTTTCCCTGAGGTGGATCTTTTAAGTTAGGGTGATCTTAAAGAACAATAGACACTTATCATTTTCTTCCACAGTTTACAGATTCTAAATTGCCTTTGTTCTCAGCTATTGCTTTTGCTGGTCTCAGTGTCTTAGCTGGTGAGGTGACCAAATGCCTTTTCCTGAGAGGTCTGAACACATATTTCTCTGGCAGCCATGTTTATCTCATGCAGGATTGGGGCTGTTGAGAACAATTTTTCCTGCATCTTCTTATGTTCAATGTCTGGGAGCCTGAAAATCAAACTGACAAAAATATAGATTAGCAAACGAAAAGACAATTTTTCTTTTTTAATTCCCATACAAACATAGGAGTTCACAGAAAAGATGTGACTAAACAAAGTTCTTAGAATTTGAGATATATTTCATCGTAATAGAGGAAGGAGGCAAAAAAAAAAGTGCTTATGGAAAATAAATGACATTTAGGAAAAATAAATGATCACTTAGAAAAATAGTTGGGTGGATGATGTGATACTTTTGTGACAATGTCTGTTTCAGCATGCTGCCGACTTCTCTCTAGTGGTAAGAGTCACTGGTTGCAAAACTCCTGGGGAAATGATTTATGACAACTGAGTTCTTTTGGAAGATTCTGCTTTCAGGCAGATAAGGGAGTTTAGGGGGGAAAAAAGCCTTTTCTCAAAGGCTCAAAATAACATTTATGCCACAGGGACATATTCTAGACCCATTTATAGTGTACGTGTTCATTCATACATAATTGGGCAAGGGAATAGCCTCAGGCAGTCTGGATTCCATTTGTTTACCTCCATGCCTTATATAGCAACTTTACTTCATTGGTTACCCCTGCCAACATTCTGACTTATTTTTTACCTGCAGTTCCTTGGACACAAGATTACAAATTTTTCAGAAGTCCCCCATATCTTGTGGCTTTTCCTCTGCAAAGTGTGACCTTTTGGGGACAAAGACACTTCTTTGTGCCTTTCAGGAATGCTGGTGCTTTGTCCTTTGTATCATTTATATCTTGCAATGGATTGAGGCTTAGCCCTCCAAAATTTATGGCTCGGCCTTTATGTCAGGATCGGGTTCAACAAGTGACCATTCATTCAGAAGGGCTCATCACAAAGGGCTCCACGACTAATAAGGCACAGCTACACTAAAGCTCTTTTTCAAAAGATGTGTAATTTTGTCATGTAAATGATATGATATGGCCTTCCTCCAGAACCCAAAGGTGGGGGCTAACTTTTGATTCTCCTCACTGGGCCACAAAGTCCACACTGAAACTTTTTTTTTTTTTTTACAGTCATCAGCTATAGAGTTTGCAGACTTTATGTCCTGAACTGTAGGGCTGCAGGCATTCAGATCTGAATATACTATGGAGCCCTTTCCTGTTCAAGATTTATTGAAAGTTTTAAGCCATATTGTCCTTAGGTTTAGGAGTTGGACTACTCTTAGGTGAGAAAAATGGTTTACCAGACACTATGTTTCTTTGTGATGGCAAAGAATACAGGATGCAGCAATATACTCCTTACTTTGGAGGTAAATGGCCAGTATGTCCTTTTTCCTTGGACTAGTAAAACTCCACTAGTCCACAGAGATGTGAAGAAACACATCTCTGATTCTTCATAAAGTTTACTTCTACCTTCAGGAGTTATATGGGTATTGCTGAAACCTCTAGTGTGCTAACTGCCCCCTGCTTAGTCTTCCCTAATAGCAGATATCATTAATTTAATAGATTTTTGTCATTTTTTAGGATGACCAGGTAGCTCAGGTCTTTTCAGACTGTCTTATGACAGAAAAGGGACTCATTAACAGAGACTTGAGACAGAGTTTTGAATGTATATTGTTGACAATTCCATGTGGATTTGAACCATTTCTGATCTTACTTTTTGTTTTTAGAGGGTGATATAAAGGAACACATTTAGCAAATCAATGACTACATATTATATACTTGAGGTTTTAAAATGTTCTAGAAAAGGTAGCATTCATGGACAGCAGCTACTCCTGTTACTATGTCCTGGTTGAGTTCATGAAAGTCTACAGTACTTCTCTAGGACCTAACCAAATTATATAGTATCTAAATATGTGATTTATATGGAGATTTGCCAAGAACCACTATTCCTGCATGCTACTGAAACTTAAGGTAGCATTAATTTCTCACATTTTCCCAAATATGATATTGTTGGGATTTACTACAAAGATATTTCCACTATAATAATTTTTGCCTCAGAGTCCAAAGACCCAACTGGATATTATCCCAACTGTCAAGTATTTTAGTTTCAATTACACACACAGAAGATAGATAATGATTAGGTAGATGCCTGGAAACAATGACCACTGTAAGCCAGTGTTTGACCAGGATTTCAATAATCTTTGTATGCTCCAATAAGAGAGGCCATAGTGATAGCTTGTGTATCTGGGTATATTATCTTATAAACCGCAGCTATCAATTGTTGAAATTTATGGTTTTTTCCATTATCCCCACTATACAATAAATGTTGTTAGATCCTTTTAGGAAAAAGACTGGAGGAATTTTATATTATATAAATCTTACGGTGTTTCTGGTCCTTCCTCAATAAGTTCCTGCATTCACAGCCCTTTCCAATTATGTGCTTTTACATTTTTGCTGTCTTATAAAACACACGCATGTGACATACACATGCATGCATTCATATAGAGTACTTTCTTTTTACAATAATGCAAGATCATAAAAATGCCCTGGCAAGCTGAAATCATGCAAAATATTCTTAATGATGCTTAAGAAAAATTATGATTTTCCATGACCTCCAAAATTGTTTGTAAAACATTAAAAATTATCTTACTAAAAATGGTAACTCTAATATTTATTTCGTGCATTGTAAGAGGTAAAGTGCCTTATTTTTTTGTCAAAAAATCACTTAGAACTCTTTGAATAATCGTTACCACTTTCTTACTGTATAACTTATAATTTGAAACAAAATCTTTTCTAAGCAATGGGGAATTGGCATACTCTTTTCTAAATCTGAATCATCTACCATTTTATTCTTTGCACTTTCAATGTCATGAAAAATAGAGTTCCTTTAGTGAAACATTTTTGGCCAGTCTCCTTTCATCTGGAAAATCTTTATCTTTTCCATTATAACCACAGATCTTATTTATGCTGATAAATTCATTTTCACTAAATTCTTCTGGCTATATATCCAGAGGTCTTTCAACTTCAATAGTTCAGCATTCCCAAAATCGTCCATTTCTTCCGAAACTTCATTTCATCTGATTTGAATTTCATTTCTAGCATGAACACTTTTTGTTTGTCTGTTTGTTCGTTTTTTCTGTGGTTGACTATTTCCCTCTTTGATTATGCATTGTTGTAGAATGTCCTATGGGCTGTTCAGTAGGAGACAAATAGGTGGCACAATTACACACATTGCTTTTTGTGTGAATTTGATAATAAATGTGTTTCTACAGAAGGGAATAAAGTGATTAGTCATTGATCACGGTATGCATTTGTTATTCATTTGAGATTTGTGGAAGGAAGACCTAAAGTAAAGCTGTAGTTTTTATAATTACTCTCAAGAGAATGGTGTAATTGAAATTTGAATAGTGATGTTGGGAGGCAAAGGATTCTTTAACTAAACTCTGGTAACTGAGATGTTTGCATATTAGAACCCATGTTCAATGAGGACTGCCTCTATCTGTGTGTGGAGTGTGTGTGTATGTGTTGTATGAGAGTGTGCCCCCACTCAATATTTACTGAATCAGAAATCTAAGATAGAGCTCAGTGATCTTTATTTCTACAAGACCTGCAAGTGGTTCTGATAGATGCTAAGCTTACATACCCACACACATGTCATCATCATTGTCGCGTGATCATCTAGTTTGCTGAGGGAATCATTTTCATGGCTTTGTGCTGGTCAAGTTATCTTGGCTGCCATGATTTTTGCGACACAGCAATGCTGATACCCTTGTCACTAGTGAACTTCTTTCTTTCTTTTTCTGTTTTTCACTAGTGAATTTCTGATTGGTTTGGTGAAAGTTGTGTTTTGGTTCTTTTCTTGAAGCATACCTTGAGACATCTGGGTGGCTCTTTCAGTAAATGTCTGCCTTAGGCTCAGTCATGATCCAGGGTCCTGGGATTGAGTCCTGCATTGAGCTCCTTGCTCAACAGGGAGCCTGCTTCTCCCTCTGCCCTCTACTCCCCCTGCTTATGTTCTCTCTCTCTCTCAGACAGATAAATAAATAAAATCTTTAAAGAAAAAAAAAAAAACATACTTGGTGGATCTTCAGGCTTCTCATAGTATATCCATTCTTGTATGTCAACTACACTTTAATCCTTTCCTCTACTGTTTGCTATAATAATTCAGAAATTTTCACTTCAGATGGAAGGCATCAGTCCTTAGAGCCAGTTGTTTTAGTCTGTTTAGGTTGCTCTAACCAAATACCACAGATTGGTGACCTCTAAACAAGAAACATTTTACTTCACAATTCTGGTGGCTGGAAGTCCAAGGTCAGGGTGTTAGCATGATTGGATAAAGGACTTATTCTGGGTTGCAGAATTCTTTTATCTTCACATAATAGAAGGATCAATCAACTTCTCTGAGGCCTTGGGTACTAATTATAAGGGTACTAATCCCATACTTGAGGGATCTGACTTATAACCTTTCCAAAGTGCCCACCTCTTAATACCATCATATTGGGAGTTGATTTCAACATATGAATTTTGGGAGGAGCACATACTTTCAGACCCACAGCACCATTAAACCAATGAGTTTGATCATGTGTGGTCCTTACAAATCAGTAACCATATAACACATACCTAAATATTTGTTAATCTGCTCTTGTAAATATTTCACTTCTACACAAACACTCAAGGTCTTTGTCAGGGTGTTAAATATTACATACCAAAAGAATTATCTCCAAATCAAAACTCTTCAGTGTTAAATATTATGTTGTTTCCTTTGGCCAACCGACCTCAAACTCCAGTCCCATATTACTACCAATGCAAGCTAATTCTTGGAGGTTTTTGGGTTATAATCTCTCTCCTTCATTACCTCCTTGTGTAATATTTTGCAAATTAATCCTAGCTAGCAACCTGGCATCTAGAGAAGTGAAGACAGACATCCTAAGGAGGGACACTGTTGCTTTGAAGGCACTAGATTTCTAAAGTGTCTTCACACTTCAGGTTCCACACTCTTAATAGGAAAGTTTGGCCACTTGTGAAGGAGCTTATGATATAAAGGAATCATGAGATTAGGAAAGGAATCATGAGGAATCATAATATTATCTACCTGGATATTTTCATCTTAGGTACCATGACAGATCTCTTCAGCAGATAACCTTTTTGAAACTCGACAAATCTATAAAATCCTGAGGTAAGCCTTTAGCTTTTCTGCTGCCTGTCATTAATCAGAAAGTTCTTCTGCTCTTCTTAACTAAATTTGACTGTTTATTAACAACCTTCAGTTTTTCATTATCTGTCTGAGAACATCAACTCAACTTATGAACAATCAGTCAGTTGCATTACCCTTGTATGCATTGTTCTCCTAATTTTCAAAGACTTATTTATGTAAAATCCAGAACATTCCCCTCTACTGGAGCTTTCTTACAAATCACTTGATGGATACTTTAACAATAAGGCTTTCACACTGTGTTGAGACTATCCTTGACATACATATTACCTCAGATGAGGGGTTCATTGTCAGTGAGCTGGGTATTCTAGTCCTGAATTTCATCCTACCAACCTGCTTCACTGGACTCTTCCCTAAATGTGCTAATTCAAAACTTACTGGACACAGATATTGATATGGAGTTGGGAGTGCAAAAGTTTTGTTAATGGGATACTGTTGTGAAAGTAAAGGGAGGAGGAAACAGGACAAGGCAGGAAGACTCCTGACTGTGAGGCAAAAATAACATTAATGAAAAGAAACAGAGAAGGAAGCAGAGTTAAGCAGAGGAAATCTCACACTGCACTGTGCTTCTGACAAAGTCCCAACCAACCCAATAAGGAACTCTGGAGCAAAGAAATAGCCAGACTTTATTTTTCCCACTGTGTTTAATCACTGGTTGCATAAATGCCTGGGAAGAGGATGACCACAGCCCAAATCAGGCAGATCCAAAAAGCACTACAGCTGACTACTGTATGCTAAATAGAGACCTCTTAAAGTTCAAACACAATTTCTTTTCTGGAAGGAGTTTCAAGCAGCACATTCTTGCCATGTAACCTCTCTTGAGGATTTAAAACTTATTATGGTTTCAGAGGAAGCCGATATTTTTAGATTATATTCAATATGTCAAAGAATGTATTTTACATAAGGAGCAAGAGCGTAGATAAGTTCTCTCAACAATGAAAATATCTTTCTATTAATATGGTGAGAGAAAGTCTGGGATAATAAGTCTGAATAATGGTTGGAGTCTCCACAATAGAATATTTTTATTAGTGTTATTATTTTAAAAGAAACAGTGATGAATTTTTTTCTTGTTTACTTTTTGCAATCAGATTCACCAGATTGTCATCAGAACATTTTTCAGATGATTTTATTTATGTGATATAATAATAAAATGTTATCTCAAAATTATTATTTTTTTTAAAGATTTTATTTATTTGTGAGAGAGAGAGAGAGAGTACAGGCAGACAGAATGGCAGGCAGAGGCAGAGGGAGAAGCAGGCTCCCTGCCAAGCAAGGAGCCCGATGTGGGACTCAATCCCAGGACGCTGGGATCATGACCTGAGCTGAAGGCAGCTGCTTAACCAACTGAGCCACCCAGGTGTCCCTCAAAATTATTTTTATCAGAGCTTCTTTGTATGTCTTTACAGAACAACAGAGATTTTTCTTTTTTTTCTTTTTTTTTTTTTTTTACAAAAAATCATTCCTTTACTGGTCTACATTTGGAATCCTGTCAGTTGTCCCCAATCTTAATGCTCTAGGCATATTTGCTCAAAGGAATGTAGAGATTGTTGTTTACACGATTTTCCTATATATCTGGTTGTATATAGAAATGTTGTCAAAGCCTGTTGTACAGTTTTGAATTTCCTAGTATAAATGTTGTGTGTCATAAAAAATCTACTATTTCTATTGCAATATATCCTCACCAAGCCACTTAAGCCTAAAGGCATCTATTTTGCAAAGCTTCCAATCAGTTGACCCTTGGTTCACTTCTGCTAGTATCAAATGTAATGTGACCACTAGTATCTTCTCTCTATCACAGGTGGCATTATACCTCAGAACCATGAAGAACAGGTAGATAACATTCACAGGTAGCATCTGACTAAATCTCTGAGTTGGAGATTTCAGTGTAAGGCTGAATTCATTACCTCAGACTGAGTGTCAGAAGAGTTTAGGATCATCACTGCTGTAGTGTGAAGAAAACAACTCACTGTATCAGGTATACAATTGTATTAAATAAGAATTGAATGCACTGAATAACACTGAAATTTGAAAGAGCTGGATGTCACGGCTAAAATGTTACAAACAATATCATAAGAGGTCCGTATATTCATATATCTCAGAATCAATAGATTTTTGGGGGCTACTTTAATGTTAGTCTTTTATTAGAAACCAGAAATTGTCTAAATGTTTTAAACAACCAAGAAGTATTACTGGCGTTTGACATATCTATCTCAAAGAACTACCCTACTCATTCTGTAGTTAATATTTATCATTCATTTTTCTAATAGTCCTACTCAAGAGATAAAGAAAAAAATATTTAAATTCTTTCAGTGAAAGAAACAAAAAACAAAACAGATTTTCCCAAAGAATTTAGGAGGAAGAGAAAAAAAAAATTAAGTCATCTAATTAAGTGAAAATTCCACAACCATTTGGAAGGATTTTAAGCTAGAAAAGAAAAAAATCTTGAAAAAGGAATCTTAGGTTCCTGGGTTTCTCAAAGGTGTGTGTGTGTGTGTGTGTGTGTGAGAGAGAGAGAGAGAGAGAGAGAGAGAGATTGAAAGAGAGAAGAGTATATGTTTTAAAACCTCAAGCAATTTTGGTCTAAATGATGGATAAAATATTAAACCGTGATTTGTCCATAATCCTAGGTCCTTTCTAGCTTTAAATAAAGTGAATTGTTAACTAAGCAGAGATAAAAATGTAAGAGTATAATTTTAATTAAAATATTTTATTTTTTTAGAATAGCTTTAAATTTATAGAATAAATGAACAGATAATATAGAGGGTACCTATATGCTCCCTCTCCTAAAAGTTTATTTTTATTTCATCTTGTATTAGCATGATGTATCTCTTATTATTAATGAACCAGTCTGATAAATTTTTATTAACTACACTCCTTTGTCTGGAGTAAGTTTCACTCTGTATGTTGCACAGTTCTCTGGGTTATGACAAATGCACAATGCCATGTATTCACTATTATGATATCATTCAGAATAGTTTTCCCACCAAAAATCCCCTGTACTTCCTTCATTTATCACTTATTTTCACCTAAACCTTTAACAACCATTGATCTTTTTGCTGTCTCCATAGTTTTGTGTTTTCCAGAAATCATACAGTTGGAATCATACTGTCTGTAACCTTTTCACACTGGCTTCTGCTACATAACAATTCATTTAATATTTCTCCATGTCTTTTTGAAGATGTCATTTCTTTTTATCACTGAATAATATTCTACTGTATAACCTACAAGAGTTTATTAGTCATTCCTCTATTGAAGAAGGACATTTTATTACTTCTAGTTTTTTATAATTTTGAGTAAGTCTGCTACAAACATTCATGTGGGTACTTGTGTGGGGGGGGAAAAAAGTGTTCAATTGAATTGGTCCTTCCTAGGAATAAAGATTGTTTGGTTATGTGGTAATAGAACATCTTTGACTTCTGGTGGGAATGCAAGCTGCTTCAGTCACTCTGGAAAACAGTTTGGAAGTTCCCCAAAAAGTTAAAAATAGAGCTACGCCACAACCCAGCAATTGCACTACCAGGTATTTAGTGATCTAAAAGGGCACTTGCTCTCCAGTGTTTATAGCAGCAATATCTACATTAGCCAAACTATGGAAAGAATTCAGATGTCCGATAACAGAAGAATGGATAAAAATGATGTGGTATATATTATAATTGGAATATTAGCTATCAAAAAAGTGAAATCTTACCATTTGCAACAACGTGGATAGAACTAGAGGGTATTATGATAAATGAAATCAATCAATCAGAGAAAAACAATTATCATATAATTTTGCTCATGTGGAATTATGAAGCAAAACAGGATTATAGGGGAAGGTAGGGAAAAATAAAACAAGACAAAATCAGAGAGGGAGAGAAACTATGAGACTCAACTATAGGAAACAAACAGTGTTTGTGTAAGATTTTGGGGGGAGGGGGTAACTGGTTGATGAGTATTAGAGAAAGCACATGATCTAAAGAGCAGTGGGTGTGATACATAACTGATGAATCACTAATGAACTCTCTCTGAAACTAATAATACACTACATGGTAATTGAATTTAAAT
Organism: Mustela nigripes; assembly: GCF_022355385.1. Classification (NCBI taxonomy): domain Eukaryota; kingdom Metazoa; phylum Chordata; class Mammalia; order Carnivora; family Mustelidae; genus Mustela; species Mustela nigripes. Next base: position 177,558,934 of record NC_081557.1, read on the forward strand.
AAAATAATATAAAAAAATTAAAAACAACACCTTTGTAAGAAACTGGTGAATTTCTTCCAAAGTTCCTGTACCATTTTGCATTTCCAATAGCAACAGGTGAGAATTTTTGTTGCTCAGCATCCTCCCTAGTATTTGGATTTCTCAGGTTTTTGTATACTAGCAATTCTAATACCTGCATAGTGGGATTGCATTATTTTCACTGAAGTATAGTTAACACACATAACATTTTTTAAAATTTACAATTTCCTAATAGCATATCGTATTAGGTATATTATCATATGCTTATTTGTCATCTTTATATCTTTTTTTGATGAAGTATCTGTTCTGATTTTTTGCCTATTCTTTAATTGTATTATTTTCTTTTGTTGAATTTTAAAAGTTCTTTGTGTATTTTGGTAAAAGTTCTATATTAGATGTATCTTCTGCAAATATTTTCTCCTGGTCTGTGGCTTATATTCGAATTATCTTGATAATGTGTTTAGCAGAGAAAAATCTTATTTTTAATTTTAATAAAGTTTAGTCATTTTCACAGATCATGCTTTAGGTATTACATATAAAAACTCATCATCAAACTAAGGCTACCCAGAATTTCTCCTATGATGTCTTCTAAAAGCTTTAAAATTTCCCATTTTAGGGGTACCTGGGTGACTCGGTTGGTCAAGTGTCCAACTCCTGATTTCAGCTCAGGTCTTGATCTCAGGATTGTGAGACTGAGCCCCAAATCGGTTTTGTGCTGGGGCAGGGCCTGCTTTAGATTCTCTTTTTCTGTCCCCTCTCTCTTTGTATCTAAAAAAAAATCATTTTACATATAGGTTTATTTTATTTAATTATTATTTTTTTGGTAAACAATGTGAGGTATGCATTTAGTTTTGTTTTTGTTTTTGTTTTTGCTTGTTATTGTTTTTGGTACATGTATGTCCAATTGATCCAATATAATTTGTTTAGAAGAGTATCCTTTTTCCATTGAATTTCCCTTTGCCAATTTCTTTCTTTGCCAAAGATCAGTTGACTATATTTCTATGGGTTTGTTTCCAGGCTCTTTATTCCGTTAATCAATTTATCCATTCTTTTGCCACTACCACACTGTTGTGATTCCTGTAGCTTGACTGTTAGTCCTAAAGTAAAATAGTTCCAGTCTTCTGACTTGATTAGTACTGTGATGGGCCCTTTTAACTTCTTTGCCATTTCATATAAAATTTACAGTTTATAGAAATCCACAAGATAGTTTCTTTGGGTGGTATTGGGTTGAATCTACAGATCAATTTTGAAAGAATTAACACCTTAGTTGTATTGAACTTTTCTATCAGTGAACATGAAAGAACTCCCCATTTATTTGGATCATTTTCCATTCCTTTAATCAGAAGTTTATAGTTTTTTCACATACAGATACTATACATATTTTGTTAGATTTATAGCTAAATATTTCATTGTTTGGTGCTAATATCAATGTTACTGTATTTTAATTTCTAATTCCAGTGGTTCTTTGCTAGATTATAGAAAAGTGATATTTGTATATTAACTTGTATCCTACAACTTTGTTATAGTGTTTGTATTTTTGGAAAATTCCTCTTATTGATTCTTTGGTGTTTTCTACATAAACAATGTCATCTGAGAACAAAGATAGATTTATTTTCTCCTTCACAATATTTTATTTGATTTTGTAGTATTATTTCATTTCCCATACCATGTTCACTAGAAGTAATGAAAGGGGTTGCTTTGTTTCTGATTCTAGGGAGAAGGATTTATTTTCTCATCATTAGTTATGAAATATATATATTTTTTGTTTCTCTTTTGGAGATGTCATTTTGTCAAACTGGGGTATTTCCATTCTATTACCTAGTTTGCTGAGAGCTCCTATCATAAATGGGTATTAGATGATTTTTCTGAATCTATAGATATTTATGTAAAATTTTTCTTCTTTAGTATTTCTTTATTATGAATTTAATGCTCATAGGATCAATAGTAATGACTCATCTTTCATTTCTGATATAAAAAATATGTGTTTTCTCTTTTCTTTTTCTTGGTTTATATAGCTAAGTGTTCATCAAATTTTTATATCTTTGCTAAGAATCAGCCTTGGCTTTTTTGACTTTGTTATTGATTTCCTATTTTCTATTTCATTGGTTTTTGTTGTAATTCTTCCCCCCCTTCTGTTTGCCTTACATTTAATTTTTCCTTCATTCTTTTGCTCTTAAGAGTGAAATTTAGATGACTGAGTTTAGATCTTTCTTCTAATACATGAATTTAGTGTTACAATTTCCCTTTAAATACTTGTTTTGCTGTATCCCATGAAGTTTGATAAATTTTATATTTTTATTTTCTTATAGATCAAAATATGTATGTATATATGTAATATATATGTAATATAAAAGTTATATATGTGTATATGTTATATATGTATATATGTTACATATATATGGAGAGAGAGAGAGCAGGGGAGGGGAATTGGGAGAGGGACAGAGAGGAAAAGGGTGAGAAAGAATTTTAAGCAGGTTCTACAGCTGTCATGGAGCCTGACTGGGGGCTCTATCTCATGATCCTGAAATCATGACCTGAACTGAAATCAGGGGTTGGATGCTTAACCAACGGAGCCACCCACATCCCCCTGTATGTATTTTAGATAGAACTAAAATTTTATTTTAAAAATTATTTTGGGTATAGTTGGCACAGATTGCTATACTAGATTTAAGTGTGCAACATAGTGATTCGACTCCCTCTATACGTTGTGCTATGCTCACCACATTGTAGCTAACATCTGTCACCATGCAATGTTATTACAATATCATTGATTTTATTTCCTGTGGTATACCTTTTGTTCCTGTGACCTACTCATTCCATAACTGGAAGCCTGTATCTCCTACAGCCCGTCACCCATTTTGCCCATTTTGAGGTTCTGTTTTTGGAGACTTATACAGTATCAATTGTTATGTCTTCCTGAAGTATTGACTCCTTAATAATTATGCAATATACATCTTTGTCTCATAATTTGCCCTATTCTGAAGTATGTTTTGTCTGAAATCAATAATCTATTCTAGCTTTCTTTTGATTTGTATTAGCATGATATATCATTTTCCATCCTTTTGTACTTAAGGTATTTGCCTCTTGACATTTAAATTAATTTTCTTCTATCAATAAAAATGACAAAGCAGTCTACTGAATGTGAGGGAATATTTGCAAATGATATATCTGATAAAAAGTTAATATCCAAAATATATAAAAATACAACAAACAAATCACCCAATTTAAAAATGGGCTGAGGGGGTGCCTGGGTGGCTCAGTGGGTTAAGCCGCTGCCTTCGGCTCAGGTCATGATCTCAGAGTCCTGGGATCGAGTCCCGCATCGGGCTCTCTGCTCAGCAGGGAGCCTGCTTCCTCCTCTCTCTCTCTGCCTGCCTCTCTGCCTACTTGTGATCTCTCTCTGTCAAATAAATAAATAAAAATCTTTAAAAAAAAAAATGGGCTGAGGACCTGAATAGACATTTTTCCAGTGAAGTCATTCAAATGGAAAGCAGGCAAATGAAAAGATATTAAACATGATTAATCATCATTGAAGTGCAAATCAAAACCACAATGAGATGTCACTTTAAACCTGTCAGAGTGGCTAAAATTAAAAAAAAAAAAAAAGAAAAGATAAGGAGTAACAAGTGTTGGTGAGAATATGGAGAAAAAGGAACCCTTATGCATTCTTGGTTGATTGCAAATTGGTGCATCAACTGTGGAAAAGAGTACAGAGGTTCCTCAAAAAATTAAAAATAGAGTTACTATATTGATCTGGAGTGCCTAGGTGATTCAGTCAGGTAGGCATCAGTCTCGATTTTAGCTCAAGTCATGATCTCAGGGTCTTGAGTTTGAGTCCCCCATCAAGCTCCATCAGGCAAATAGTCTGTTAAGGACTCTCTTTCTTCCTCTCCATAGGGCCTTCCCCAAATTCACAATTTTGCTCTCTCAAATAAATAAACATTTCTAAAAAATGACTATGTGATCCAATAATTCCACTATTGGATATTTACCCAAAGAGAATGAAAACACTAATTTGAAAAGATATGTACACTTCTATGTTTATTACAACATTATTTACAACCCAAGTGTCTACTCATAAATGAATGGATAAAGAAGATGTGGTGCATATATGTACATACACAACAGAATATTACTCAGCTATAACAAAGAATGAGAAATTTCTACTTGCAATGAACACAGATGGACCTGGAGAGTATAATGCTAAGTAAAATAAGTCAAACAGAAAGACACATATACCATATGATTTCAATCATATGTAGAATTTAGGAAACAAAAACAAATAAGCAAAAAAAGAGAAAAACAGAAATACCCAAATATAGAGAACAAACTGGTGGTTGCCCAAAGAAAGATTGATGGGAGAATAGGTGAAATAGATAAATTAAATAAGAGCACATGCATAATGTTGAGCACTGAGTAATGTACAGAACTGTTTAATCATTATATTGTTCACCTGAAACTATATATTATTGTATGTTAATTATACTTTGATACAAAAAATTAAAAATTAAAAAATAATAAAGTGGATTTATTTAAGTAACATGTGGTTTATTGTTTATTGTCTTTGTCTTTTAATTGGAATATTTTGCCCATTCACATTTAAAATATTTGTTGCAATATTTTTATTAATATCTAAAAACATAAATATTTTTATTGTATTTGCTTTTTCTTTCTTTGTAACTTACCCTTTTTCTACCTTCTTTGGTTTTAATTGATTATTTTATATTATTCCACTTTCTCTCTCTCTTAGAACATCAAGTATATATCTTTTTTTTTTTTAAGATTGTATTCATTCACTTGACAGACAGAGATCACAAGTCAGCAGAGAGACAGGCAGAGAGAGAGAAGGAAGCAGGATCCCCGCTGAGCAGAGAGCTCAATGTGGGCTCCATCCCAGGCTGAGCCTAAGGCAGAGGCCTTAACCCACTGAGCCACCCAGACGCCCCTCAAGTACATATCTTTTATAAATATTTTTTGTGGTTACCTTAAAGTTCACAATATAATTAAAAGTAATCCAAGTTCATGTTCATATAAGCATTAAATTGCTTCACAGATAGTTCAGGTTATCTTATAAAAGTATTCCAAATTTCCCACTCCATCTCTTATAACAATACTATCATTCATTTCACTAATCTATAAGCTATAATCCCCAAATACATTGTGTCTACTATTTCTTTGAATAAACAGTTATTACTAGATTGGTTATGATTAAGAAAAACAAAATATTTTATTTTACCTTCCTTTATTCCTTCTCTGAAGCTCTTCCCCTTTTTCTATGTCTGCTTAATCTTCTGACCTATAATTTTTTTTTCTCTTAACATTATTTAACATTTCTTACAAAGGAGATCTTCTGGAGAAAAATTCTCTCAATTTTGACTTGTCTGAAAAAGTCATTAATTCTTCACTTTCAATAGATAACTTCATTGAAAACAGAATTCTAGGTTTTTTGTTTGTTTGTTTTGTTGCCTTCAACATTTTACAAATTTCATTCCCTTCTTGCTTGCATGACTTCTGAAGAGAAGTCCAATGTAATTCTTATCCTTGTTCTTCTATAATTTAGGTTCTATTTGCTCCCTATCCTCTATCACCAGGTTCTTTCAAAATTTTCCCTTTGACTTTGGGTTTCTATAGTTTGAGCATAATACGCTTACATGGAGACATCTTGTTATTTATTTTATTTGATGTTCTCTGAGTGTCCTGGATCTATGTCTTTCATTTTGGAAAATTTTCTATCATTATTATTTTGATTTTTTCTTCTGTCCCTTTTTCTTTTTCTTCTGTTACTCCTATTATGCATCTTGCACCTTTGCTTACTTTCCCACCACTTTTGTATATTATCTTCAATTTCTTCATGTTGTTGTTTTTTCTTTTGCTTTTTATTTGGGAAGTTACAATTGGCATAGTTTCAGGGTCACTGATTCTTTCCTCAATCATGTCTAATCAAATGATGATCTCATCATTTTTCTTTTTTATTTTTCTTATGGAATTTTTATTTTTAGCATTCCTATTTATTTATTTATTTAGTTCTTTCCATCTGTCTGCTTACTATATCCATCTATTCTTACATGTTGTTTACTTTTTCCATCAGAGTGCTTAACATATTAGTCATTTTTATTTTATATTCCTTACCTGATAATTTAAAGATCTATGTCATATCTGCATTGGTCTTAATGCACGTTTTGTTTTTTCACAATATGTTTATTTTTGTCTTTTGGCATACCTAGCAGTTTTTGTTGTTGAATATTGGACATAATGTATCTGGTACTAAGAATTGAAGTAGTCAGGGGTTTGGCATGAGGTTTATATCACTCTGGCTAGGGTTGAACTGAGTTTGTTAAAGCTATTACTGTCAAAGTCTTTAATTTACTATTGTTTCCTTGTTTGTTTATTTTCTTCTTTGTGGGGTTTCTCAAAGAACTCCTAAAATAGTGTCTGAAAGTTACAGCCTTCTTGATTATAATCAATGTTTTGAAGTCCTGTTGTGGTGTTAAGCTATTGGAAAGAGTAATTCTATAATTTTATGATAAAAATTTTAGGTTTTTCAGTGAGTTTGAGTCCCTGGACTGTGATATTCAGCAATAATACTTAGTTTCCCACCCTTCCTCCCAAGTATGACTAGCAGGCCTGAAGGAGCATATCACATGCCCTTTTCTCAAGTCAGGTAAAGCTCTAGTAGATTCTTCTGAGGATAGGCCCTTGTCATGGAAAATATTCTGAGCATAATTTTAAATTATAACTTTTCTGTTCTTACTTGAAAAACAACATGATTTATATCCAGTCTCAACCAGGAGAAACTCGCAAGTTTCCTGGAAGTAAAACCCATGAAAGTGTGGAGACGTCTAAAGACTGAGACTTCAGACATGATTAATTCACAAGATAGTCTACACAGCCTCCAGCAGTTTGTCAATTTAGATTTAAGTATTTTTATCAATGACTGGCCCCAGTGGCTCCTGCTCCAGATATGCTAATCTCAGTTGTGATTCTTTGTATTTGTCTGTCTCTCTATTATCCGTGGTGGTAGTTTGTCCTGGGACATCAATTCTCTGATAAATCTGTGAAAAGTCAATAATTTTTAGTTTTGTTTAGTCTCTTTTCCCCTTTTTAATTGTGAGGACAGGAGTGATGACTTTTTTTAAGTTCTTTACAGAAACTGTAAGCCCAAAAAATTTTAATAATTTTTTTTCTTTACTGTAGAAGCTAAGCAATGTGATAAAATCTTTGATAGTCACTTTTTTCTCTTCCACTTTTTTCATTCTAAGTTCATCTGCAAAAGTCCATGCTCACTTATTTATAGATCTTAAATGTATACATTTGCTATGAAATAAAATTGACATGTGCTTGTGATATTTACTAAATTATGTGTAAAATCATTGTGTTACTATTTTTCATGGTGTTTCCTTTTATTGTTATTATTTCTATCAATATGAAGTTCCTTGGTGTTGATTTTATGTTAAGTGTGTTGCTAGTAAGCAAATAGACATTCATAATATGTATTATATATATGAGTTCTATTATGTCAAACTATTTTGAAAGGATATGCATTAGTTGTCCCGGGAAATGTATTTTAAGAAGACCTTAATATATGCTTAGTTTTATACTCATCTCTGGCAAATCATCAATCAAATAATTTTATGCACCTCAATATAGTCAATAATCAGTATGAATTTTTTTAAAAAAGTAATACTTTTGACTAAGTTGACTTTGTTTTGTAAGTACTATAATCAATAAGGAAGAATCAAATATCTGTCATTTTAAGTACACTACAAATCAAGGTAAAGTTGTATTTTTGAAATGTCTAGCTTTGTGCATACTAATAAAGGCACTTAATACATTATACTTTAGGGGATATTGTTCTCTTGCCTAGCTTCCTACATTTGTTATATTTCTGTGTTTACTAATCAATTTCACACCTTGAGCTGAGGGACTTTTACCTATTATAGAGGGGAGTTTTGAAAAATAGGCACATTAAAGTGAAATAATTCAAAACTGCCAGTTTATAAACAACTCTATAACTTCTAGAATAAGGCAGAATGCTATACTTCTAAAAGCTAATGGCATTAATTTAATAGAAAATTTCATAATATTTCAATGACAACAGACAGTCATATTCTTCAACCTTGAAGATTATAAAAAAATTTTCATATCTTCAGCAAGTTGAGAAAAAGAAAAAGCAAATTAAAAGTGGATGTACTCTCACTTCACCTCTATTACCTTTTTTAAAACTGCAATTATGCTCTTCTGGTATTATTACAATAAAGCCCTTTACTCTTTGTTCTAATTTTGACATTTTTATTACAAGCCATTCTCCACACAGCTGCCAGATTTTACCACATCCCAATTTAAGACTTTTCAAAGTCTTCTTATTCAAGTTTGTGTGAAGCTTAGCTTTTTACAAAAGGCCTATCAGGAATGATATCACTTGGATTTTGCTTAAGTCTCAAACTTTATTGTTCTTTGTTATTAATGTGCATGGAATATTTTTCATATATTTTTAAAAATTTTCTACCTTCATTTAGCTATAGTTGACAAATACAAATTATATATACTTAAGATGTACATCAAACATTTTGTTATATGTATACATTGTGAAATGAGTCTCACAATCACTCATTAATGTATCTATCACTTTTTGTTGCTGTTAGAACACTTAAGGTATATTCTTTTATAAAATATCAAGTATGTAGCACTTTATCATTAACTATAATCACCATGCTGTATATTAGAGCCCCAGAACTATAATTTACAACATCTTACCATAACTAACTATAATCTTGTAATGGAGTTTGTATCCTTGACCAACAACTCCCCATTTCCCCCAACTCTCCACCCCTGACTATTGTTTTACTCTCTGCTTCTATGAATTGAATTTTTAGATTTCATATATAAGTGACATACAGTATTTGTCAATCTGTGTCTGGTTTAGTATAGTTTACTCCAGGTTCAATCATATTGTAATGTCAGGATTTCCTTCTGTTTTAAGGGTGAATATATAATGGAAGATAACATATACTTTGTACTGTACATATATAATGTCATACACATGCAGTTTTCCATATGTGTGTGTGTTATGAACACACTCTGAAGGTGCACACATGAGTTGTGTCTTTCCATGATTTATTCAATCATAAAAAGTTTAATAATTATAAAGCAGATTCAGGATTCTAAATTCAATGGCTTCTTGCATAGCACACAGAGCAGGGCAGAAGACAGACCCACACAAACAAGATAACAGAAGGGTGTAAGAAGTTCAGGAACTATACACACAGTTGAGACAAGGCCTTCATCTGGTCTGGGTCAGCTCTCTGCAGAGCACTTACTTCAAGCAGTGAAGCTTCTTGCATAGCACACAGAGCAAGACAGAAGACAAACCCACAGAAAAATAGAAAACAGAAGGCTGTAGGAAGTTAAGGAACTAAACACACAGTTGAGACAAGGTCTTGCTCTGGTCTGGGTCAGCTCTCTGCAGAGCACTTACTTCAAGCAGTGAAGGGTCTCAGTTCTGTTTTGAAATCAATGGGGCAGAGTCTTTGGAGTCAGCTGCCTTTTTTAAGTGGTCAGACATAGAGAAATCATGTCTGAAGAGTCTGACAGTTTGCTGCCCAAATCCTCCCCTTTTATTTTTTTATTATTTTTTAAATTAACATATGATGTATTATTTGCCCCAGGGGTACAGGTCTGTGAATCATCAGGCACATTTCACAGCACTCCCCCTTTTAAAGGGATTTAACTAGTCTTGGGCCCCTACAGATTTCTGGCTCTGTGTGTTATCAGATCTGGGGTGTCAGCTACAGTACTCTTAACTGCTTGAGTCATTGCTTGACACAGACTCCTGTTTGACATACTCCATTTGCTCTCTACATTCATTCTTTCTCCCTCTCTCTCTCTCTCTCTCTCTCTATATATATATATATGTGTCAATTGACAGATGAATCATATATATATAACATATATATTAATATCATATATTAATATCTATATATTATACATATGTATACATAATATATGCTATTAACATCTATATATTATATGTGTATACACATATAATTATGTATATATACATAGTGTATGTTATTAATATATAATATATATATGATATTGATATATATAATATATGATATTATATATATAATCACATTTTATTTATCCATTCATTGATACCTAGCTTGTTTCCATATCCTGAGGTATTATAAATAATGCTGCAATTAACATGGTAGCAAAATGTCTTTGAGATACTGATTTTATTTTCTTTGAATATATATCCAGAAGTAGGATTGTTGGATCATATGGTATCATATGGTAGTTCTGTTTTTCATTTTTTGAGGACTCTCCATACTGTATTCCATGGTGGCTGAGAACATAATTCTAGACTTGCCATGCTTTGGTTAGCCCAAAAAATTCCAGCACTAACTTGTTTTGTGTACTTCTTTTTCTTTTTTTTTAAATTTAACTTAATTTTTTTCAGTGTTCCAAAATTTATTGTATATGCACCACACCCAGTGCTCCATGCAGGATGTGCCCTCCATAATACCCATCACCAGGCTCACCCTCCCCTCCCCTCCAAAACCCTCGGTTTGCTTTTCAGGGTCCACATTCTCTCACGGTTTCCTGCAAAGGAAACAGTCGACAAAACAAAGAGGAAACCGACAGAATGGGAGCACAAATGACACTACAGACAAAGGGCTGGTATACAAGAGCTATAAAGAATTCCTCAAACTCAACACACACAAAACAGATAATCACGTCAAAAAAATGGGCAGAAGACATGAACAGACACTTCTCCAAAGAAGACATAAAAAGGGCTAACGGACACATGAAAAAATGTTCATCATCATTAGCCATCAGGGAGATTCAAATCAAAGCAACATTGAGATACCACCTTACACCAGTTAGAATGGCCAAAATTAACAGGACAGTAAACAACAAGTGTTGATGTGGAGAAAGGGGAACCCTGTTACACTGTGGGTGGGAATGCAAGTTGGTGCAGCCACTTTGGAAAACAGTGTGGAGATTCTTAAGAAACTAAAAATAGAGCTACCCTATGACCCTGCAATTGCACTACTGGGTATTTACCCCAAAGATATAGATGTAGTGAAAAGACAGGTCATCTGTACCCCAATGTTCTTAGCACCAATGGTCATAGTCGCCAAAGTATAGAAAGAACCAAGATGCCCTTCAGTGGACAAATGGATAAAGAAGATATGGTCCATTATGTAAGTATTATGCCTCCATCAGAAAGGATGAATACCCAACTTCTGTTTTGCTTACTTCTATACAGCTATATTATTAGCTATTCAAATTGTCCAAACATAATTATGTAAATGCTAGAACAGTTTCTGTCTGCTACAGTTTTATGGGATTCATAAGCACAGCCCTGCTGGCCAATAGGGCCAGGTGATGAAGAGGAATTTCCAAGCTGGAAGATACAAAACCCCGTACAGTAGACATGCACACAAACTCCCTTTTGGGAGAGAAGTGCAACCTGGAGGGAATCACAGGGAAGATGGCTCTCATTGTTCTCCCTTTGGAGAGTGTTGCAGTAGGCATCATATCATTTATTAAATTAGAAGCTTGCCCCTTCAAGCCCCAGCTGTTAAGATAAACAGATATGCTCTTTCAGGAAAGGGTGCATTCCAGCCCACTACTTCTGTGCTATATCCTGGAGGTTAACCACAGGTTAGCCCTGGGTTAGCCATGGTGTGTCTGCATGAGCTGTTTAAGAACCATCTCTTAGTTTCTGATAGCTTTGTGTATCTCGTGGACACAAATCCTGTTGGCTTTTGAAGCTAGAGGTTTTAGAGGCCCATCTCCTAAGGGGAAGTCTTAAAAATCATGCCATATGTGGCATCCAAACCTTTAACTCTTCAAGGAGAATCTCAGGATTCTGAATGCCATTCTGATTGTGAGTACCCACATCTAGGGACTGGGTTTAAGGCACAATTGTGTCTTAGTCTCTTCTACCCATTTGAATGCGGGTTTTTCTCATTCACTCGCCCAGTGTAGGAGTAGCTCACATAGTTTCTAGATTTCTTTCAGAGGAAATTGTCCCTATGTAGCTGTGAATTTTTTATATCTATGGAAGAAGGTAAATTTGAGAGCTTCTTATATGGCCATCTTGGACCGGCACCCGCAGGAAATTCCATGTTATAAGTTTGGGCACTATTCACACAACACAATACCTAGATGAAGTTAATCTTTCAAAATTAAGCTTGGCAAAGGGTGACAAATTTTCAAGGGCAGCTCCAATTTCTTCATTTAGGAGCAATGGTATGGGACTTTAACACCAAAAATCTGATTTACTGATAGGAATATTCTAACACTCTAAGGACTGATTGCCTGAAAAGCCATAGGTCTTTCGTACTGCCTCTGGACAAAATTTAACCAACCAAGAGTTAAAGAAAATTTCCCAGTATGTTGGGATTCCAAATCAAATATGATGTAATTTATGTAAGGTCTTTCAATATATGAAACAGCATTGCTTTTTTAAAAAAATACAGTATCATCTCCAAATTTCTTTCTAGAGGATGGTTCATTTGTACAATGCAATATACTACATTATCTGATCATTATGCTCATGGGTTAAATGAAATACTTCAAAAAAGAGGTAGCCATGACATAGTAACAGCCATGGTCACTTTAATTGACCACAGCTATACATTTACAATGTATGACATTTGATATTGCTTTCCATAATATAGAGTAAATTTTAATCATTAAACAATCTAATTGTCTATTTCACAACTCATAATTTCACGAATCATTGATTCCTTTAAAAAAATAAGGGCGCTATTTTATTTATTTCCTTGTTAATTGTTTTTTATATTTGACATAGAACTGAAATCATATGATACTTGTCATTCTACTTCTGAAATTTCACTTAGCATAATAGACTATAAGTCCATCCATGGTGTTGTGAATGACAAAACCTCATCCCTTTTCATGGCTGTGTAATATTTTATTATGTATATACACCACATCTTCCTTAACCATTTGTTTATTAATGGGCACTTAAGTTGCTTCCATAGCTTGCCTATTGAAAGCAATGCTGCAATAAATGTAAGGGGTCATGTATCTTTTCAAATTAGTGTTTTGTTTTGTTTTGTTTTGTTTTAAACTGGGTAGATACCCACTTATTGGATCATATGCTATTTCTATTTTTAATTTTTTGAAGAACCTCCATACCATTTTCCACAGTGGCTAGAGGAGATTTACTGGTATATTCATATGAATTATATACATATATTTAATATTACTAACAACCTTAACTCTTTGTGTGGTTAACTAGTGGGAGGAACCAATCTGCTATCTTTTCCTTCACAATTGGAATGGCACTTCTTCCTTCTTATTGCTTTATGCCTATAAGTTACTACCATTTTGGATGTTTTGGGGCAGTTTTGTTTGCTTTTTTTGCAGCCTCTATCCATTTTGTTTCAAGGGTGCAGTAGCTTTGCAAATTGCTTATTTTACTTTTTCTATCCTTTGTTTTTGATATTAAGCTTATTAAAAATAAAATTTTTGTAACTAATTTCTAGTTTTTCTGAAAAATAGAGACCTATAAAATGTGTAAGGAGAAAAAGAAGAACTGAAAGACTTTGACCCTGGATAGATAAGAAAAATGTATAGACAACTGTAAATTTTAATTACATTTTCTTTTTCAAGAAGGAAATTCTCTTTTAATTTTTCTTTTATTTCACAAAAAGAGAAATTTAGTTGGAATGTGTGAACTTCTCACGAGATTAACCTTAGAATCAACAAAATGTATTTCTCAGTTTAAAATTCCATGAGGTACATCTCTTGGACAATGCAGTTTAATTAGTTCCTGCATATGTGTTTACCTAGGTCAGTGAGGATTTCTTAGATCTCAGTCATGCCAAAATTACTTTTAAAAAATATTTTTATTTTCTTAGAAGGGGTGGAGTAGCAGAGGGCGAGGGAAAGAAAGTCTTAAGCAGACTGGCACTGAGTGCACAGCCTGACCTGGGACTTCATCTTGAGACCCTCTGATCATAACCTGAACCAAAACCAAGAGCAAGCACTCAACCAACTGTACCACCTAGGCTACTCACACCAAAATTACCTTTATTTTATTCCAAAGAATTTGTTAGAACTTATAAGGAATTTTTTTCTTATTAAAATATTTTTCTTGCTAAAATATTTGTACTTATGAAAAATTTACTGTTTTTTTTTTTTTTTTGTGAATTTCCTTAAACATCTTCAAGTGTTCAAGAACTTGAGGTAAGGGGTGCCTGGGTGGTTCAGCTGTTAAGCATTTGCCTCTGGCTCAGGTCATGATCTCCAGGTCCTAGAATCAATTCAGGATCTCTAGTACACATTCCATTTAAGATATTTTTAAATGCTAAAGGAGGAGATCTAAAGATAATCTTTCAAAATGTTCTGTCTTAATGGATAACTCTTTTCTAAGTTTTGGTTAAGTATATTTATTAATGTATAGAAATTCTGATCTAGTGTAGTTCTTAGTTTCTGAAATTCAATGTGATAATTACTATTGTTGTGTTAGGATTTTACATAAGCATCAGCAGATCATAATGTTCACTTTTTTAATCCTTTGAGTAATGATTATGGAAGGATGAACAAAGAAAAATATGGTTTATTTTCTCCAGAGCTGGGCTATTCTATCTTGAATTTCTATCGCATTATTTGACAAGACATCATTATGTTATATCCAAATTCTGTATTTTGGCTTTTCGTTTCTTTCTATTGAAAACAGATCTGGTGGGGGGGGAGTTGAACATTTGCCATTTGATTTTTTTTTTTTTTTTCTATTCTGTATTTCTGTCTCTCTACCTTGGTCACAATTTCAAAAAAGTTTTTCATTATACTTTAGGTTTATTCCTTTAGATTCTAAGACTTTCTTTGGGAGGGTTATCAGATCCAATTTGAGTTTTGATCTAGCTTTTTAGATTCTTTTGAAATCTAAATAGTGAGTCAATTGTTTAAAAGTTTCTCTGTTTTGGATTTCCCCATCTGGAATATTGCATTGATTTCAGAGAACATTTCTTAGAGCATGAACTATTACTTTCACTAATTTAATTGGGATGCCTATATACTTATAGTTCATTATGACCAAATGCAGTATGAGAAATAGATTCACATACACATACACAGCTAGATAAAGTCTCTCAGAGGTCACAGAACAGGAAGACTCACTGAAAAAATTAAATAAGTTAATCTCATTTATTGTTCAATGTATTTTAAACACAGAAAGAAGCAAAGGGGAAAGATAAGGAGGGTGTTTACACAATTAGCATGCAAACAGGGTTGAAATACCAGACTAATTGAATCTTTATACAACGCACATATATTCTCTTCCCCTTTGCTTCATCAAGATTTCCTACTCTCAGTAAGGATATAAGAACCAGACTTAAGGTTTAAACAAGGTAAGTCAGCAGACAGAAGGTGCCTGGAACTAAAACATTCTAGCTGTTTTGAAGACTTGAAAACTAGTATGCCTGAAGCTGAAGCTCACCATTTAGCCAGATAAATGGTTATGGGCTTTATACAGAGGAGGATATATGGGGGGGTAGTTGTTGTCATTGATACATGATGGTTAAAAACTTCATGATTATTTACGGATTCATGCAATTCTTACATTTTCAATATATCATATATAGTTGGTACTTTATGTACCCAATTTATTGTGTTAGAATTCCTCAAATACTTCATGATTATGGATTCTTTCATTATTCCTTCCTGTGTTGATCACTGAAATTCAGTTCTTACTTTATGTTTGGCTTAATGCACAAGCTACTTTTCTCTATATTTAGGTTCATGCAACTTCTTATGTTTTGTTTCATTTTTATTTCAGATGTTTGTTTCGGTTATTTTTATGACATAATTAAATACTCGTAAATAATATAATGAACACAAATTTCATTACAACTTGCAACCCTGTTGTCCCACTGCAGGTTATTTACCCAAAGGCAATGACTATGTCATGCATCAAGAGTAATAATGTAAATATTATTTACATTAATAACAGGGTGGGGAAGAACAACAAAGGTTTGACAATAATAGACTTGGTTAATTGCAGTGAAAATGAATACATTATAGTGATCTACAGCAAACAATGAATTTCACGAATAATGTTGAATGAAATTGAACAAGAATTGAATGTATGAATCAGTTTATGCAAATTTCAGAAATGAAGGACTCTAATTTATGATATTAGAAATTGGCTGCTGGTAATATTTTTAGCCAATTAGTGCCTGGAAGGGGGAATACACAAAAATGTAGTTTCTGTAGTTCTGGTAATGTTCTTCTTAATCTGGGTGCTGATCATACATGTATCTTTTATTTGTAAGGGAATAAATGACCATGAAATCCTCAGATTTTATGAGACTTTGTAATAAAATATAAAATGCCATATAAACAAAATGAAATTTAGTATTTTGTATGATTTTATTCATAGACACTACTAAAAAAAGGATTACAAGAAAACTAGAAAAAATATGTTTATTTCTGGTCAAAAGATTTTTAAAGCTAGATTTTTTCATTCTCTATAATTTTTAAATTTTATGAATATTTCATATTGGATATATATTACTGTTACTATTTTAAAAATTCCCAACTAAATTTCTACCAGAAGCCCAATTAATGAATTTACAATCTCAAAATAACAACAGATATGTAAAAAGGAGAGATGTGAGTTAAAATATTCTAAACCTCTCACTTCCCATATAAAAGAATAAAGATTTGTCCTATTAGTAATTTTGGCCCCATAATATCAGTGAATATAAACATGCATTTGAAAAAATTCAAAGTAGCTAATACTTAAAGTGCATCAGGTTGTTTACGCTCAACCATAATGAGGGAAATAAGCTTACAGTAACTGAATATAACATGAAAACCTCTAATGAAAAGAAGGGGAAAATAGCACTTCTTTTGGTTTTTGTTCTGTTTTAGTTTTATACTCCTCCTCAACTCCTCACCTGCCCAGTTATATTGAGGTATAATTGATATTTAACACTGTGTCAGCTTTAGATATAAAACATGATGATTCTATGTATGCATATATTGTGAAAAAATCACTGCAGTGTTTCATTAATATCCATCACTTCACATATGTACAATTTTTTCTTGTGATGAGAACTTTTAAGATCTACTCTCTAACTGATAATTTTCTTAATATGCTTTCTTTTGAAATTAAATTAAATTAATCTATTAAATTTTATATAATAATTTTATTTATTTGTTTGTTTGTTTGTTTTCCCAGTGTTCCACGATTCATTGTTTATGCACCACACCCAGTGCTCCATGGAATACATGCCATTTCCTTAGGTACTCGTTCCATCAGGTACTTTAGAAATTTCCTTGAATGCCATTTTTTCAGTGATGCTTTCCCTGAATCTTTAATTTTAAGTTGCAATACCTCCCATCCTATTTCTCATATCCTTTTACATCCCTCCATTTTTCCTGTTGCACTTACTACAATTTGACAAGTATTTTGCCTATTATTTTGTTTTGTTTTGTTTCAATCACCTCCCCCCCCCACTAAACTGTCTGTTCATTATTGAGAAATGTAGCCTAGGAGATATTTATTATGTACATGATGAATGAAGATGTGCTAAGAAATATATTAAGATGTACTAAGAAAGAGAAACCAAAGAAATTAAAAAAAAAAAAGACAAATGGGAGTATTTGTATTTTAAGGACATCTGTCAGTCTATATCAGACAAAAACAGATATGAAACCAGATGATATAATTAAATTAATTCATATTTTTAAATTAATCAAAAATGTTAATTTTTTGCCTGAATGAAAATAGTTCCTAATGCTGGTCTTAAGTTCAACTTAAAAAAGAAAAAAATGTAAGGGGATACCTCAAAAACTTCTGGTTAGTTCTTATTTAATATGCTTTCTGATATTAGTTATAGTATTATGAACTCATCACTGCCTGGAATTTTTCATATAATACATTCAATTTAAACCATTTGAGAAAATATGATTGGTCTGGTAGTCTTAGATTCAGAATCGTATACTATAATCATTGTGGGTCCATACCTAATAACCAATTTTCATACTTTTGTAAAAATTGATGATTAAAGGAATGAAACCATTATTCCTCATAATTCTCAGCAATGGGATTATTTTAGTTAAAGCCTAATGTGATCTAAAAATTGATCAAATTGAGTTTAGTTTGCTCATTATTATAATAGTTCAATGTGCTATATATATATATTTTTTTTTTTTAAAGATTTTATTTATTTATTTGACAGAGAGAGATCACAAGTAGGCAGAGAGGCAGGCAGAGAGAGAGAGAGGAGGAAGCAGGCTCCCCACTGAGCAGAGAGCCCGATACGGGACTCGATCCCAGGACCCTGAGATCATGACCTGAGCCGAAGGCAGCGGCTTAACCCACTGAGCCACCCAGGTGCCCTCAATGTGCTATATTACATTTGTTTATTGACATGCTCATATTTTCACAATTATTGTAGTAGATTAATTCATATCTGTTGAATTATAAATAAATGCTTTTGGGAAGTCTAGATTTTAGGGATAGTTATTCACTGTAAAGAACGAAATCAAGATAATTTGTGACACTGGTAAAAATACATTTTGCAATATAAAGTAGTGTTTAACATAATTTCAATATTAGTGTTGATGTAAATATTTACACATGAGGTTTTATCTTCCCTGTATTCTATATATTTACACAGTTGTGTTAGTCTAATTAACCCAATAAATATTCAAATGCTGATGATATGGTATTTGAAGATGGGCATACAGTCTCTTCTTGCCATAATTAACAATGAAATAGGGGAATAGGTACAGACACATTAATGTATATAAATAAAATATTTTAAAAATTACAAAATATAAATAATATATAAATGAAAAACTACAAAATAAGGGAAGTGGCAATGCAAATGAGTGATTCAAGTCCATGTACTGTCCTTCATTAGTTATAGAAAATTAATGTAGAATATTAATATATGAATTTAGCTTCATAATCATGGGAAATGATAAGAAAATGCCTAGTTCATGCAAAGCTCTTAAAAATTAAATGTTAACCATTATTAAGATGCCTGTATCACTCAGTCAATTAAGTATCTGGCTCTTGATTTAGTCTCAGGTTATGATCTCAGGATCTTGCGACTGAGACCTGTGTCTGGCTCAACAATCAGCAGGGAGTCTTCTTGAGATTCTCTCTCTTCCCCTCCTCTGCCTCTCCCCTCCCCACTTGCTAGATCTCTGTCTATCTCTGTCAAATAAATAAATCTTAAAAAATTAAATGTCAACCATTATTGATACTATCATTACAAACTAAATAATATGAAATTTCAATATCCATTTTGGTTATTAGACAAGGCAATGGGAGCACATAAGGAATACAGAACAAGAATGTGAGGAAAGGGGCACCTGGATGGCTCAGTGGGTTAACGCCTTTGCCTTCGGCTCAGGTCATGGTCCCGGTGGTCCTAGGATCGAGCCCCACATTGGGCTCTCTGCTCAAAAGAGAGCCTGCTTCCCTTTCTCTCTGCCTGCCTCTCTGCCTACTTATGATCTCTGTCTGTCAAATAAATAATAACTAAAATCTTAAAAAAAAAAAAGAATGTGAGGAAAGCATCAATTGTCGAGTGGGAGAAATGTATTTAATTACTGATGGAATGGGGGTAATTTTGACCTTTTTGTTTACTTGTACTTTTTGTTTACACATATATATGTATATATATATATATATGGCATATATACATGTATATATATGTGTATAGTTTTTGTATACACACACACACACACACACACACACATATATATATATATATTTGAGAGAGAGAGTGTGTGCAAGCAGGGGGAAGGGCAGGAGAAAGAATCTCAAGCAGTCTCACTGCTGAGTGCAGAGTCAGACAGGAGTCTCAATCTCACAACCCTGAGATCATGACCTGAGCCAAAACTGAGTCAGGCACTCAACTGACAGCCACTCAGACACGTCTGCTTGTGCTATAATTTCAATTCAAAGGAGAACTATGTTTTAAGAATTCAAATTAGATGCTGATTTTAAAGTAGATTAAGGAAGAAAGACAGAAAATATGAATTGACGACACACTACAATTTCTACATTAGTCTGGATGAAAGTTCTGTCTCTGGTAAAAATGGAAAGAGAGGATGGCTGGGGAAATAATGTGAAAAATAAACTACAGTATAGAGTTTGGACCATAGGATAAATCACACACACACACACACACACACACACACACACACAATCTAAGCCAGTTCTGCTTTGATGAAATAATGAGTAATGGGAAGGGAAGCGTCAAAGGAAAACAAAGAGGAATAGGTAGTTTGCAGATCATCTATTATTTATTTCTTCTTGAGGGCAATCTCAACATCAGAGCTACTTTTCTATGTAAATTTATTTTATAATTTTTCTTACCCTTAAAGTAGTTAAACTTGTCCAATGAGCCATTGTAAATAGAAGGTTTTGTGACTTTATATATATATAAGAATTCTTAGAATGTGTTAACATTTGGGCATCTTAATCTTGGTGTGCACAGAATCATCTCTTGATAAATAATATCAACTAGTTCCATTTAAATTACATGTTCTATTCAAAATGTGTATTATATTGCCAGATCTCTATCCTATATCATATAGTCTTACAAATGTCTACCTAACAACTTTTGGATATTATAAACATATCAAAATATGACAAAATTTAAACCATTTAGGAGCACCTAGGTGGCTCAGTCGGTTGGGCAGCTGCCTTTGGTTCAGGTCATGATCTCGGGGTCTTGGGATGGAACCCTTCATTGGGCTCCCTGCTCAGCAGGAAGCCTGTTTCTCATTCTCTCTCTACCTTTCCCCTGCTTGCACTCTCTCTCTCTGATAAATAAATAAATAAAATCTTAACAAAAATTGATTCTCTTACCTTATTTGCTATTTTTTAGTATATTTTAGATTCTTAAACAGCACTCATTTTCCCAGGCCAAAATATTAAATATATATTAAATATTAACTTTGGACTCTTTCTTTCATATTCAACACCTAGTCCATACATCTAATTGATTCCACCTTCAAAATAAATCTTCTGTCCATTTATTTTGCATCACTTTCAACACTAATACCCTACTCCATCATCTTTAACCTAGATAAGTTCAAGAGTCTTTTAGTTCTTCTTTTCATACTCTTTTTTCCTATAGTTTATGTCACACAAAGGAACAAATGTTACTTTTAATGTTGAATTCAGAGCATGTCTGTCCCTTGTTAAAACTCTCTGGTGGCTTCCCATAACAACTCTAATGTGGAAGTATTTGATAATAAAGACTTTTTTTTTTTAATAAGATCTAACTTTATATTATAATTTACCCACCTAAGATTATTCTCAACATACTATACACTACACACAATGATACAACAACTGATGCACATGGTCCCTGAGGATGGGTGCAGTGACATTTTAAGAAAAGCTCCATAAGAATTTTAAAACTGATTGGAGAAGTGTCTGTCCATATCTTCTGCCCATTTTTTGATATGATTGTCTGTTTTGTGTGTGTTGAGTTTGAGGAGTTCATTATAGATCCTGGATATCAACCTTTTGTCTGTACTGTCATTTGCAAATATCTTCTCCCATTCCATGGGTTGCCTCTTTGTTTTCTTGACTGTTT
This sequence comes from Mustela nigripes, assembly GCF_022355385.1. NCBI lineage: Eukaryota > Metazoa > Chordata > Mammalia > Carnivora > Mustelidae > Mustela > Mustela nigripes. The sequence continues at coordinate 177,580,572 of NC_081557.1, forward strand.
TCCTTGGCTGTGCAGAAGCTTTTGATGTTGATGAAGTCCCAAAAGTTTATTATCACTTTTGTTTCCTTTGCTTTGGAGACATATCTTGAAAGAAGTTGCTGTGGCTGATATCGAAGAGATTACTGCCTATGTTCTCCTCTAGGAGTCTGATGGATTCCTGTCTCACATTGAGGTCTTTTATCCATTTTGAGTTTATCTTTGTGTACGGTGTAAGAGAATGGTCGAGTTTCATTCTTCTACATATAGCTGTCCAGTTTTCCCAGCACCATTTATTGAAGAGACTGTCTTTTTTCCACTGTATATTTTTTCCTGTTTTGTCAAAGATTATTTGACCATAGAGTTGAGGGTCCATATCTGGGCTCTCTACTCTGTTCCACTGGTCTATGTGTCTGTTTTTTTTTTTTTTTTTTAAAGATTTTATTTATTTATTTGACAGACAGAGAACACAAGTAGACAGAGGCAGTCAGATAGAGAGAGAGGGAAGCAGGCCCCCTGCCGAGCAGAGAGCCCGATGCGGGACTCGATCCCAGGAACCTGAGATCATGACCTGAGCCGAAGGCAGCGGCTTAACCCACTGAGCCACCCAGGCGCCCTATGTGTCTGTTTTTATGCCAGGACCATGCTGTCTTGGTGATCACAGCTTTGTAGTAAAGCTTGAAATCAGGTAACATGAGGCCCCCCTTTTTATTTTTGTTTTTCAACATTTCTTTAGCGATTCAGGGTCTCTTCTGATTCCATACAAATTTTAGGATTATTTGCTCCAGCTCTTTGAAGAATACTGGTGGAATTTTTATCGGAATAGCATTAAAAGTATAGATTGCTCTAGGCAGTATAGACATTTTAACAATGTTTATTCTTCCGATCCAAGAGCATGGAATGGTCTTCCATCTTTTTGTGTCTTCAATTTCTTTCATGAGTATTCTGTAGATCCTCAAGTACAGATCCTTTACCTCTTTGGTTAGGTTTATTCCCAGGTATCTTATGGTTCTTGGTGCTATAGTAAACTGAAAGTTATATGACATAAAGATAAACCTTTAGTATGATAATTAGAAATATTACATTAAATAATTCAAAAAGGATATGAATGTTCCACAAGAAAGGTAATGTATAAGTACATATTCTGTAATAGATAATTATACATATAACTTTGCTCTTGTCAAGCAAATAAAATAACTTAACATCTAGATGTGTATACATTTCCTGAGGGGTGATGTGTATACATGGTGTTTTGTATTTAGAGTAGCATTGTTGAAAAGGAGAAAATCCTGAGGCATGTAGACAAGAGTTTAGTTTATGCACTTCAAAGAAAGTTAATTGTTGAACTTGTCATGTATATCAAGAACTATGATAGGTCAGAGATTTTACCCACTCAGAAACTAACAAGTTAGCTTGCTACAGTTTCATAAATGCTGCCAGAAGACATGAGACTCCTCGGTCAGCAACAAAAGAATTTATTACTCATTGTACAGCAAGCTGCGTGATCTTTAAGTTCACATGGGTTTCCTTTGCAACCTAAGTAAGTGCACATGAGTAACATGAAATGGACCAGCTGGGAAGTCTCCACAAGCTGTTTGTGTTTCATCTAAAGGATTGAATGCATGGAAAACCTTCAATCTTATAAAAGGGTTGTTTTTATAAGCAGCTTTATAAGCAAAGCTGTCTGAACTTGGTCCTATAAAGAGACATTACCTTTTTTTTTTCCTGGTCAGGAAAATATTCTGCCCCTTTCCCTGTTGGTGGACATATCTATACATTCCAAGCATGTTTCCTATACATACATTCTTGAAAATACAGTGTAGGACAAAAACTCTCCCAAGATGTACAAAAATGTCATGGAGAATGGCCATCCAAAAACATAAAACATTTTATTATTTGCTTAAAAGCCATTGTAAAACATTTTGATTGACATTCATACAAGAGAAAAATAACTGATACATAGTCTAAGACTCCTGAGAAACTAATCTCAACTTTTGTGTTGTGATCTTATCCTATTTTAGGACTTTAATTATCAACCCAATGATTCCCAAATTTAAATCTCCCAATTTTAATTTGATATAGATAGATCATCAGAGTTTATGTGTATATTATATGATAATATAAATTTAGTTGCTTGAATTCTGTTTATTTTTGAGCACTTTAAAGTTTAATAAATTTCATTATGCAGCTGAAAGAATCCATTCCTATTAACCATTGAGTCTTTGCACCAGATCTCCTGTATAATCTGTTCTAGTAAACCATTAGGAATTAGGTTAGTAATCTAAATTTATAAGGATTTTAATACATAGTGTTGTAAATATTATATTTACATATATGCTACACATACACGATGCATGAATTTGACATTTCCTTATTTTATGAACCAAGGTAACAGTTTAATACTTTTTAATTTTTTTAATTTTTAATTTTATTTTTTAAATTATTTTTGAATTTGACCTTTTCAAATGAAGAAAAATAATTTTTTTTAAAGATTTTATTTATTTATTTGAGAGAGAGAGATCACAAGTAGGCAGAGAGGCAGGCAGAGAGAGAGAGAGAGAGGAGGAAGCAGGCTCCCTGCTGAGCAGAGAGCCTGATGCGGGACTCAATCCCAGGACCCTGAGATCATGACCTGAGCTGAAGGCAGCGGCTTAACCCACTGAGCCACCCAGGCGCCCAAGAAAAATAAATTTAAAATCTTCTTAGAGAAGAAAATTACTATATAATACACACTCTCATTGAAGCCACTCAATTTCATAAGGATTTATCTGTATGATACAGATATAAGCAACACTTATTGAGAATAGTTGGCTGAATAGAGAGCCAAATTTGCACATGGAAACAGCACTTTGATAATGAAGCTGAAGTTAAAAGAAATGAAGTGGACTGGCCAATCATGAGTGGTAAGGCTGGATCAGAGCCCATCTTTATTCAGTGCTTTTCCCATGGATGTGAACACACTTTTCACAATGTCCATAGTTGTTCCTAGTAATGTATTAGGAAATGATATATGTGCTAACTTCAAGCTCAAACTTACTGATTTTTACATGTATAGAGCACCATTCAAAAATAATCTTTAAGCAATTTTATATCTATTTTCTCAAAACTGTCTATGTAGGTAAGAAATAAAATAATTTCCTTTCTATAGATAAATGGCTCCAAAGAGCTGAATCACTGAAATATAATAGTGGTCTTGAGTTCCAGTTATAATATTTTTCCATTAAGCCTCTCCATCTGGTTAACCAAATAAAAATATTTAAACTATTGATATATAAAGGACTTGTGATAAAATTAGGAGTTAAAATTGTAACTATATTATCCAATGAGTTGGAAATTACTTATTTAATTATGGAGCTAATATAAAGAGATATTGGGGCACCTGAATGATACAATTTGTTGAATGTCTGACTCTCGGTTTCTGTTGGGATCATGCTCTCAGGGCTGTAGGATTGAGCTCCACAATTGGCTCTGTGTTCATCAGGAAGTCTGCTTGGGATTCCCTCTCTCTCCATCTCCTGCTCTTCCCATCATTTGCATGCTCTCTCTCTTTCTCTCTCAAATAAATAAATCTTAAAAAAAGGAGAGAGATCATGTGTGTGGCACTCCCCTGTCTAAAACAGGCAAGGTCAAAAAAGAGTAAAGTAGAGTTAGAAAATTATGAAAGTCACAGATAAAAGAAAACATTGACCAATGAAGTGCTCTTTGAACATCCTGCCTTGTTGATTTTTGCCATCTAACTGGTGTTAGGTGGCATCTCATGATTTGAATTTCCCTGATGACTAGCAATGTTGAACATTTTTTTTCATGTGTCTGCTAGCCAATTGTATGTCTTCTTTGGAGAAATGTCAGTTCATGTCTTCTGCCCATTTTTTTTTTTTTTTTTTTTTTTTTTTTTACTGGATTATATGTTATTTGAAAGTTGAGTTTGAGAAGTTCTCTATAGATCTTGGATATCACACCTTTATCTGTAATATCATTTGCAAGTACCTTCTCCCATCTGGTGGGTTGTCTTTTAGTTTTGTTGACTGTTTTCCTTTGTTGTGCAGAAGCTTTTTCTTGATGAAGTCCCAAAAGTTCATTTTTGGTTTTGCTTTCCTTGCCTTTGGAGACAAGTCTTGAAAAAAAGTTGCTACAGTCAATGTTGAAGAAGTTGTTGCCTGTTTTCTTCTCTAGGATTTTGATGGATTCTTGTGTCAGATTGAAGTCTTTGGAAAACAGTATGGTGGTTCCTCAAGACATTAAAAATATAGCTACTTCATGACTCAGGAATCACATTTACCCCAAAGATACAGAGTTAGAGAAAAGGAGGGGCACATGCGCCCCAATGCTCATAGCAGCAACGTCCACAATAACCAAACTATGGAAGGAGCCAAGATGCCCTTCAACAGATGAATAGATAAAGAAGATGTGGTACATATACACAGTGGACTATTACTCAGCCATTAGAAAGGATGAATACCCATTATTTGCATTGACATGGATGGAACTGGAGGTGATTATGCTAAATGAAATAAGTCCAGCAGAGAAAGACAATTATCACATGGTTTCACTCATATATGGAATATAAGAAGTAGCACGGAGGACCATAAGGGGAAGGAGGGAAAATGGAAAGGGGGGATTCAGAGAGGGAGACAAGCCATGAGAGACTATGGATCCTGGGAAAAAAAAAACTGAGGGTTTCAGAGGAAAGAGGGATAGGGGTATGGCATAGCCAGTTAATGGGTATTAAGGAGGGCACATGTTGAAATAAGCACTGGGTGTTATACACAACTAATGAATTATTGAACACTACATCAAAAACTAATGATGTACTATATGGTGGCTAACTGAACATAATAAAAAGACTCTGAGCATCATAGCATTTCATACAGCTTGTAAAAAAATTTGAAGAACTTAGGAAACCATGATGGTAGTATAGATATAGGTATTTATAAAAAGTAGCATAGATAATTTTTGAATTGGATAGCTAGTCTTTAAAATGTGTGTTAGGATAGGGTGCCTGGGTGGCTCAGTGGGTTAAAGCTATTGCCTTTGGCTCAGGTCATGGTCCCAGGGTCCAGGGATTGAGCCCCACATTGGTCTCTCTGCTCAGCAGGGAGCCCTCTTCCCTCTCTCTCTCTGCTGCCTCTCTTGCCTGCTTGTGATTTCTGTAAAATAAATAAATAAAATCTTAAAAAAAAATGTGTGTTAGGGAAGTTAACATGATGTCCCATGGTGAAGGAATCCTAGAACACATGGAGTATATTTTTTATCATTAATTCCATGTTCCCAAAAACAAGACAAAAATTCAATATTTATCCAACAATTAAGTGTAATTCAACTCTGAATCTTTTTATCCTGAAAGAAAAATTTTTGAGCTTCATGAATGATTATAACTAGAAAAATCCACCTGCCTTAATAATCTGTTAAACAAACAAACAAACAAAACAAACAAACAAAAAAACCCTTAGGACCTTCTAAGCTTACTCAGATTAAGTAAATTCCTTGAAACTGCTTTTGTACATTACCAACTTTGTCAACACTCTAGTATTATTTGATGTGGAGTACACCAACATACTTAGTGTATGCATGCATGCATAATTTTGAGTTCTGTTGTTCATTTATTAGTTGTTGTGGACCTTTCTGTATTTCAGCATAAACCTTCACAATTTTTAAAAATTTGGCAGAGGAAAGAAACTGGAATGTTTGTGTTCTATAAGGTAAAAAACCATGTTTTAGATATCCAATTTTATGTGAAGAAATTATTATTATTATTATTTTTTTTTTTTAAAGATTTTATTTATTTATTTGACAGAGAGAAATCACAAGTAGATGGAGAGGCAGGCAGAGAGAGAGAGAGGGAAGCAGGCTCTCTGCTGAGCAGAGAGCCCGATGCGGGACTCGATCCCAGGACTCTGAGATCATGACCTGAGCCGAAGGCAGCGGCTTAACCCACTGAGCCACCCAGGCGCCCGTGAAGAAATTATTTTTGTTCAAATAAATAACTTATAACTTTTTGTTTCATTTTAAAGAAAGAGCACCAGATGATTTTAAGTTTTGATTAAAATCTTGATTTGGGGAAACAATTTTAACTTTCACTGTGTATCATATTTCATATGAAATATAGTTATAAGTTATTTATTTGAACAAAAATAATTTCTTCACATAAAATTGGATATCTAAAACATGGTTTTAAAATAAAATGAAATGGTATTATGACTATATAGCTTTAATTATAATGAAAACATTTTAACCAAAAGCTACAAAACAAAGAGAGACATTTATGGAAAATTTAAACATAAATTTAGATATTCCTCTGAATTCTAAATGTTTCATTGAGTATCAGAAACCACCAAAATTTTAGTCTTTTACTTGTATTATTCTGTATTCACATTCTCTGCATTTGATTGGATGCCTGGATTTTATTTCCTTTTCTGTATGACATTTTCCACAAATTAATATGACTGGTTGCTGCTTTTGGGATTGAACATCCTTCTGGGTGTTCACTGTTAGTCCTTATGCAACAGTGAGAAACTTCTTACACCAGAGAACATTGCTTACTTTCCCTTTGAAAGAAAAGTGGAGCGTGTGTGTGTGTGTGTGTGTGTGTATGTATATATATATATATATATTTTTTTTTTTTAAATCACAACTAGACTAGGATTTTATGCCCATTTTACAATAAACACTCCCTTAACTTATAAGCATGATGCCACTATAACTTTTAATGTTCAGGTTAAAGAGTAGAGTAGAATCATGTTTTCACCATTGAAACAAACAAACAAAAAGTTAAGGGAAGAAAGTACAGTTATTTTGTTTTCTGCTCTCCTTGAGTGTGAATATCTTGGGATGAATAACTCTATAGTAGTCTTTTCCGTATTTTTATATACCTCTAGCATTTTTGGTCCCCCCAAAAATAAACAAAACATCCAATATCACTAGTAGCAACAAATGTTAGATGTGTTTAATTATTACAACAATATCAGATAAAAGGACAAGTGAATTCTACAGAAAAGTGTCATCTTAGTGATTTTTAAAATGCACATTTTTATTTGCAGTGATATACCTATTGGAAACAGGAAATCCATTTTTTTGTGAAAATAAAACATTCAGTTAGAAAAGTTTATTAAAGCATTTAGTCAACAGATTACTTCTGTAACCTTTGTTCTGTTTGTGAGAAACATTTATATGGCTGTTTCTAAAATCTATAAACTGATATACCAAATTAAAATGAGCAACACAGATTGGTTTTCATACACAATAGCATTTTTATGGACTCTCATTTCTTCATAGACCACTTAGCTGTAAATAATCCATGCAAATAGCAATTAGACCTTTCCTGGTTTATGCATATAAACATAATGGTTATTCAAGGAACACAGAAATGCTTCAAGCAATTTTCTACGTAAAATATGCATATTTAAAACCATATGTTTGAAAGTTTCAGTAAATGATTTTAAAATGAACTACTACACAATTCAGAATGGTAATGTTCTGTATGTATCTTTGTTATGCAGAATCAGGTCAACCTCTACTTACCACAGCAAACATGTTAAAAACCTGTTGAATTTTCTATTACTATCTTAATGTATTCTAAGTCTATTATAAAATGCTTAAAATTTTCTTTCTTAGTTATGAATAAGAGATAAAAAAATGAAGATGTTCTTTTAACCATAGTGCAATTATATAAATTAAGAAATTAGCATTGATATAATACTAGTATCTAATGCAATGATTTTACTCAAATTTTGGCCTTTGTCCCATTGATGTCAGTTAACCGCAAAAGAAAGAAAATCTGGTTCTGGACTTAAGCCAGGATTTTATCTTTTCTTTAATTATTTCTCTTTACTCCCTCTTAATCTGATTTTTCTTTGGTCTTTTTTTTAATGCCACTGATAGTTTATAAGACATATTTCAATTTATATTTGTCGGATGTTTCATCAGAATTAGTTCAGATCAGGTTTTTTTGGCAGAAATACTAAAGATGTAATGTTTTGTCCTTTTCTGAGCATGATTACAGAGTGAGCATGATTTTTACTTATCCCATTATTAGTGATAACTTTTCCACTGATGTTGACTTCTGCTCTTATTATTTTTTTCTATTGCTAATTAAAAACTGTTTGGGAAGTATTGTGCTGAAAGTTAACTAAGATTGATTCTTTATTTTGGCCTTGCAAAGGGCATCAACATTAAGTGTCTGAAAGGATGTTAAGCCCATTGTGCAGTTATTCACAAAGGCTTTAAGGTTTGTGTTGAGTAGAGATGAGGAATAATGCAGAAAGGGATCTTCTGTAACACGAGTGTGGGCAGAATGTAACAACAAAGATAGGAGAGTTGGACTCTTTTTTGAAAAAAAAATGACTTTGCTTTCTTCCATTAGTCTTTTTATTTTCTGTGAAATAGATGGCAGTTTGATTTAAAAAGGAGAGAGAGAGAGCAAGCAGATGTTAGAGACTGGATGAGAGAAAAAGGCTATCCCAGGAATTTTAGAGAATTTATCACTAGGGAAAAAATAAGTCTGCCTAACAGAAATACTACACCATTTGAGATGTATGAGGATCTCAGTTTACATAGAATGAAAACAGTGAGCATGCCTGTTTAGCTTTTTTTACAATCAGGTTCTTCTCCTTGGATGCTGTCAATGAACATGAAATGATCCGGTTTCAGAGTTAGAAATTTAATAATCAAGTATAAGAAATGTGGAAACGGTCAAGACAATGGTGAACAACAGTCTTTCTGTTACATAAAGAGAAAATGAAGAAATGACAGGTGTACTAACATTTAAAAGGTGATAATGTCTTTGACACAAAGTACTGGTAGAATAATTCTGGAGAAATAATACAGAATACTGGGATAAGTAATTTTGATAAATGGAAGGAGATAGACAGTATTTACATGTTTTAAAGCATGACCTTGGAGATGATACAGTAGTTGATAATATATACATGCACACACACACATACACTCATGTCAGTAGGATAGTGCAAATGAATTAGGATGTGGCTAGTCTTATGACAGTTTGACTTTTATTAGAGGAAAAGTAATAAATAAATATCCTGGCATCTCTGTGAGGAGGAAAAAGAAGGGGAAACCAACCTCGCCGAAAAGCCTGTAGGTTTTATAGTCATTAAAATGAAGGAAAATACATATTCAACATTTGATATGACTTCAGGGGAAGCACTATCCAAAAGGTATAACCAGAACTATTAAACACACTTTTATTTTCACTTAATTGTAGCTCTTATTCCATCTTTATAGAGTATTTGTTAAAAGTTCTCAGAAAGTATTCTTTGGCTGGTGTCATTATTCTGATAAATTGAGACAGTCCTCATGAGCTATCACAGCCTGTTCCCTAACAACTGTTCTTTCTCCCATTCCACATCAATATAATATTAAGCTAAACTATTGCCACTAAAATAACCAGAAATATAAAAAAGATATACTTAAAATAATACTAATACTTAAGAAAATATATAAGTAAATAAAATGTGATGTTAATGACTTTTACTATAAATGTCAGTTAAAAAATCAATTGTACTAGAGGCACCTGGGTGGTTTAGTCATTAAGTGTCTGCTTTCAGCTCAGATCATGATCCCAGGGTTCTGGGATCGAGTTCCGCATCTGGCTCCCTTCCTGGCAGTAAGTCGGCTTCTCCTCTCTATCTCCCACTCCCTCTGCTTGTGTTCCCTCTCTCGCTGTATATCTCTCTGTCAAGGAAATAAATAAAATCTTTAAAAAATTCAGTTGTAGTATTTAAAATATTTGGAGAGGGAATAGGAGAAGAAGAAATAATGCTTTTGTACTAATGCATCTTCATGAAGACTAAAATGTTCATAAAAAGCAGAATAGAGCAGTAAATTGTGGATTGCTAGGCATCAATGCAATGAATAAACTACAGCTATATTCACGATGTGGATAAAAGTCACAAACATTTGTAAGGAAGAGTAGACAAGTCATAAATATACAGCCTGGTGAATTATTATAGAGTGACATGGAAAGTCACCTCAAAGATCAAAAAGTAATAAGTATAAAGGATAATAAAATTAATCACAAATTAAATCTAAAATAAATAACACATTTTCCCAGTGAGATTGACAAAGACACGAGAAGTTGAAGAGAAAGTTAAGGAGAGTTGATAATTCAACACCCTTTATTTGGGGATATATTTTGTTTTAATTGTGATAATGAGGATACTAATCACTATCTACCAATTCTTTAAATGTCCTTTTAAGACTTAATAATCAGACTTCTAGAAATGTATTATATAGAAGTATTCCACGTGTAAATTTTGTAGTAGCGAGGCATAAAAATAACTTCATGCCCATTAGTAGTGTGACAATTAAACTAGCACATATGCACAAAAAATTCACTCTTAATAAGATAGACATAAAATGTATAATATATTGCACTTTATAAAATATATATGACATATTTAGAGTGAATTTTGTTTACTCTTTGAACTTGTATTTGATGAATTACATATTTTGTTTTATTGTTCAGTAGTTTATTGACAAATTAACTAACCTTTCTTTTATGCCCATTGCACTTATTTTTAAATCATTCAATTTTATCTCTCTACTCTATTAGCATATTCATGTAGGTAATATCTTTCTTTTGTAAGTTAAAAATTCATTAAGTTTTCTAACAACTTTGTCCAAATTTCTGAGTTATATATCTACTTCATTTATCTGCTTTTTATGTCAAATATTTATGTGAATTTTTTCTATCCCAGTTTAATTATATTGAATAAACTTAAATGTATACAATAATATATTAAAATTCAATATTTTGAGTAAAACTAAGCAACTTGCTATAATTTCAAGGAGTAAAATTACCCACTTACTTTAAAACCTAGAAAGTATTGGTCTAATTATATTTATTCTTCTATTTTTATTATTTTTAATTTTTTATTTATTTTTTAAAATCTTCATTATATATATATATTTCTCCCATCCTCCCACCACCACCTCTCTGGTAACCATAAATTTCCTCTCTAAAATTGAGAGTCTGTTTCTTGTTTTGTCTTTTTTTCTTCTCTGCTCATTTGTTCTGTATCTTAAATTTCCACATATGAGTAAGGTCATATATTCATCTTTCTCTAACTTATTTCCCTTAGCATATTCTCTAGCTTTATCCATGTTGTTGCAAATAGCAAGATTTCATTCATTTTTATGATAAATAATATTCCATTGTATATATTTATATACACCACTTCGTCTTTATCCATTCATCTATCAATGGACAGTTGAACAGCCTCCATAGTTTGGTTATTGTAAATAATGCTGCAATAAACATAGAGGTATGTATATCCCTTTGAAGTCCTTTTGTATTTTGGAGGTAAATACCCAGTAGTATGCTTACTGGACCTTAGGGTAGTTCTATTTTTAATTTTTTGAGGAAGTTCCATACTGTTTTCCAGAATGGCACCTGCAGTTTACATTCCCACTAACAGTGCAAAAAGAGTCTTTTACCTCCACATCCTTGTCAACATTTGGTTTTGTGTCTTTGATTTTAGTCATTCTGTTGGATGTGAAGTGACATCTCACTGTGATTTTGATATGCATTTCTCTGATGGTGAGTGACGTTTAGCATCTTTTCATGTGTTTGTTGGCCATCTGTATGTCTTCTTCGGAGAAATGTTTGTTCATGTATTCTTCCCATTTTTTAAACTACATTATTTGTCTTTGGGTATTGAGTTTTATTGGTTCTTTGTATATTTTGGATAATAACCCTTATTGAATAGGTCATTTGCAAGTATGTTGAGGTATGTTCCCACCAGACCATTTAGTTTTGTTAATTATTTCCTTCATTCTGCAGAAAATTTTTATTTTGAAGCAATCCCAATAGTTTAAGTTTGCTTTTATTTCCCTTACCTCAGGAAACACATCTAGAAAAATGCTGCTACAGTCAATGACAAAGAGATTATTGCCTGTGCTTCTTTTTAGAATTTTTATGGTTTCAGCTATCACATTTAGATCTTTAATCCTTTTTAAATTTATTTTTGTAAATGGTGAAAGAAAGTGGTCAAGTTTCATTCTTTTACTTGTAGCTGCCCAGTTTTCCCAACACTATTTGTTGAAGAGAATTTTTCCCACTAGGTAGTCTTTCCTCCTTTGTCATAGATTAATTGACCATATAATCGTGAGTTTATTTCTGAGCTATTTTGTTTTTAGGATTTATTTGTTTATTTGAGAGAGGGAGAGAGAGGGGGCATGAGTGGGGGAGGAGCAGAAGGAGAGAGAATCCTCAAGCAGACTCCCCACTGAGTGTGGGAGTCCAATGCAGGGCTCAATGCCAGGACCCCAAGATCATGAACTGAGTCAAAATCAAGAATCAGATGCTCGACTGACTGAGCCACCCAGGTGCTCCAACTAGGTTTTCTGTTCTAATCCATTGATCTCTGTACCTATTTTTATGCCAGTACCATATTCTTTTAATTACTATTTCTTTGAGTGTAACTTGAAATCTGGAATTGTGATACCCCCAGTTTTGTTTTTCTTTTTCAAGATTGCTTTGGCAACTCCAGCTCTTTTGTGGTTCCATAAATATTTTAGGGTTGTTTGTTACAGTTTTATGAAAAATGCTGTTGGTATTTTGATAGGTATTGTATTAAACATGTATACTGCTTTTTGCATTATAGACATTTTGACAATATTTGTTCTTTCAACACTTGACCATGGACTCTCTTCCTATTTCTTTGCACCATCTTGAATTTCTTTCATCAGTGTTTCATAATTTTCAAAGTACAGGTCTTTTACCTCTTCAGATAAATTTATTCCTAGATATTTTATCATTTTGGGTGCAATTGTAAATGGGATTGTTTTCTTAATTTCACTTTTGCTACTTCATTTTTAGTATGTAGGAATACAACAGATTTTTTGAAAGATTTTATTAATATATTTGACAGAGAGAGACAGTGAGAGAGGGAACCCAAGCAGGGGAATGGGAGAGGGAGAAGCAGGCTTCTGCCTGAGCAGGGAGCCCAATGCAGGACTTGAACCCAGGATCCTGGGATCATGACCTGAGCCAAAGGCAGACATTCAACAACTGAGCCAGCCAGGTGCCTCTACAACAGATTTTTTTTACAACACATTTTTGTACATTGATTTTGTATCCCGTGACTTTACTGAATTCATTTATCAGCTCTAGTATTTTTCTGGTAGAGGTTTTAGCATTCTCTCTATATAGTATCATGTTATCTGCAAATAGTGACACTTTTATTTCTTCCTTACTCATTTGGATGCCTTTTATTTCTTTTTGTCACCTAATTGCTGTGGGTAGGACTTCCAGTACTATGTTGAATAAAAGTTGTGGGAATGGACATCTTTACCTTCTTCCTGATCTTAGGGAAAAAGCTCTCAATTTTTCACCATTGAGGTGATATTAACTGTGGGTTTTCATAAAAGGCCTTTATTATGTTGAAGTATGTTCCCCCTAGACCTAATTTGCAGAGAGTTTTTATGAGGAATAGATGTTGTACTTTGTCAAATTTTTTTTCTGCATCTATTAAATGATGGTATTGTTTGTATCCTTTCTTATTGATGTGATGTATACGTTGGTTGTTTTGTGAATATGGAACTACCACCCTAGCATTCTAGAAATAAATCCCACTTGATTGCAGTGTATGATTTTGTCAGTATATTGTTTGATTCTGTTTGTTAATATTTTATGGAGAATTGTGTATATTCATGCAAGATACTGGCCTGTATTCTCTCTCTGCCCTGTGTGTGTGTGTGTGTACGTGCGCGTGTCTATCTGGTTTTAGCATTAAGGTGATACTGGCTTCATAGAATGAATTGGTGATCTTCCTTCCTGTTGTATTTTTTTGGAATAGTCTGAGAAGAGTAGGTATGTTTGGTAGAATTTGCCTGTGAAACCATCTGGTCCTGGATTTTTGTTTTTTAGGAGGTTTTTTGATTACTGATTCAATTTCATTGCTGGTAATTGGTCTATTCAAATTTTTTATTTCTTCCTGCTTGAGTTTTGGCAGGTTATGTTTCTAGGAATTTACGCGTTTCTTCTAAGTTATTCAATTTGTTTGCATACAGGTTGTCTTAATATTCTGTTACAATTATTTGTATTTCTGTGGTGTTGGTTGTTACTTCTCCTCTTTCATTAGTAATTTTGTTTACGTGAATCCCCTCTCTCTCTCTCTTTTTTTTGATGAGTTTTGCTGAAGGTTTAACAACTTTGTTGATCTTTTCAAGGAACAAGCCCCTGGTTTTATTGATCTATTATCTTGTTTGTATATCATTTATTTCTTCTATAATCTTTATTATTTCCTTCCTTTTTCTGAGTTTGAGGTTCATTTGTTGTTTTTCCAGTTCCTTTTAGGTGTAAAGTTAGGTTGTTTACTTGAGAATTCACTTGCCTCTTGAAGTAAGCCTGTATTGCTATATATTCCCTCTAGAACACGTTTGCTGCATCCCAAAGATTTCGTACTACTGTGTTTTCATTTTCATTTGTTTCCATGTCGTTTTTTTAATTTCTTTTTTGGTTTTTTGGTTGACTCTATTCATTGTTTAGTAGCATGCTGTTTAACCTCTATGTATTTCTCCTCTTTCCCAAATATTTCTGTGTGGTTGATTTCTAGTTTCATAATGCTGTGGTCAGGAAAGATGAGTAATATGACTTCAATATTTTAAAATTTGTTAAAACTTGTTTTGTGGCCCAATATATAATCTGTTCTGGAGACTCTTTTATGTGCATTTGAAAATAGTGTGCATTCTGCTGTTTTAGGTTGGAATTTTGTGAATATGTTAAATTGATCTAATCCAAAGCCAAAGTGTTATTCAAAGCCATTGAATCCAAAGTGTTATTCATAGCCATTGTTTCCTTGGTGATTTTCTGTTTTGATTATCTGTCCTGTGATATGAATGTGATGTTAAAATCCCCTACAATTACTGTATTACTGTTTATTATTTCCTTTATGTTTGTTATTAACTGCCTTATGTATTTGGGTGCTCTCATATTGGTTGTATAAATATTTCCAACTGTTATATCTTCTTGTCTGATTGTCTCCTTTATTATTATAAAGTGTCCTTCTATGTCTCTTATTAGTCTTTGTTTTAAAGTTTGTTTTGCCTGATATAACTATTGCTACCCTGGTTTTCTTTTGACATTTGTTAGCGTGATAAATATTTCTCCATCCTCTTACTTTCAACCTTTAGGTCTGAGTAGGCAGCATATAGATAGGTCTTGTTAGGTCTCATTTTTAAAATAACATTAGTATAAGCTTTATCTATATGAGTATTTATTTATTTATTTATTTAAGAGAGAGAATGAGCAGGGGAAAGGGTAGAGGAAGAGAGAGAAGCTCAAGCAGGCTTCACACTAAGTTTCTCTAGGTTTTATCAAGCATTTTGGCAATTGATAACAGACATTTTTGGCTGGCAATAAAAATGATTTTATTTTTGATGATTTTTGGCTGTCAGTAAAGAGATAAATTTAAAAAAAAAACAGAGGAACTAAATTTATAGGACTTTATAATTAATTTTGTGACATAAACAAGGAAGAAGGTAATGATAACCTGAAATTTTCTGACTGTATCTAGTGTAGAAGATAATACCAGAATATTGATTAGAATGAAGTAGAAGAGAAGATTTAATGGGTAATTTGAAATTTGAATTTATGTAAGTCTGGCATCATGACAGAAACCAAATTTTAATATGGGCATTTACCACAGAAACTCATACTCAGTATATTCCTATTATACTTGTTCTGGTGACACCTGGGTGACTTAGTTGGTTAAGCGTCTTCTTTCAGCTCAGATCATGATCCCAGAGTCCTGGGATTGAGTCCCACATTGGGCTCCTTACTTAGCAAGAGACCTGCTTCTTCCTCTACCTGCCACTCCCCCTGCTTGCGCTTGGTCTCTCTCTCTTTCTCACAAATAAATAAATAAAATCTTAAAGAAAATAAAGATACTTGTTCTGACTTTTAATGTCCTTGTAATGATGCAATGTACATTAGTGCAAGAGTAAAACACAAAACTTGAGATTCAAATAGTTATGGAGGTCTACTGAAATGAATAAGGATACCAAATTTGCAAGAAATTGTACTTCCTTTATTGATCAGTATTTCCATTTTTTTAAAAGATTTTATTTATGTATTTGTCAGAGAGAGCAAGTGAGAGCGAGCACAGGCAGACAGAGTGGAAGGCAGAGTCAGAGGAAGAAGCAGGCTCCCTGCGGAGCAAGCAGCCCGACGTGAGACTCGATCCCATGACGCTGGGATCAGGACCTGAGCCAAAGGCAGCTGCTTAACCAATTGAGCCACCCAGGCGTCCCAGTATTTACATTTTTAATACAGTGAAGTGAACAATAAAAGAATCATTAGATGATATATCACAATGCACTGTCTACTTACATGTCTAATGATATAATCTGACTTATAGTAGTAAAAATAGTATCAAAATAGTATCAAAAATAGAATATTTTCTTACTCTGAATTTTCATTTTCTATCACTGTTCACATATATTTATAATTGGTTTTTCTTCAGTTCTTCTATAGACTCAAACTGATTTCATTACGATTCAATATATGAATTTGCCTTAATGTTTATTACAGTAGGGGACCTCTATATCTGGCAGCTATTGTCTCAGATTCTAAGTGATCACAGATTTCCATTGATCCAAGAAGAACATTACTTCATAATAGGGGTTGCAATTCATGATGACTCCAAAGTGATGTCTTGGTAAAATTGGATTTCTATATTTTCAAAATCATTATCTGGACATGTTTAAAAAGTTGAAGAGGTTAAAATTTATGTATGTTATAAATTTAACAGAAATGAATTTCTTTGTGGGAACTATCTGATCAACTTAAGAATGCTACTATTGGAAAGTCTTTGACTGTTTCCTGATTTAAAAAGTTCATCAAAACATTCAGCTAGCATATTTGGCTTTCTCTGATGTTGCTATAATCATAAAATTGATATATGAACAGAATCTGTGCAAAAACAAAGGTAGATAAAAGTTGGGAGTTAAAAAAATGTCTTAAAGAACAATAATTATTTTTTTTATGACTTAGAATTTTATAGGGTAATTTACCATGCTAAGTAAAATTTTCAGTCATTCTCAAATAAAAAAAAATGAAACTTTCTAAGAGATTTGAGAGAATAGTTTTTTGTTGTTGTTGTTTTGATTTTGTTTTCCTCTTGATAGAGCATATATTTATAAAACTGAACAAGAAGTGGGTATGTGTCTCAGTCCGTTCCATATCTAACTTTGGCTCAGCTCATATCTCCAGGTCCTAGGATTGAGTCCTGCATTGGACTTCATGCTCAGTGCGGAGTCTGCTTATCCCTCTCCCTCTCCTCCACCTCCACTCCTGCTATATCTCCCTTAAATAAATAGATAAAATCTTCAAAAAAAAATGATCATGAAGAGTGTCCTTTGCTATATATCTGAGTTCAAGAAGCTAGTTTTGTAATCTTGAAAAACTGTCAAAGAAAACACCATCAAAAAGAAAAATAACATAGATCAATGGAACAGAATAGAGAGCCCAGAAATAGACCCTCAACTCTACAGTCAACTAATCTTCGACAAAGCAGGAAAGAATATCCAATGGAAAAAAGACAGCCTCAATAAATGGTTCTGGGAAAATTGGACAGCCACATGCAGAAAAATGAAATTGGACCATTTCCTTACACCACACACAAAAATAGACTCAAAATGGATGAAGGACCTCAATGTGCAAAAGGAATCCATCAAAATCCTTGAGGAGAACACAGGCAGCAACCTCTTCGACCTCAGCTGCAGCAACATCTTCCTAGGAACAACGCCAAAGGCAAGGGAAGCAAGGGCAAAAATGAACTATTGGGATTTCATCAAGATCAA
>NC_081557.1:177601367-177604302 GCF_022355385.1 Mustela nigripes
AATGAAAGAAGATGGGATTGGGAGAGAGACAAACCATAAGTGACTCTTAATCTCACAAAACAAACTGAGGGTTGCTGGGGGGAGGGGGTTTGGGAGAAGGGGGTGGGATTATGGACATTGGGGAGGGTATGTGCTTTGGTGAGTGCTGTGAAGTATGTAAACCTGGTGATTCACAGACCTGTACCCCTGGGGATAAAAATATATGTTTATAAAAAATAAAAAATTAAATTAGAAAAAAAAAACCTTAAAAAAAAAGAAAAAAAAAGAAAAATAACCCCAGATTAATCAGGAACAGAGAAAAAAGTGAGAAAATAACTCTTGTAGCTATAGCTTAACAAGTCACTACATCTATTTCCAGAACTATGTTACATGCATATACCTACTGCTTCAATAATTACTTCTTAAGAAAAATTGATATAGAAGAAGAATAAAAATAAGACAAATTGAATGCACACATGATAATATTCAACTTAGAGGAGAATATTATTGCATAACAAAACAAATTCTCAATACATTTTTTGAATGAATTTTATTTACTGAGTTGTAAACATTATACAAATCAGCATTTATCAAAGAAAGGTATTAAGCATAATACATTGTGTTTCTCTTTAGAATAAGCACAAGATGTGTGCATCTTTTTAAATGTTCACAGTACCAAAATTCTACCATTTACTCAATATCTCTTCTACCATAAAGTGTGATATTTAAATAGATAACCATGCTGGTACACTGATTCTACATTTTGAAGCTGTTTTTAAGAGAAATTACTTTTTCCAAGTTAATTGTTAGGAACATATGCTAGTGAAGCAAAATAAGTTCTGAATAAGATTTATACTTTATCCAACAGGAGAATACAATTAGAGAGTAATCTCTGGAAGTCATTTTTAAAATCCCACTTTACACTCCTGTGAATTTGCCTTTGGGAAGACATAGGATAGAATGTATCTTCTTGGCAAAAATACAGATATTAACATGTTGTTTTAGGCAGATGTTGTCCCAGATGTAGAAGAAGATTTAAGATGCGCTCTGGCCAAGCAACAGAAATTACTCTCACAGATGAGTAAGCATCCATACCAAACACACTGTTACCAGCCTGTATTTGTGTGTAACAGATAATGAAAAACCATCTGTCCATTGCAGTAATTTGCCAGAAGGACAACCCAATATACTACTTGATTTCTCTATATTTAAAAATAAAATAACAAACAGTATCTCTTATCACAGCTCTTTTTTTTTCTGTAATATTTAAAATAAAGTGCTCTCCAAACACCTGGAAAAAAATGAGTTAGGGAAAGATGCATTTTGTGGTTCATAATGAAAACAAAACTTCTAATTTTCATGCAAAAGAAAATAATGTTTGTTTTTAGTAAATTCTTTTTACCTTTTTTTCCCAACAGTTTTATTTTTTAAGCAATTTTAGAATTACAGAAAAATTGAGCAGAAAGGGTTTAAAAATTTTAATGATGTGTATCCACCATCACAGTATCATACAAGATAATTTCCCTTTTCTTGCCCTTAATTTCCCCTATTATTAATATCTTGCATTCACGTGGTACATTTGTTAGACTTGAACTAATATTGACATAATTAACATTTATAGCTTATAGTATATTTCTCTATGTTGTATACATCTATGAGATTTGCCAAATGCATAATGTCAAATGGTGACCATTACATTACAGAATACAGAATATTGTCATACAGAATAGCATCACTGCTCTGAAAACCCCCTGCACTCAGCCTATTCATCACTTTCTCTTAGCCCCCTCAGTCTCTGGACAAACACTGATATTTTTGCTGTCTTTATGGCTTTGCCTTTCCCAGAATACCCTATAGTATGTAGCCTTGGAATCACACAATATTTTTATTTTAGATTAATAATGTTTAGATCAATAATTTTAGATTGACATCTTCCACCTTGCGATATGCATTCACTTTTCCTCTGCATCTTTTCATGCCTTGATAGCTCATTTCCTTTTTATCAATAAATTTACACATACTTATATATCCATGATCCTACCACTTCCATCAAGATAGGTAGTGTATCTATAATTCCCCCAAACTTCTTTCTTCCATTTTTTTAAATAATACACTAAGACTATTTTTGAGAAGTTTTAGATTTACATAAACATTGTGTGAAAATATCCAGAGTTCCCGTAGACCTCCTTTGTGCAGCCCCAATTTCTCCTGTTATTAATATCTTACATTAGTGTAGGACATTTCTACAATTGTTGAGTCAATATTGATGCATTTTTATTCACTAATGCCCCCATTGTTTACATTAGAGTTAACTCAGTGTTGTACAATCTATGGGTTTTGAAAAATTTTAATGATGTGTATCCATCATCACAGTATCATACAGGATAATTTCACTATCCGGAATATCCTTTATGCTCCACTTATTCCTTCCTCCCCACCTTCTTTAAACTTCCAGAAAACACTGATCTTTTTATTGTCTCTATAGTTTTCTCTTTTTCTGAAGGTCATGTGTTTGGGATAATATAGTGCATGACCTTTTCAGAATTGACTCCTTTCACTTGACAGTATTCATTTAAAGTTACTCTTTATCTTTTGGTGGCTTGGAAGTTCATTTCTTTTTATTGCTGAGCTACACTCCATTGTAGGGATATAGCACAGGATGTTATTCTGTTTCCTTATTGGAGGACATTTAGGTTGTTTCTAATTTTTGGCAGTAATGAATAAAACAGCTATACACACTGATGTGCAGGTTTTTGTATGGACATAAGTTTTCAACTTGTTTAGGTAAATACCTAATAACATGTGATTGCTAGATCATATGATTAAACTATGTTTATCTTTTTAAGAAAGTGCCAAACTACCCAAAAGACTCCACTCCAAAACTGCTAGAACTTATACAGGAATTCAGTCAAGTGTCAGGATATAAAATCAATGCACAGAAATCAGTTGCATTTCT
>NC_081557.1:177607302-177609601 GCF_022355385.1 Mustela nigripes
GATTCACAGACCTGTACCCCTGGGGATAAAAATATATGTTTATAAAAAATAACAAATTATAAAAAAAAAAAAAAAGAAAGTGCCAAACTGTCTTCCATTTGCTTTTGCAACCAGTGAATTAATTTCCTGTTGTTCTACATCCTTGCCCACATGTAGTGTTGTCAGTTTTTGGATTTTTTGCATTCAAGCAGTTGTCCCATCGCTTTAATTTGAAATTCCCTAGTAATATTTGATGTTGAGCTTCTTTTCATATGCTTATTCACATTTGTATATTTTCTTAGATGAGGGATCCCTTTAGATCTTTTGCTCACATTTTCATTGAGTTGTTTGTTTTCTTATGGTCACTTTAAGAGTTTTTTTTGCATATTTTACATACAAATCCTTTAACAGATATGTGTTCTGCAAATATTTTCTTCCATCTGTAGCTGTCTTTTCCTTATCTTAACAGTGTCTTTCACAGAGCAGAAGTTTTCAAATTTAATTAAGTCCTATGTCAATTTTTCTTCTTTAATAGATCATGCTTTTCTGTGTTGTATCTAAAGTCTCTGCCAAATCCAAGGTCAGCTTGGATGTTATTATCTAAAAGTTATTTTCTATAAGTTATTTTCTAAAAGTATTAACAGTTTTGTATTTCTACATTTGGGTCATTGTCCATTTCAACTTAATTTTAGTGAAGCTGGAAGGTCATTATATAGACTTATTACTATTATTGTTTTTTGCTTATGAATATCTACTCCCGTACCCTTTTTTGAAAAGACTATCCTTTATCCACTGTGTTGTCTTTGCTCTTTTGTCAAAGATCAGCTGTCTAACATCTGTGGTCTATTTTTGGCCTCACTATTCTCATCTATTGGTGTGTTTGTGTATTCTTTTACTATCACCATACTGCCTTGATTATTATAGCTTTATAGTAAGACTGCAGTACAAGAGATTTGGTCCTCTGATTTTGTTCTTAGTATTGTTTCAGCTAACTTGGGTCTTGTGCCTTTCCATATAAACTTTAGAAGCAGTTTGTCACTATTAAGAGAATAACTTTCTGGGATTTCAATTGCTATTGCATAGATTGCATAGAGTTTTTAAATTGAGAAAAACTGACATATAAATAGTGTGAATGTTCTTATATATGTACATAGAATAACTGTCTATTTTTTTAGGTATATTTTGATTCTTTTTTCCGAGTGTTGTAGTTTTCCATATGGAGGTTGGGTTCATATTTTGCTAGATTTATAACTATTATTTCACTATTTTTGTGCTAGTATAAACAGTGTTGTGTTTTAATTTCAAATCTCAGTAGTTCGTTGTTGGCATGCAAGAAAGTTATTAACAGTGTATCCAGCAAAAATGTAATAATTCCTTATTAGTTCTAGGAATTTTTTGATTGATTTTTTGTTTTTTTCTCCTAGAAAATTATGTTATATACCAAACAGATATTTTTGCTTGCTCAGTCTGTATATTTTTTCCCCCTTTATTGCAGTACAGTGTTGAATAGGAATGGAGGGAATGTACATCTTTGCATTGTTTCTGATCTTAGTAAGAAAGCTTCTAGTTCCTCATCATTAAGTATGATGATGTTTGCTACTGGTTTTTCTGAAGTTGTTTTTATCAAATTGAAGAAGGTCTCTAGTCCTACTTTGATAAAAGCATTTATCATCAATGTGTAAGATGTTTTTTCTATATCTATTGATATGATCATATGATTTTTCTTCTATAGCATTTTACTGTGATGAATTATATTAGTTGATTTTAAAATTTAAACAAATCTTGCATAACAAGAATCAATTTTACTTGGCATTAGTATATAACTTTTTTATATATTGGTGGATTTTACTTGCTAATATTTGTTGAAGATATTTGCATTTGTATTCATGAGAAACATTGGTTGTAGCTTTCCCCTCTTGTAATGTCTTTTTCTGGTTTTAGTATTACAGTAAGGCTAACCTCGTAGAATTAGACAGTGTTTCATATGCTTCTATTTCTGGAAAAGATTACAGAAAATTGGTATAATTTCTTCCATGAGTATTTGGTAGAACTTACAACTGAAAACCTCTGGACCTGGCACTTTATCTTTGGGAAGATTATCATTATTTAAATTTCTTTAATAGACATAGGAGTATTCAGATAATTTCTGCATCATTGTGTGAGTTTTGTTACATTGTGTTTTTTTTTGACAAATTGGTCTATTTTATTTATCAAACTTTGAAGCATAAGGTAGTTCATAATATACCTTTGTTATGCATTTAATGTCCATGGAAGCGCTATTGTTGGCCTTTCCTCCAATTCTGATATTAATAGTTTGTGT
>NC_081557.1:177609611-177624362 GCF_022355385.1 Mustela nigripes
TTTCTTTCTTTCTTTCTTTCTTTCTTTCTTTCTTTCTTTCTTTCTTTCTTTTTTTTTTTTTTTTCACCATGGATAGAGATTTAGCAATTGTATTGATCCACAAATATTATTTGCATATTTTGGGTCACTTATAATTTTCAGTGTTGGAAAGAATACAGTTAGGTATGACATTTTATTGAAGATTTTTGTATTATACTTGCAACTGAGAGGATAATGTGTACCCTATAGAGTATATTAAGATATTGTAGAGGTTTGTGCAAGAGAATTCCAAGTTGTAGAGTTCCTTTTCATAGAAACTTGGGAGCAAATCATAGGGTAACTGCAGGTTAACTGGAACATAATATGCATGACAAGAATAGTAGTGCACATCATTAAAAAATTGGTGAGAGAGAATTTGTGGAAAGTTGTGAGTGAAGAGCCAAAAATGTGATGAATAAAATTCAGTGAATTTAAAAGTGAACCAATTAGTTGAGTTTATTTACTCTTTAGAAATAACTCACTTAAATAGAAATGATTTGAAATAATTTCCTTAACAAGAGTAGTACAGATTTTATATATTTGTTGGTTAATTATAATCAAATTATAGTTTTAATAAACACAGAGTTAAGCTAATTATCACAAGATTAGTACAACCTTTTAAACTGAACTTGTTTACCACTTAAACATATTTAAATAGTTTTCAAAAAACAAACTAAACATGAAATTAATTTTAACAAAATTAAATAGCTTTAAGGTTACAAATTAACAATATGGGGAATAAATAATTAACATTTGAATTTATATGAAATTGTTTTTTTCCTTCCTAAAAAACAGACTCATACAGAAATTCAACTTTATATTTACCTTTTGTAATAGGTATATATTCTTTTTGTTTGTTTAATTTTTTTATTTAAATTCAATTTAGGTAACATATACTGTATTATTAGTTTCAGGGGTAGAGTTTAGTGATTCATCAGTTGCATATAACACTCACAGCTCATTGCATCAAGTACCCTCCTTAATGACCATTACCGAATTCCCCCTACCTATCCCCCCATCTCCTCTCTAACAACCCTCCATATGTTTCCTAGAGTTAAGAGTCTTTTATGGTTTGCCTCCCTCTTTGTTTTTATTTTATTTTTCCTTCACCTCTCTTATGTTCATATGTTTTGTTTCTTAAATTCCACATATGAGTGAAATCACATGGTATTTGTCTTTCTTTGACTGACTTATGTTGCTTAGTATAAAACCCTCTAATTCCATTCACATCACTACAAACAGCAAGATTTCATTCTTTCTGGGGTACCTGGTTTGCTCAATGGGTTAAGGCCTCTGCCTTTGTCTCAGGTCATGGTCCCAGGGTTCTGGGATCAAGCCTCATATTGGACTCTCTGCTCGGTGGGGAGCTTGCTTCCCCCTCTCCACCTCCTCTCTCTCTCTCTGCCTGCCTCTCTGCCTACTTGTGAGCTCTGTCTGTCAAATAAATAAATAAAATCTTAAAAAAAAAAAGATTTCTTTCTTCCTGATGGTTAAGTAATATTCTTGTGTGTGTGTGCATGTGTGTGTGGCGGGGTGGGGAGGTCAGTGTGTGACTTCTTCTTTATCCATTCTTCTGTCAATGGACTTCTTGTCTCTTTCCATATTTTGACTATTCTGGACATTTCTGCTATAAATATTGGGATTAATATGCCACTTCAAATCACTATGTTTATATCTTTTGGATATATACCTAATAGTGCAATTGTTGGGTCAAAGGGCAGTTCTATGTTTAATTTTTTGAGGAACCTCCGTACTGTTTTCTACAATTGCTGTAGCAGTTTGGATTCCCTCCAACAGTATAAGAGGGTTCCCTTTTCTCTACATCCTCACCAACATCTATATTTTTTTCCTGAGTTGTTAATTTTAGTCATTCTGACCAGCATGAGGTAGTATCTCATTATAGTTTCTATTTGTATTTCCCTGATAGTGAGTGATGATGAGCATCTTTTCATGTGTCTGTTGGCCATTTGCATGTCTTCTTTATAGAAATATCTGTTCATGTCTTCTGCCCATTTCATGACTGGATTTTGTTTGTTTGTCTGTTTTGGGGGTGTTGAGTTTGATAGGTTCTTTATAGATCTTGGATACTAGCTTTTAACTTATCCCCATCTCACATTTAGGGTTTTTATCTATTTTTAATTTATTTTTCTGTGTAGTCTAGGAAAGTGGTCCAGTTTCATCTTTTTGCATGTGGTTGTCCAATTTTCCCAATGCAATTTTTTGAAGAGACCGTCTTTTTTTTTTCCATTGAATATTCTTTCCTGCTTTATCCCTAAGAGTTGGAGGTCCACTTCTGGTAGTATAGTTGAGATGCTGATGGTGTCTATCACAGGTGACTCCTTGAACCACTAAGATATACTGGTGATTACTTATGTTAACTTTACTCTGAGGACCTACAACTATTCCAGATGGAGGCTGGTTGCAATTTCTATAAAATAACTTCTAAAAAGAAGGGCAGAAAAAAATTAGATGAATTATTGTCCTCATTACTACAGCTTGTCCCCAAACCACACCTGGCATTTATCATCTTCTTCCTCAACATTCATTCCAGACTTGCCTCACACTTGGGCAGCATTTCTGCTCATCTCATTGTTGCCTGGTGTCTTAAGGTAGACATAGATAGTTCTGGTGTCCAAGAAGTTTATTGCTCTGTCTTTCATACAGGGTCTTTTTCTATTTGCTTAGTGTGTTTTTGTTTTTGTTTTTTTGGTATAGATGCTTCTTAGTGAGCCATGATGTAAATAACAAAGATCTGAATGCTAGGTGCCCTCAGAGATTCATTCACCTGCTTTTTCTCTGGATTTGTCTCTGCTCTCCCAGTCCTGAATTTTCTAGACCACTTACTGTCCATCTAAGTGAGCTATGAACTACTATATATTTATATAGTTCTCTCTTATCTTTTCTTATCTTGTTTATATTACATCTTCTTGTAGCTAGGTTGATTACCCATATTTCTAAGTTCAGTCCAGGTGCAGTGTTTTTCTTCACAAGTGCCTTTTAGGCCTGCCGTGATAGGGACTATATTATATATGTAGATGCATGCATACATGCATATGAAAATTTATATTTTATATATATTAAAATCAAATAATGTATATTAAAATTAAATATCAATTATTTTATTTTTATGTATTATATATTTATATATTTAAATAAATATATTTAGTTTTGAGGGAAAGAGAAAATTGGCTCACATAATTGTGGAGACCTGATATGTTGAATATCTCTACATGGTAGACAGTCACGTTGGAGACCAGGGAAGAGTAATAGCTTAAATCCAAAAACTGTCTGCTATCAGAATTCCTTCTTGCTTACAGAGGTCGTCTAATTTAATCAAGATCTTCCACTGATTAAATGAGGTCCAGCCACATTATGGATAGCGATCTGCTTTATTCAAAGTCTATCAATTTAAATGTTAATCTCTTCCAAAATCACCTTCACAGAAATGTCTAGAATAATATTGCCAAATGCCTGGGAAATGTTTCCTGACAACTTGACAAATAAAGTAAATCATCACAGGCACTAATTATCAAGTGCATCCTTCACTATCAGCTCACAGGGAGTCATTCACAGACTATAGTTATTAGGTGCAGGAAAAGAATGATAGCAAGACAAATATATGCATTGAGGAGGAAGGATGGGTTCTATCATTTTCAAATCGAATTATTTCAGCTGACACTAGAGTGCCCAATTTTCATACCAGCATGTCATATAATTTCTTTGCCTTGGGTCATCTGGATCTGTTCAGACCCAATCCTGAATATGCCATTTCCATTGTGAAAGATTTATGCTGTACCCACACTTTTAGCTTAGTGGACCTGTGAATATTCAACACATGTCATAGAGCTTCTAGAAGAAACATACTCACTTAAGGTCTCAGAGTCAGACATGTGGTGTCCATTAATATTAATAGCGTGCTGGAAGCTGCTTTCTAAATTATAAATAATTTTTTTTGAATATGGCATAGCCTAAAATCTTATGCTATGACTTCCATATTGGGGACAGCCAGAGATTCTACACAATGTTCTTATGACACTGAAAGTACCATATGGCCTTTACCAGGTCACATAGTCCACCTGTCAGTAATAATTGAACTATGACCGAACCTAGAGAAAAATCCTCTCTTGTGGAGGGCTCCACTTAAAGCTATCCATCTTCCAAATACAAGCTACATTCACAAATGTTATATTCATCATTTGCACATTCCAAAGAAAATAATCAAGTACTGTGACTCTTTCTTATTGATAGAAGTGCAGCATACTTTAACTTCATTTCACTTTGGTAGGTAGACATGCCTTAGCGTATGCCATAAATCTGGGTCTTCTAAAACTTTTTATTGTGGCAGACCCATGAACAGTCTACATATGGCCCCTCATTGTCTTTGCACATCATACTGGGGCATCTCAAATGTTTATCTCTTTGTATTCTCAAGTTCAATTGCAAAATGCCATCATAATAATGAAACAGTGTCTTGTCAGCATTAAGTCAAGATGGCCAAATTTCACTTGTTCTGTATTTAGATAGAGATAAATAAGGCTTGCTTTGCCCTAGAGAAAGATCTTTGGTTAGTTAAAACTACTTTATATTCCATTTTGACAAAAATTAGAAGGAACATATTCACTAGACCAAAAGACATTGCATCAGAACACATGTTGTAGGGGTGCCTGGGTGGCTCAGTGGGTTTAGCCTCTGCCTTCAGCTTAGGTCATTATCTCAGGGTCCTGGAATTGAGCCCCGAATTGGGCTCTCTGTTCAGCAGGGAGCCTGCTCCCCCCCTCTCTCTCTGTCCGCTGCTCTACCTACTTGTGATCTCTCTCTCTCTCTGTCAAATAAATACTTTTTTTTTTTTTTTAAAGAACATATGTTGCAGTAAAGATTCTACACTTACAGAGCAGCCACAGTTAAGACTACACCATCATCTCTCATGATAACCTAGTCTGGATGGATACAACCAGTAAATTTCATGTGTACCTCTGGATTGATTAGATCTTTTAGGGTGGCATTAATGTCTGTCATTTTACTTGAGATGTGCTATTGTTTCTGATTTACCATGTTGGCTGTAGGAGTTTCAAAAGTTTCCAATTCTTCTGATATAAATTTTTATTCCTCCACACGAAGGAAACCAATGTAAAAGTCTGCCATTTTTCAAATAAATCCATGCCAACCATTTGCATAGGGACAGGAGAGAGAACTATAAAAGGGGTTTATAAACTCTATACATCCATTGCAAATTAGACCTGGCCCATGGCTATACTTATCACATCATGTTCATATACTCCCATTCTAGTGAGGAATATTGAATTTCATTTTGGTTCACCTGGTGTTAGTTTTAGCTGAGATATTCATAGAAGATTCTAGTTAATCCACTGCCCTCAATATGTATTAATCTTTTGTGGAATAGCTACAAAATATACTCCATGAGCATTTTAGGGTCATTGTTAAAAAGAATTTGTCCTTTTCTTCAATCAGCTGGCTCTGGATCTGAGAATTGGCTCAGTTCTGGAGATTGAGTTAGGCATCATTACTTTCTATTATAGCAGTAACTATTAGCCATTAGCACACCCACTCTTAATATTTTATGGTTTCATAAGGAAACAGACAAAACCCCCACATTTTGTTGTTTATCTTTAACATCCCTAAAAATACCATAACTCTATTTGCCAATACCACAGAACCCTGTAAGTCAAGGATCTCTATTTGCTGTTGCAGTCTTGCTGGTCAATGCAGTACTTTTTGTCTGCCTTCTCATGGATGGATGATCCCACCTATTCTCTTGTCATCTCTTTTCTTATTTGACATCATTATTCTCAAGTTTGAAGCAGCAATTCTAACCAAATAGAAAACTATTTAACGGCATTTACTTAAATTAATAATGTCTTGATATCAATAAAATCTCACTGATCTAGATTTATGGTACACATCCTGTGATCCAGCACTTTCAAAATCAATTCCCAAGCATGTCTTCACGGTTCTTTATGGAATGTATTAGCTATACCATATAGATTTCTTTGCTGAATAATCATGTTTCTCCTTCTAGTAGGGTTATAACCACTTAGGCCATGGTGACTCTGTTTTAAGAGCATTAAGTGGGAAATGGGGAAACCATTAGATACACATAATCTTGTAAGATAGTTTTATTTCCCAAATGAAACCAACTGAATGCTCTGCAGATACTGAGAAAATGTTCTCTTCTAAAAATTGTGAAGGGACTATTCCTTCCAACCCAAAGTTTCAAGGATTCTTGGGAATAATTTTTAAATACATACAGAAAAATA
Source organism: Mustela nigripes (assembly GCF_022355385.1). Lineage (NCBI taxonomy): Eukaryota > Metazoa > Chordata > Mammalia > Carnivora > Mustelidae > Mustela > Mustela nigripes. The sequence goes on from NC_081557.1 coordinate 177,615,905, forward strand.
TTTATTTTTATTTTTTATTTTTTTATATTTTTTATTTTTTATAAACATATATTTTTATCCCCAGGGGTACAGGTCTGTGAATTGGGAGGGAGACATAGAGAAAAATATTTTAATCCTTGCTTCAGGTCTGCTCCCTTCATTTTAATGTCCTCACTTCATTTTAGGGGTCTTTCAGAAAATATCAGTTTGGTTTCCTATAAAACTCTTTCATACTTAAAATCACTTCTAAGGCCAAATTTACAATAGAATCAGCCCTATCACTGCAGGACAAAACATTATTTTATTTTAGTTTTTGTTTTTTGTTTTTTTTTTTATTTTTTTAATTTTTAAAAAAGATTTTATTTCTTTATTTGACAGAGAGAGAGAGAGCTAGTGAGAGTGAGAACATATTAATTTTTTTATTATTATTTTTAAAATACAACTAAATGTTTAATGAGCAAATTTGTCTTAGCAAATATGAAACTTCCACAGAGAGAAGAGGGACAGGGCCATGGGGCTGGGGTACAGGTCAGGGAGACTAAAGAGGAGAGTCAACTATGTAAGAAACCAGGGAGGGCTCGGGGACCAGAGGCCAGAAGGACGTGAGCTGTGGTCCTGGAAAGGGAGAAGGCAGGGTACTGGGCGGACAACAAAATTCAAAATAGTTTGGCCATAAAATATAAACACACTATGTTTCTACAGTGGGGAAAAGGAGGAGGAGGGGAGAAGGGAGAAGAAGAGAGGCTGTTCTGGGGAGGATCTGTGGGGGTCCTACCCCGCCCCACTGAGGACCTCCTCCCCACCCAGAGGAAGAATCAGGCTTCCTTCTGAGCAGGAAGCCCAGTTTAGGGATGGATCCCTGGACCCTGAGATCATGACCTGAGCTGAAGTCACATGCTTAAGGACTGAGTCACCCAGGAACCCCCATAAGAGTTATTTTATTTATTTATTTATTTATTTTTGTTTGTATGTTTGTTTGTTTTAATTTTTAAAATTTTTTTTAAATAAACATATAATGTATTTTCAGCCCCAGGGTTACAGGTCTGTGAATCTCCAGGTTTACACACTTCCCAGCACTCACCATAGTAAGAGTTATTTTAAATACTACTTTGAAATTCTTTGGCATTAAAATTGTGTTCTAAATGTTCAGTTTGCTAAATTTAGTCTGATTTTTTCATACCATTGGGCTTCCATAGCAATTAGTAGCAGCCAACCCATTTTATAATAATGAAAATAACCATTGTCTCCATCTTCCAAACATCTAAGCAAGTACTATCCAGTATAGCCCTGCTACTCACATCCAATGCCAACCCCCACAGATGAAAGTGCTAGTAATTTTCATTGTAAAAATGCCAGAAAGCATCACACTTCACTTAGCTTCAACAAAGTTATTGGCATGTAGTCAGCACTATTAATCTCCCACCCTGTGTGTCTACTGGTAGTAGTATTTCAAATACCAAGTGCCTGAGGCTGGGTTTCCCCAAACACAGACTTTAAAACAGAACTCAAAAAACATTCTGAGAGTTAGCTAGAGGAGTCATCTATAGGTGAGTGGAGAAATGAAAAAGGAGATGAAGAAAATAAATTCAAGATATAAATATATGGGAACATATATATTAAAATATATGCATTTATATATAATATATAGATATACAATATACTATATATATGTATATAAATATATGGGAAACTAGGACTCTGTTTTGTTAGGGAACTCTGGTACACAGTATAGAACAAGGTTCAGTGTTGTCTCAAAGGGCAGATTTATGTTCATTGTCAGTGAAAGTTACCTTAACTGCCCTATATTATCAGCTAAACTTACAGATGACTTATTAGGAAGTCATCAGTGTATATGAGAATAGTAAGGGCACCACCAGCTTTTGATATACCTATAATGCTAATATATTTCTCCTAATAATAATTTCATTTAAAAAAATGTGAAGTATATGTGATTGAGGCTAATTGCACATTAACTGAGTATCATTTGAAAATTATCTAGATTTTAATAAATGTAAAGATTAGTTATTTAATTCAAAATTTGTGTTCATCCTTTAAAAATATATTTCAAATATCAGAAGTTGCTGGGTGGCCCAGTTAGTTAAACAACTGACTCTTGGTTTTGGCTCAGGTTATGATCTCAGGATTTTGAAATTGATCTCCTCATCAGGCTCCACACTCAGTGTAGAGTCTCCTTAAGACTTTCTCCCTCTCTCTTTGTCCATTCCCACTGTACTCTCTCACTTTCTCTCTAAAATAAATAAATCTTTAAAAATTTATCATATCAATATTCTGTTTCTAGAAATATACTTTCAAGGTTTTATTTAAAAATGTAAAATTATGATTAAATAAAATTTCACAATATTATTTTCATATTGAAAATACTTAAAATTAAAACTTTTCTGTGATAAAGTCTAGAAGAGAAGGATGATAAAGTAGTTTTATGAAGTGTCTCTGTAACAAAGTCAAAACATGAATTTTGTGATGGTTAAATTAAGTTATTGTTTAAATTCTCTCAGAAGACTATGAAATCAACAAAGTGTAGATTCATGAACTTTTAAAAGTGACTAATGTATAAAACTTAAAAAAAAACAATTTTAATTTATATATTTTATTTCAAATTAATACATTTTAGTGTAGAAGATATTATTTGCAAAGCAAGATACATTGTTTCAATTCACTTATTTATTCAAGAAATAATTACTAAATTTCTTTGTATTAAATTGTAAGGAAGAAAAGTCATGGTCCTTTATGGAAAGATAAGAAAGGATAATGTTTGTTTTTATTTTGAGTAATGATAGTTGAAGATAATGAAAAAGGACAAATACAGAGAGAAAAATCTTTTTTATTCAAGAAATTGTACAGAGAGTAAAGCATCAAATTTATGTAGTTAGCTTTTTAAATGTTTGTTGTGAAGAACAATAGACAAATGGATTACAAATAGAACAGGAGTAGACAAATGAAGATTGAAGTCTAGAGCAAATTTATAAGCTTTAAGGAAGTATTCCATAGAGTGTGAGAGACGACTGATGGAAGAGATAGAGTGTATGTAAACAAGTCAATCCCGTAAAAAGGCAAAATAAAGTATCATTGGGAAAATTCATAGAGAAACACGTCTCACTATGAGAGGAATTTTTATGGTAATACCTAGTGAGAAAGTAAAGATGAATGCATATTCCAGAATTTTTCTAAGGTTGGGGACAGAATGACAGAAGAGCTCTTATTTGATAACTTCTATATTTTTAGTGAAACAAGAAGCAAAGTAATCTGAGACTGACTAATTCAATTATTTAATGAGGAAAAAGTTTCAAAGAGAAAGGTATTGAATTCGTATTTAGATTATCAGAAAACCATATCAGAATTATTAAGAAGAATTGAAAGCTTTTATAATTTGAGATTGTTATCTTATTTTGAAAGGAGTTTCTCCAGCTTTGTCAGTTTCTGCCAAAATACTTGGATATATGTACATACTCATGGTTGAGTCATACAGGATGTTGTCATGTGAGTAAAATGGAAGAAAAGGAGCGAAGCTAAATCTATTTTCAAAAGATGATTTTATTTATGGGACACTGAGTCTAAATGATAAATAAGTATAGAAAATGTCATCAGAAAGTTGAGAATGTAATGGATTGAGGAATTAAGAGAGGATTTTAAAAATTGTGGTTAACATATTTGTGTAGCTGGCATAGGAAAATGTTTTTGGTTTAAATTTGGGAAGCTGAAGTTTGAGGGTTTTGTATAATAAAATCTGGTCAATGATAAATTCAAAGGTATTTGGAGTGGTGGAATTAAAAGGAAATGTATTAGTAATGAAGAAGAGGTAAAAAAATAAAAGAAGTCAAAGGACTAAGAAACCAAAATACATGAAAATAAATGTAAATTACTTCAAATTACAAAAAAGAAATTCTAAGTTATGACTTAAGTGTATAAAACTTCTCCACAAATCAAATAATTAGGATTATCATCATACTTTCAAAAAGGAACGACACAGGGACGCCTGGGTGGCTCAGTTGGTTAAGCGGCTGCCTTCGGCTCAGGTCATGATCCCAGCGTCCTGGGATCGAGTCCCACATCGGGCTCCTTGCTTGGCGGGGAGCCTGCTTCTCCCTCTGCCTCTGCCTGCCACTCTGTCTGCCTGTGCTTGCTCTCGCTTCTCTCTCTATGACAAATAAATAAATAAAATCTTTAAAAAAAAAAAAAAAAAAAAAAAAAAGGAACGACACAAATTTATTGTGAAACCATGTTCCTGTAGTTGTAAACACTCTTCCCAACCATTCATAAGTAATCACCCTAAGCATCCTAATTTGTACTTAAAGTGTAATGATCACATAAAATAATTATCTAAACTCTATGAGTAAAGTTTATCTTTATGTCTCTAAAATCTTTCATTTTATAATATGCATAGTTTTATATTCCATACATAATACTGTTCAGTTCTTTATCCTTGGCCAGTGTGCCAGGGCCTACTGTGTAAGTAACTAAAGAGTTATGCTTCATCTAAAAAAGAAAACCACTAATATAAATAATTAGAAAAATATGTTAAACACAAAATATTTCAATACAATCTCATAGACAATAGTATTAATTGGCTTTAATGTGTCACACTCTGTATTTGTTTTTCCCGTAGAAAATTATAATACTTATTGCACCAACTGAGTAGACAAATCATTGAAAATAACACTATTTCCTGCCTCGAGTCAGAGAAAATTTTCATTATCATTCAACAGTTTAAAACAGTTTAAAAACGTCCTGTATTCATCTCCAGATTTAAAGAACATTTTGAGATGTAAGCTAGGTTGTGGGTTTTTTTTGTCTTTTTTTTAAATTTATTTTTTTATTTTTTTTATTTTTTTATAAACATATATTTTTATCCCCAGGGGTACAGGTCTGTGAATCACCAGGTTTACACACCTAGGTTGTGTTTATTATAGGAGTTTTGTCATGTTTTACCATCTAAAATTGACCTTTCCCAAATATCATTTCAAAATACATAAAACAAACTTTTAAAGTAGGGTACTTTTCCTTTTGAATGTGAAATTTAAATAAATAGGATTCTAGGAAGTGTTCTTAATTAAAGTTTTTAATCTTGGTGTTTAAATTTGTTTTGGGGTGTTTATGTTAAAACAATTGCTGTCAGCAATCATTAATTTGAATAACAGTAAATGGTTCCTTGTGAGCCCTGGTTATCAAATCCTTATCATAGCAAATGAATATTTTGCATTCTCAGAAGTGCCACAAGGGAAGTTATGGATTATTGCAGGTAAAATAAGGCACACACAACTGATAAATTATTGAACACTACATCTGAAACTAATGATGTACTATAAGTTGGCTAATTGAATTTAAAAAAGAAAGACAGACTACTAGAATTTTTTCTTATTCTCACTTACCTTCTATTAAGTAGAATATTCAAAGTAATAAGTGTGGGACATTTGCCCTGCCTTCTTGTTAAATTTTACCTTCCTAGCAGAGCAAGTTGGCAAACAAGTACAGAAATAGATAACCACGGGTCTAATTCTGGGAGAGGAGCTCAGCACTCATCAAACTATAATCTACAAGCACTAGGAGGATAATATAACATTGTGAATGTTAAACTGTAGTGATTTCAAATCATAGGAGATCTGAAAACTCCCTAATATTTCTCTGAATTCTTGAGCATTTTTTATCTTTAAATTCTCCTCAGACTCTGTGTATCTGCTTGCATTAGTCTGGTCACGGCCTTGATTCTTGTTAATCCAGATATCAAAGCTCCTTTTCCAATCTATCCCAAATCCACCCATATATACAACTTCATATTTTTTTATTGAGTGAAACAATATATACTAAAATTCAAGGGAACTTGACAGTAAAATAAGGAAGACTGGATTTCTTTGTAAACATATGTCTAGTAAAAACTTCTGGTCCCTCACTGACCCTTCATTTTAGTACATTTTCTCTTATTCTGCTCCTTTCATATTCCCTGTTTTTCTTTCTTTCCTTTCTCTTCTTCAAAAGAAGCACACAATGTATTTTCCCTCATTTGTCTTGACCATCAGTTTAGCTATTCTCCTAATTCTGTTGACTGTTACATACATTTATTAAATCATGTATTTATTTTTTATTTAGGGAGCATAAGCAGGAGAAGCAGAGAGAGAGGAAGAGTCTCACACAGACTCCATTCTGAGTGTGGAACTTGAAGTGGGACTCAATTTCACAACCCTGAGATCAATACCTGAGCTGAAATCAAGAGTCAGATGCTTACCTTACTGAGCCATTCAGGTGTCCCTGTTATATCTTTTTAAATCCTTTTGTCTTTCCTCCTGTATTAATTTTAGAGGGTTGTCATAACAAATTACCATAACCTAATGGCTCAAAACGATGTAAACTTATTCTCTCACAGTTTGGAGAATAGAAATCCAAAGTCAAGGTGTTTGCAAGGCCATGTTTCCTCTAAAGGCTCTAAGGAATATTTCTTCCTTGTCTCTTGTAGCTTCTGGTGGCTTCTGGAATTCGTTGACTTGTGGATGCATAACTCCAGACTTTCTTCTATTTTCACATGACCTTCTCTTCTTCCTGTGTCTTGTGTTGTCCCTCTTTTATCTCTTATAAAAGCATTTATTATTGTTTTAGGACTGTAAAATACTTGATTTAGGGTATTTGAGTAAACTAGGGTTATCTTAAGATTTTTAACTTAATTAGACTTTCAAAGATTGTTTTTCCAAATAAAGTCCTGTTTACAGGTTCAAAGGATTAGGAAACAGGCCACTGTTCTGAGGACCACTATTCAATCCACTATGCCACCTTTCCAAAATGCATATTCAAGGGACTGCTTGTAAGATTATTTTCTTCCCTAAATAGTATCTATGTATGCTGAAAATTCATACCATAAAATTTTCATACCATAAAATTTTCACTCCTTTACAGTAATTCAGGTGTATGAAGTCTGGAAAACGTGGAGTTAAGATTAGTCTGTGATAAGGGCAAATGTGTGAAAATAGAAGCAACCACAGGAACTTTTATAGGAATTTGATTGTTAAGCAATTATTGCCAAAAAGTTGTTTGTAATTCTGACTTTCATAATCACTTTAACTTTCAATACTGAATACTGCTTAATCTTTTTTTTTTTTTTTTTCCCCTCTCATTTGTGTGCTTTTAAAATATCTGACTCAGGGGTGTCTGGCTGGCTCAGTGGGTTAAGCCTTTGCCTTCAGCTCAGGTCATGGTGTCAAGGTTCTGGAATTGAGCCTAGCATTAGGCTCTCTGCTCAGCAGGGAGCCTGCTTCCCCCCTCTCCCTCTGCCTGTGTCTCTGCCTACCTGTAATCTCTCTCTCTCTCTCTGTTAAGCAAATAAAAAATAAAAAATCTTTAAAAAATAAAATAAAACATCTGATTCAGTCTTTGCTTTGTTCTTTTATTACAGGAAGGGAATCAAACTAACCTTCTTGTGAATATTGAGAAGCTGAGCACCAAAAAGGGGAACCACATAATCTACTCAAATGGTGCCTTTTTTTTTTTTTCTTTTTTTCCTCACTCTTCTCCAGTTAGGTAGAGAAGGGATGATCAAGTCTGATCTGTGATCACAGCTGAAGTTCATACAACTGTGGCTAAAGAATTCACAATGTTTAAACAGAGTCAGACCATGCTATAGGATATACCACTTTGTGAGTAAAAAACAACAGAATTTCATTTCGTGAACTGCTCAAAAACTGAATTCATCTTGTCTGTTATCTCATAATGACCTGCAGGTGTGTAGCTGACAGCTGACAGCTGCCAGAGCTCCACTTTGCAGGAAATGGGAATGTAGTGGTAGGCACGGGGTGGCTGAAGCACCAAGAATGTAGGATAAATGTGGTGACATACATGGAAAGAAAGAAAGGTGCGTTTATCCCCAGGCGGTTACTTGGAAGCATCTCTCTCTTCATTTGGCTGGTAGTTACATGAGTGTGTTCAGTTTGTGACAGTTCATCAAGTTGTGTACTTACTTCCGTTTATGAATGTAAGTAAAATGTTAGAAACAAATATCTAAATTCAAGTATTGTTTTAAAGTAAATATTATTCTTTTGCCTAGGGCTTTTATTGTCTTCTAAATAAGGTTCTTCGTAAATTTCATGACAAACCATTTTGATATTTTTAAAATTGAAGACAACTTCCCTGCCAATGACACAGTATCACTTATCTTTTTTTGTAGAATTACTGTCTTTTTAGAAGTTAGGGTTTCAACCTAGTAGCAATAGTATCTACATAGACTCAGATAATAGTTTCTAATACCAATATCCTATAAAAGGATCCAAAGGGGCACGTGCACCCGAATGTTTATAGCAGCAATGTCCACAATAGCCAAACTATGGAAAGAACCTAGATGTCCATCAACAGATGAATGGATCAAGAAGATGTGGTATATATACACAATGGAATACTATGCAGCCATCAAAAGAAATGAAATCTTGCCATTTGCGACAACATGGATGGAACTAGAGCGTGTCATGCTTAGCGAAATAAGTCA
>NC_081557.1:177624372-177639372 GCF_022355385.1 Mustela nigripes
AGCAGAGAAAGACAACTATCATATGATCTCCCTGATATGAGGAAGTGGTGATGCAACATGGGGGCTTAAGTGGGTAGGAGAAGAATCAATGAAACAAGATGGGATTGGGAGGGACACAAACCATAAGTGACTCTTAATCTCACAAAACAAACTGAGGGTTGCTGGGGGGAGGGGGTTTGGGAGAAGGGAGTGGGATTATGGACATTGGGGAGGGTATGTGCTTTGGTGAGTGCTGTGAAGTGTGTAAACCTGGCGATTCACAGACCTGTACCCCTGGGGATAAAAATATATGTTTATAAAAAAAATAAAAAATTAAAAAAAAAAAAAAGGAACCAAGGCATGTTGTAAAATGACTGATACTAGGCCTGGGGCAAGAGGGATGCTGGGTGGCTAGTCATTAAGCTGCTGCCTTCAGCTTAGGTCATGATCCTGGGATCCTGTGATGGATGGACCCCATGTCAGCCTCCCTGCTCAGCAGGAGAGGCTGCTTCTCCCTCTGCCTGATGCTTCTCCTACTGATGCGCTCTCTCTCTCTAATAAGTAAAATTAAAAAAAAAAAAAAAGACTGGGGCAAAAAATATGCAAGATGAGCCTAAAGAGTCTTTTTATATCAGAAAGTAAGGAATTACAAACACACACACACACACACACATACACACACCCCACATGATGAAGGTATATCAAAAGGACATGGAAGGAAGCCAACTGAAAGGGCTCTCCATGGCCAAAACTGGAACCATTTGAGCAACAAAATAACTTAAGTAACATTCTAATGCAAAGAATAAAATTGATGTATATGAATATGTGTAAATATAAATCAATTATCAAATGGGTAAATACATGAGGGAGAATAGACAAATATTCTGTACACAACTGTGGGTTTCACATACTGACCTCCTTCTAAAGAGTACAGTATGGAGATAGAAGAGAAAAAAATAGTAACTTTACAGTGTAGAAACCTGGCAAACATCAACTATGTGATAAAGGTTTATGTTATCAGTGCTAAGTTGTTATGATGAGGTAGGCTAATACTTTGCCTCTATGATCTTCCTCCCCAAAACCCACAATCCCAGTCTAATCATGAGGAAAATATAAGACAAATTCAGGTAAGAGACATTCTCAAAATACTGTTAGGATTATTCAAAACAAGCAAAGTCTGAAAATAGTCATATTCTATAGGAACCTAAAGAATCATGACAATTAAATGTAATGTGATATCTTGGTTGGGATTCTGGAACAGAAAGAAGGCTTCGGATAGATCTAGAAAAAAAACCTGAATAACGTAGGGACTTCAGTTAATAATAATAAATATATCAATCAATATGCTCACTATCGGTGATGCAAACACCATGCAAATATAAGATTATAGTAATAAGAGAAATAAAATGTGGAGTGCATGGGAGCTTTCTGTACTATCTTTGTATTTTTTTGTAAATTTAAGACTACTATAAAATAAGAATTTATTTTTAAAAGCTAAAATTCAAGATGCATAGATAGAGGAATAGTTATGTGATAAAATATTTATAATAAATGTCGATGGTTGAATCTATGTAGGTATAAGGTTTTTCAGTATTCTGTTAACTTCACTGCCTTTATGAAACTTAGATTAAAAGAAATGAAAAGAAATAATTATAATGAGCAGAAGGATCAAACTCAAAAAATTATACCAAGTAAGTTTTCTATGACCATTAAAATATTTATACATTGGGTTTATTCCAATGTTTTCCAAAACATTTTCCAAGGTATTTTTTAATAGATGACATTTTATATATAGCCTAATGCCATGTTTTCATTCCCAAGTATTTATTGAACATTTGATAGAATCATATCAACTTTAGGCCTTCTTTTTTTTCAGTCCTAGACTCTGTTATTTCTTAGTTGACAAATTTTGTCAAATTTCTACATTTATACTAGACTTGCCTCGTAAAATAGTAACACAGCTAAACTAGAATATTTGATGGGAGTTCTATAATTCTAACCTTAAAGACATTATCCTAAGTACTCAGAGGATATTTTTATTTGTGATTTATTTGAAATCTTATAATCTGTGGCTGGTATATGTATATGCAAATAGCTATTACAAATTTAAATATTTTTGAAGTTATACACAAAATTTGAATACTTAAAATGTGTGATGACAATTGAGAAATTTTCTTATTTGTTAATATGAAATCAGATGCAATTGTTCCTTCTGTAATTTATAAATAATTATGAAACAGCTGGACAAATTTAGACAATGTTAATAATTAAGTATTATATTGCTTTACTCTCACTTTCATGGGGGTGTGGTTCTAAAATTGATGAAATGTGGGTGGCTTAGTTGGTTGAGTATCCAACTCTTGATTTTGGCTCTGGTCAAGCTCTGTGCTCTGTGCTCAGCAGGGAGTCCACTTGAGATTCTCTTTTCTTCCCCCTCTGCCCTTCCCTTGGTTCACACTCTTTCTCTAAGTAAATAAATCTTTAAAATAGATGAATTCAAAGAAAGAAGTTTATAACAAATCTTAGTAATTTTGAGAATTTCAGGTGAAGGAGAGATATAAAATAACTTCATATTCAATGCTTGAGCATACTGGGGTCCAACTAATTTCTCCAATTTGTTGGACAAAATATTTGTTGAAATATTTTCACAAAATCTAAGTGTAGGACTAAAAAGGAAATTGCTTTGATGAGGATATATATATATATATGTGTGTGTGTGTGTGTGTGTGTGTGTGTGTGTGTGTATACATAAGTATACTTCTACACACCCACTAAGGTGACTATCAGAAAATGTATATATGTATACATATATATGTATCTATGTGAGGATATATATGTGTGTATATATATTTATATCCTTTTAATCCTATATAATTGTATTTTTTCCAATTTCTTTATCACAGTAAAATATATATAACTTCAAATGTACAATATTAACCAATTTTAAGTGTATAATTTAATGGAATTAAATGCATTTATAATGTGCAGCCATTACCACCATCCATCTCTATACTTTTTCATCTTACAAGATAGAAATTCTGTATCTATTAAACGATAACTCTCCATTTCCCTCCTGTTTCTAGTCCCTTGTCTAGTCATCATTCTACTTTCTGTCTCTATGATTTCTACTACTTTGAGTATTTTATATAAGTAGAATGATATAGTATTTACCTTTCTGTGAGTTGATTATTTCACTTAGCATAACGTCCTCAAGGTTCATTCACATTGCACCATATTCCTTTTTAAAGTTGAGTAACATTCCATCATATGTATATACCCTACTTTGCTTATCTACTAATCTGTCAATGGACACAATTTACTTCTACCTTTTAGCTATTGTAAAAACTGTGGATGTATAGATATCTTTGAGACTGTGCTTTCAAATGTTTAGGGTATATACTCAGAAATAGAATTGCTGGCTTATATGGTAATTCTATGTTTAAATTTTTGAGGAAGAGCCATACATTTTTATATATTGGCTATGCTATTTTATATCCCTACTAGCAATGCATAGGGGTTCCATTTTCTCCATATCTCACCAACATTTGTTGTTTTCTATTTTTCTGATAGTCATCTTAGCGGGTGTGAAGAAGTATCTCATTATAGTTTTGGTTTACTTTTCCTTAATGATTAGTGATGAGCATCTTTTCATGTGCTTATGGTCATTTTTATCTTTTTTTAGAGAAATGTCTATTCAAGACTTTGTCCATTTTTAAATAGCTTTTTAAAAATTTTTGTTGTTGTTGAATTTTAGGATTTTTCTATATACTCTAGAACGGACCCCTTATCAAATATGTGATTTGCAAATGTTTTTACTTTTTGTGTGGGTTGTCTTTTTATTGTGTTGATAGTATCTTTTGATGTACCTTTTTTTTTGTTATTCCTGAAGTCTGTTTTATCTACTTTCTCTTCTGTTCTCTATATTCTTGGTGACGTAGCCAAGAAATTACTGCCAAATCTATTTTCATGCAGTCTCGCCCTGCTTTCTTCTAGAGAGTTTATTGTCTTATTCATAGATTTATTTTAAGTCATAGATTTAAGTCATAGATTTATTTTAAATTAATATTTGCATATGGTGTTACATAAGGGCCCAACTTCATTTTTTATAGCTAAAAAAAGGAAGACAATAGGTTTACCATAATAAGTCACACAATTTTTCAAGGGACACCTGGGTGGTTCAGTCAGTTAAGTGTCAGCCTTCAGCTCAGGTCATGATCTGAGGGTCCTGGGATCAAGGGTCATATTGGGCTCCCCACTTAGAGGGTAATTTGTTTCTTCCTCTCCCTTTCTGCCCCTCTGCCATACTTGGGCTGTTTCTCTCATGATCTCTCTCTCTCTCTCTCTCAAATAAATAAATAATAATATTTTCTAAAAATTTTTAAAATCACAAAATTTTTCAAATTGAGAGGTTATTTTTACATTTTTATTACTGTATATAAAATGCTATCTATGATATATAATAGTTCAGTTCTGAATGAAAAAAATGGTGTACTATATATTAGGTAATTCTATTTAAAGAAAAGAAAAATTAGATGGTTGCATTTATAAGTATTTTGTTTAATGAGGTAACAACTGCAAGTCATGACATTTATTTCAAGCTTATTTGAACTATATGTAACTTTAGAACTCTAACTTAAACTTTTAAGAAAATAAATGATTTCCTTTGCTTCATAATTTTGGTTTTCTTATAATTTTATTTAACCAGGTTGTTGGATATTCATATGGAATTCATCTTCAGTAGATTAAAATGATATAACTTAATTTTTAAAAAATTTCTTTATTTCTAAAGGTTAATTAAAATAATAGTAAACAGAGAAGTGAGTGAGACAAATTTATTATTAGGTGATAAGAACTTTTTTTTTTTTTAAAGAAGAATATTGATTTAAAAGTCAGGAGACTTGGAATAGTCTAGTTTTTTCAGGATAAACTTTTGTGATTATAGAAAAGCCACTGGACTATATGTGCTTCCTATGCTTCAGTTTAGTCATTTTCATAATTAAAGACTTGCATGAGGAAATTCATATAATTTTCTCTAAAATATATTCTATTGATACCTCCCTTTTTATTAAAAGAATATACTAGATGCTATAGTTTATAATCTCAAAGGACTCTCTTCATCCATCGTGCAAGTCACCTCCAGATAGTGATTAGAGTCAAGTTTGTAAATGATATATAATTCACCACATTCTAGTATTCAAATAGCCAAAGTCTAAATTGCCATCGAAGCACTAAATATGGATGAGTGTAAAGTTGTGAATAAAATATGTTTTCATTAGAAAAAAAATGGTAGGGTGTTTGTGAAATAAATAAAAATCATGAGAGTATGTGTTAGGAGGGAATCTAAACTGATTAGAAGAAAATGATCAGATTTTTTGAAACTATAGTTTTGGAAAAAATATCTTCATTTATCCCATGATATCAGATATACTTTTAGTATTTGAGCCATGGTGGTTAATTATAGAGGGACAGTAGAATAGTTAAAGTTATTCTAGCCATCAATATATTATTTTTTAGTATGTATATATACACATGCATTTAAACATCAAGTAATTGAATAAACAAAATATATTAATGTAGTTTGATTTATGCATTATGACTAAAAGGATATTTAGTTATTCCAGCTCTATGTAGTCTCTTGTTAAAACAATATATATGTTACATATATATATATATATATATGCATATACTAATACATATGTCTGAGATGTGATTGCTCTTCATCAGCTTGCTCCAAATAGAGGATCTTTGGGTTCATGTCTGCAGGTAATATTATAAAACATATTATTTTGTTGAATTATATGTCTAATTTGAATATATTAGAGTCATATTTCATTCATACTGAGAAAAGAAAAGTCCAGTTACTTATACAGAACATGCTCTGCAAGGATGAACAAGTATTAGTTCTGTTTTTCTGTAATAAAGTTTTTTGTGTGTGAGTTGTGACAATAAATTTTTAAATACTATACATCATTCTCCTTTGAACATAAATGTAATAATTATGTTGGATCCATGCTAAACAGAAGGGGCGTTATTATATTTTTATCACTATGCAGGGGAGGGTGGATGAACTGATTCAACACTGGTGTGAAAATCTTGCCTTAAAAAAAGGTCATGATAATGGACCTGAGTGAAAGTTCTACATACATGGGATCCAAAAGATGGAATGAAAAATAAGTAAGTGGGATGGGGGTAATTCAAGTGAAAACTGAAGTGTTCTATGTGAAGATCTTTATATGAACTTTAAACAGATGAGGACAAAATATTGTTTAAGTGCTCTCTGGGAACCTCCTACCATTTACTTGGTCACCACATTCCCTTATATTAATTTAAGACAACTTAGTAATTAAAGAAGAATGACAATGTTGGAATCATAATTAATCACAATTAATTCATTTTATTTATTGTATATCACCTTGGCTGGGCCCTAGTGCCAAGGTCTGTGGTCAAACATTATTTTGGATTTTTTTGTGTGGTCTTTTGGCTGAGATTAATATTTAAATCTGCTGGGGGCTGTGGGGTAGGCTGGAGAAAGCAGTGAGTTGGAGCCAGGGCTAGGGCTTTCCTGGCTTCAGTGAAACTGCTGGGGTCCCATCTTCTGGCAGTCCCAGGAGTTTGTGATTATTGTTGCTACTGCTCCTGCCGCCATCACCCAGGCTCTATTTCCTGCCTTCTTCTTCTCTTCTCCCTCCTCCTCCCCTTTTTCCTCCTCCTCTTCCTCTTCCTGGACCAGTCTAATCTCCTCCATACTGCAACCTCCTCCTGAACTGGATCCTCAATGTTTTGTCCCCTTGCCAAACTGCTCCTGCTGCTGCTACCTCCCTATTCAATTTTGTACATCATATCATGCATGATAGGAGGGTGATGCAGGCACCAAACTGTTCAACACAATGGTCTGATGAGAAGGCAGTCACTCCAGGAACTGGTACACAGCCTCAGGATCACAGTGGAATGCATGGCTAGAAGGTTGGCTTTCATAAGTACAGTCTACAAAAAGATTTGCTAGAGCCATTAGTGCACCTCATGTAGGATGTATGTACTATATGTACTGTGGTCCTTGTGGTACTCAGGCTTAATGCTTACAAGCAAGTGGATCCCTATATTATCAGGAGAATTTTCCGTCTGTGGCCTTCTCATCATATGGCCCTCTCTCCGTGTGGATATCTATATTTATATCTCTATCTATTCTATGACCTTGGTATTGATCAAAGAATTTATGGAAAACTATGGAAGATAGAATGTTTGAATGAATGCCTCTGCAGACAGATGAAGATAAGCACAGTATTGAAATGTATTTGCCTTATATTATAAAGCCATAGAAAGCCATGAGGATGACTTTATCATTATTCCTGTGTTGGAGCTCTGAGTGAGTCAAAAGAACAGGAATTTGGAAAACTCTTCAGTAAATATTGAGCAGATCCTAGTAATCTCTTTGTGGTTTCTTTTGATTTCTTCCGGTGGGGTCAAAACTTCTCTTGCACTTACTATGATGAATCCCATGGGAGATTTATAGAGTCTTTGAACATCTAGATTAAAATGGGCATGAGTATTATAAGACAATTAGACCCCACATCTTTCAGCAGTTACTTAAAGAAATACCATAATACTCTATGTGGAAGACATCCCATTGGGGTCTTATTAAATGCTATCACAGAGCTCCAAAAGAATAGCCAGTCAAGCCAGTGTAGAAACCTATAAGACATTTCAGTGAGTTATGCAGCAGGAGCACTGAAGGGCCACTAAATCTCTGAATCATCAGGGATGCCACCTGCACATACCCATTTTCTGCCCTTACTAGAAACTGGTCATGGTTTGGGGAGAATCTGAAACCTCAAACCAATAGAATTTTCTTCTCCTCTTTTCTTTTCTTTATTTTTTAAAAAAAAGATTTTATTTATTTATTTTAGAGAGAGAGAGCGCAAAAATGGGGCAGGAACAGAGGGAGAGGGACAGGCAGACTCTGAGTGCAAAGCCCAATGCAGGACTCAACCCCTCCACCCCCAAGATCATGACCAGAGATGAAATCAAGAGCAGGATGCTTAACCTGAGCTACCTAGGAACCCCTCTTGTCTTCTTTTCGTTGTCCTTCCTTAATTTCAACTCATGCAAAAATGTTTTATAGTAGAAGGAAGGATGGCATGAAAATGTTTTGACCAAAAACGATAGAGGTGCCTGGGTGGCTCTCTCTGTCTCATACACATATATCCTACTCTGAGGATACTTTTGCAAATTGTACACAAACAAACAGACAAAAGGATGGAAGCTTTTTTTTTCCTGGATTTTTTTTTAATTTTTTATTTTTTATAAACATATATTTTTATCCCAAGGGGTACAGGTCTGTGAATCGCCAGGTTTACACACTTCACAGCACTCACCAAAGCACATACCCTCCCCAATGTCCATAACCCCACCTCCCCTTCTCCCAACCCCCCTCCCCCCAGCAACCCTCAGTTTGTTTTGTGAGATTAAGAGTCACTTATGGTTTGTCTCCCTCCCAATCCCATCTTGTTTCATTGATTCTTCTCCTACCCACTTAAGCCCCCATGTTGCATCACCACTTCCTCATATCAGGGAGATCATATGATAGTTGTCTTTCTCTGCTTGACTTATTTCGCTAAGCATGATATGCTCTAGTTCCATCCATGTTGTCGCAAATGGCAAGATTTCATTTCTTTTGATGGCTGCATAGTATTCCATTGTGTATATATACCACATCTTCTTGATCCATTCATCTGTTGATGGACATCTAGGTTCTTTCCATAGTTTGGCTATTGTGGACATTACTGCTATAAACATTCGGATGCACGTGCCCCTTTGGATCACCACGTTTGTATCTTTAGGGTAAATACCCAGTAGGGTATTGCTGGCTATGACCCAGCAATTGCACTACTGGGTATTTACCCTAAAGGATGGAAGCTTTTTAATAAAGAAATTGCTTTTATGAACGATTTATATTAGAATATATCTCTAGTTACAGTCAATTATTACCCATGTTGTGCAATAGATACCTTCTATTTTAGATGCTAATAAAGGGCTACACAACTCGAAAAAAAAATTAAATCTGTGAACTTTGAGTAAAAGAGATTGCCCTCCACAGTGTGGGTGACTCTCATCCAATTAGCTGAAGTCCTGTAAAGAACAGAAGATTTACCTCCCTTGAGTAAGAGGGAATTCTGCTGACAAATGGACTTTAGACTTTAACTGCAACATAGGCGCATATCTGAATCTCCAGCGTTATGGCCTTTAGACATAAATTGCACATTTTAGTCTTACCAGCCTCTGTAATCATGTGAGACAATTCTTTAAAATAAATCTTTATTTGTATCCATATCCTGTTAGGTTTCTCTGGGGAATGCAGACAAATAAAACTTGTATAAGTTAAGTTCATAAGGCCATTCATTATTTTATATATTATTGTTCTTTATAACTACTGGTAATTGTTAATGAACACCTGGTAGTAATAACTGTATAAGGGTAATTTTTGTAGGTTATTTATTTATTTTTAGATTTTTCTTTATTTATTTGACAGACAGGGAGATAACAAATAGGCAGAGAGGCAGGCAGAGAGAGAAGGGGAAGCAGGCTCCTTGCTGAGCAGAGAGCCTGATGCGGGGCTCGATCCCAGGACCCTGAGATCATGACTGAGCCAAAGGCAGAGGCTTAACCCCCTAAGCTACCCAGGTACCCCAATTTTTGCAGGTTCTATTGGAAAAACTCTAAGCACTTTTTCATATACATTGTTATATCACTTTTAATACTTCTGGGTATTCAAAATCTACAATACATTCCTCATATATTATAATATGGAAGACGAAGAAATTAAGCAATGAAAAATTAGGCATCTTGGAACAAGGTCATAAACTTAGATTTTGATATTTTAGAATTTGAGTTCACATTTTTGACTTCCTGTCTGAATTACTGTATTTTCTCTCAGTTTAACTTTAGTAGAGAAGTTGAATGTAAATTATTCTCTGTGGGAAAAAAAAAAACTGTGCTAGTTAATCTTGGTAGCTATTTTAACTATTTTTAGAGAATTGCCTAAAGTTACTAGATTTTCTCATATATTTCCTTAAAATGAAATGTATCTTTCAGAAATGTTCAATAATTTCTCTAATACTATACTATTTAGTCCTTTAATGAGTACTTTAATCATGCAATTTTAGTTCTTTTCATCTCTGGTAATGATCTTATTACTATATACATATTAATGAATTTCTTCCTAGTAATGATCTACTTTATGGACCATTTAAATTTAAGGATATATAATATATTTTAAATATGTCATTAATACAGAGCTTCTAAGTTTTTTAAAGTAAATTAATTTATTCATCTGTACTAGTTAACCTTTGAATTGGTTTTCAAAGATTTTCTACAGGAATGAATACATAAATAATCAATTTTGGATAAAAATGCATACATTTCCTTGGAACCAGCAAAGTACTAGTTTATTTACAGAGTTACAGAGGTAATTCTGTTCCTCAAAGAATCCAGAGAGTGATCAGATTGTTAATCAACATGGATATACTAGTAGAGTCTGACCAGTCATCTATTAAGGGAGCTAAATTAGAAGTATTGGGGTTTTTCCAAAATATCTATCTTTCAATTTAATATTTTCCATTTTATTAAATTGTATTTAAGTGATAGGAATAAAACAAGAAAATAATAAAGGGCAAAGGAAAACATTTCTATTTTAAGCATGAAATTCTTACAGAATATATTAGATTTTTAGATATCTAATTACCTATATTATATGAATATCTAGAACTTTGAACTTTATTGGTGATTGGTTTAGCATTGGTAATATAATCATTTATACATCTCATGACCAAATAATGTGCATCTTTCCTTCAATTCTGATTCAAATATGTTGGTTTGGGTATAACACAGATTTTAAGGAAATCAGTGACATTTTTCTACTCTTGGTCATGGTGTCTCTTTTGAGCAGATATATTAAAGTTTAAGTGTAATCCTTGCTCATAGAAAGGTGAGACTTGTACCATAATGTCAAGCCCCAAAAAGTAAAAAATATTTTACCTGGAGGTCAGGCTGATTCTAATGTACTTTTTATCAAAAGAAGACATTTTGTGTACCTCACATTAAAGTTCTTTTTTTTTTCCCTATGGTTAATATATTTACTTGACGCCCTCCCTTTTTTTTTTTTTTTTCTTTTTTTGGTAAAGTCAGTTTAAACTTACTGTTATGGATCCAAGTTAACTTAATTGACCTGATGCTAGTGCAACTGATTTTAAATCTATTCAGTCTTGATAGCATCTAGACCTATAACTTGCTAGAGTTTACTAGTGACAATTCACACTATCTTCCATCCCAACTCTCTCGTGTTTGTATCCTGCTGAAGGGGCTCAAGCTAAATAAATGTTCTCTCTGATCCAAGCACTTTTGCTAATGTGATGTTCTAGAAGACACTTTCATGATTTTGTGTGGCGATTTACAATAGTGAGTATCCTTGCTCTTTTTCTAATCAAGTTCAATTAATAGAAATATGAAGATAGTATCAATTTAATACATATTTATAGATTTATTTTAAAAAGAGTCACTGAATTCAAACAAATCTAAAAATAAATCTTGCCATTTGCGACAACATGGATGGAACTAGAGCGTATCATGCTTAGCGAAATAAGTCAAGCAGAGAAAGACAACTATCATATGATCTCCCTGATATGAGGAAGTGGTGATGCAACATGGGGGCTTAAGTGGGTAGGAGAAGAATCAATGAAACAAGATGGGATTGGGAGGGAGACAAACCATAAGTGACTCTTAATCTCACAAAACAAACTGAGGGTTGCTGGGGGGAGGGGGTTAGGGAGAAGGGGGTGGGATTATGGACATTGGGGAGGGTATGTGCTTTGGTGAGTGCGGGATAAAAATATATGTTTATAAAAAATAAAAAATTTATTAAAAAAAATAAATATTAGCAGAATGTTGATGAATAGTGTTGTTAATTATTCTCACTATGTTTCCTTTGCCCAAGAACTCTTTTGGTTGGGTCTTTTTTCTTTTTCTCACTTGCATGTTAATCCATCCCGAACTAATTCTAGTTTACCTCCAAATGGTAAAACTCAACCATGCCTTAATTAGGTACCATAGATTCTTTTATTATTTTTTTTGAAGATTTATTTATTTGAAGGAGAGTTCACATGAGCAGGATGGGCAGAGGGAGGTACAGAGAATCTCAAGCAGACTGCAGGATCAGCTCAGAGCTCAATTGTGGAGCTTGAGCTTTAAGACCTTAGGATCATGACTTGAGTCAGATGCTTAACTGACTGCACCACACAGGTGCCTATAGGTGTTACTGATTCTAACCCCAATTTTGTGACTACTGTGCTATTACTCAGTGGTGACTACTGAAATCTGTAATCATTCATATACTGGTCAATTTTATGTGTCAACTTGATTTAATACCTGAGTTCCCAGATATTTGACTACACAAATATTCCAGATATTTGACTAGACTACCTCCAGTAGTTTGTGAGCATGTTTCTGCATGCAATTAGCATTTGAATTGGTGAGCAGAGTAGAGGAGGTTACTTTCCCCACAGTGAGTAGTTATCATTTAATTCATTGAAAAAGTCAATAACATTAGTCAGGGTAGTAGAGAATTTGCTCTCTCATCTTGATTGCACCTTATCAGTGCTCTGTTTCTCAGAACTAAACTACCAGCTTTCTGGGGTCTCCAGGTTGTGGATTATCTATTTATCTATCATCTACCTATCTATCTATCATCCATTTATCATCTCTCATCTCTCATCTATCTACCATTTATCTATCATCTATCTATTATCTATCACCTATCTATCATCATCTATAAGAGATAATATATATAAATATATATGAATCTATCTATCTATATTATATATATCTCCTATTGCTTTGTGTCTCTGGAGTACCCTAATATAATTCACTTGAGATGTCTTTTTGTTTTTTTGGTTTTTTTTTTCCATGTCAATAGAAACTTCAGTGAAGGCACTCTTAGTACAACATAGTTGCTAACAATCCCTAGTCCTCTCCAACATGTTGAGCTAATGTTTGTCTAGGTCATTTAACTTTGTCATTGTTTTTCTATATTTCACTTGTTTTCTGTATTTCACTGTATTTCTACACTTCTACATATATTTTCTATATGTTCATTTTATAGCTGCTGTAACTGCCATATTATAGCATATATGTATCAATTTTTTAAAGATCTTTATCTTTTGGATGTACACCTGCAAATATTTATGTGTGATATAGGAAAAGACAGCTGAATGACAACATAAAATTTGTAAAATTCCAATGGACAAAACAGAAATCATCAGAGCATCATAGAATCTTTCCACTCTCCTAAATCCAGAGCATAATAACCCTGATTTTACTAATGTAAAATAACTGAAATTTACTTAATGCTCTCTAATAAACATTTTCCTGTGCAATTTTTGTGTATTATTATGTAAACCTCAATAGATAATCATTGAGGACATATTTTTATTGATTTATTATGAGGACATATTTATTATTTTATTATTTTTATTACTTATTCTCCAATAACAAGTGTAAAGAAAACTGTATGAATCTATGAATCAGGTTAGCCTTAGGTCCTCTACAGGTCTTAGCTCTCAAAGAACTTATTTTCTCCCCTCAATATTAGAGAACATAAAAAAAGTTTTTTTTTTTTCCTTCCTAGAGTTCTAATCTCAACTTCTGTTCTATTTTCCTTTTCTTCACCCAGAACAACCTTCTCTTAGTCTCATTTTATTTGTTAGTATTCTTTGCATTCCATTGTCATGTATTTTTATCTCATTATAGACAATGAAGGCAGTATGATCAAATGGACATCTCATTGTTCTGCAAATTGGGTTTATAATATTTCAATGTTATTTACTTTAATAATTTTCAAATACTTTTCTGGTATCTGGGTCACATCAATAAACAATGATAAAAAATTATACTGACTCTTCTGAAGGTGATATTCAAATGGGAGAGATATAAACCATGAACAAAAACATAGTAAATACAGAAGTGATAGAGTGTAGTAGAAAATGATAAGAACTATGGGAAAAATATATTAAAATATGTTATGACAGTTAAGGAGTATCAGTTTACAATTTTAAAAAGGGTGATGAGGGTAAGCTTCAAGGTAAAGATGATATTTGAACAAAGACTTGATGGAGTTGAGGGGATCAGTTTTGTAGATCTGAAGGAAAAATTCTTCAGCAGAGATGAATAGTTAGAGCAAAGCCCTTATGAAGAAGAATATCATGTGTGTTATAAGAACGAAAAGTCTTCTGCAAAGTAGGTCAGAGCAATGGCAGTAGGGGATAGGATGTTAAAATAGGACATTTCTGAATAACTAATTTATTAACTGTACAGGATATTAGATGCAAAATGTGACTCTCCAGGGCAAATTAGGACAGAGGGTCACCCTAATTGTAGGCTATCATAACAACTTTATCTTTTGTAATGAGGAAAAGAAAAGTCATTGCAGAGTTTTTAAGATTGTAGATTACATGATCTAACTTGAGCTTCTTCAATAGCTGCTACACAATAAATACTATTCAAATGGATGACAGATTACTCTGGATGCTGAATTGTTAGCAAACTCTAAGGGGACTGGTGATGGTGGTGTGAATATGAAGTCAGGAGGCCAGTTAGGATGTTTTATAGTATAATCCAGGTAAAAGACTATTATTGGACAGTGATTTTAGCTATGGGAATGGTAAAACATGGTTAAATTTTGGATATATTTTAAAGATAGATATATTCTAAAGATAAATATTTGTTGCTGGATTAGATAAGACATAGTAGAGAAGAGCCATAAATATGTGCAAGTTTTTAGGTCTTAGGAGACCATTAAGTGGTATATGAGAGATTGTAGATCTAGTAGGTTCATGGAACAAATACCAGAAGTTTTATTTGAAATTTTATTAGCCAAGTGCAAGGGTTGAGTAGGTAATTAGATAATTTCTGTTTCTGGTTAAATAGATATATACTGAAATTAAAAGAGAACAATAACATGGAATTCGTTAGAAA
>NC_081557.1:177644372-177687820 GCF_022355385.1 Mustela nigripes
GTTATTTGTATATAGAAATACAACAGATTTTGTATATTGATTTTGTATTTGAATCCATGTATTATTTCTGATAGATTTTTGTGGATTTTTTAGTATTTTCTATATATTTCATGTAACCTACACATCCTATTCTCATTTATTTTTCCACTGATTTATGCATTTTTAATTTATACTTCACTAAACCATTTGTAGTTTCTTATATTAGCATTTATCTTTATATTTTATATCCTCTTATATTATGTACTTTTTCTGATATGCTAAATTTTATTTTTCAAGACAAAACATTCAGCATTTTCTAAAGTCCTTCCATGATGCCACCTCTGCCTCTAATGTACTCATTTAGCTAACTCATATATATATATATATATATATATATATGCCTATATTCTTTATATACTGGGTAAAGCTATGCATTATTTTTTACTTTTTTAAAGTCCATGTGTACATGTTTTATTTATTTAACTGATTACAATTTCCTCAAAGTGCTAACCTCTTTATTTATAGAGTTGAGTATATAAAGAACACAATATATCTTTGTTTAACTAAAAAAAGCTTGCTGAAATCTTAGAAACCATTATTGTGAACTTCAAAGTGTTATAATCACTACATTCAATCTAAACTTCTGTATTTCCTGTTTTCAATAAATAATATAATTTTACATGCAAAAAAAAAAAAAAAAAGAAAAGATGCTGAGAGAGACCAATTTAGAGATATGAAGCTAGCACAACAAGGGTAAATGACAGTAATGCCATGCTAAAGCAAAGCTAAAGCGAAACAGATTTGAAAATTTCCAGGAAACAAATGGGGAGTTTTAGAAGGAAAGCGGGTGAGGGAATGAGTGTGCCTGGTGATGAGTAGTAAGGAGAACACAGATTGCATGGAACATTCAGTGTTATACGCAAACAATGAATCATGGAACACTACATCAAAAACTAATGATGTACTGTATGGTGACTAACATAATACAATAAAAAAAAAGAAAACCGAAACAAAACCAAAAGTTTCATAGACTACGGAAGAAACACAGCTACCTGATATAACCAGATATATGAAAAACTCATTCTAAATATCTAGTAATAAAAAGTTCAGTAATCTATTTAGCATATCTTTCATTAGTCACTAAGTCATATTAAATCAATAAAAATATGAAAAACGATATCTTTGTTTGTTTATTTCTGAAGCTTGGTCCCATCTTTCAAAACTTTATTATTCTTTTATTTACTTCTAATTTTTCTGTGTGTATAACAAAATAAATTGAGGCAACCTATTTTTGAAATTATAAGTTACATGATTAGTAAACAAAAATTTAAAAGCCATGGAAAAAATACAGTTGACCAAAGCCTAATTATTAATGTTAAACTTACTTGGGCATGTAGGGAGCAATAGGTAATATATATATATATA
This sequence comes from Mustela nigripes, assembly GCF_022355385.1. Classification (NCBI taxonomy): domain Eukaryota; kingdom Metazoa; phylum Chordata; class Mammalia; order Carnivora; family Mustelidae; genus Mustela; species Mustela nigripes. The sequence continues at coordinate 177,645,777 of NC_081557.1, forward strand.
TATATATATATATATATATATATATAATGTGTATATATATATATTTATATGTGTGTATATATATATATATATTTTTTTTTTAAGAACTAGAAAAGAACCTGAAATTCCTCCTATATTACTTTCATTGTACATTAAAGATGAATAAGAAAATACCTAAGATGCTCAGTTAACAACATTTTTTGTGCTTCTGTGTCTCCTTCCTTCCCTCTCCATTCTCATGAAATCAACAGCTTCCTCAAATACCTGTTTATCACATATTCTACTTTTCTCTCCCAGTTGGTTGAGTTTTCACAAAAACCATACATGAATTACTTTCATAATTCAAACAAGCTTGCTATGTCCTCCATTTTTTCTTAAGCAATGTAATTCTCCGGTTTTTTGTACTTTCATAAAACACAATGTATTATAACTATCTGCTTTTCTGCTAGCCTATATATTCCTTGGAAACAAGGACAATTTTATTTATTTATTTATTCATTAATTCATTCTTTCACTTATTTACTTTTAATTAGATATTTAGCATGGTGGCAAATACATAATTGATTAATATAACAAAATTATTGAACAAGCATATGAATAATTTCTCTCTATATTACATATATTCGTCTAATAATTCTGCTTTTAATTCTACTATAGATACACATTTGACAAGTCAGTATTGAGAGTATAATTTCAATTATCTGGCAATATTCAATTCAACAGATTATTGGTAATCATGCATTATATCATTATATAGTATTAGATTCTAATATGCAAGTGTCATTACAATACATTTTAGATGAGCTAAAATACATATGGAAATAACACATAGTTGAATAAAATACCAACCAAAGGTTAAACATATGAATATATATTTATAATGTATATCACACATATAAAATATTTTATGTATTATATACAAAATATACATATTTTTAAAGTAGTTTAATATAGTTGGATAAAGATTCAACCAAGTCGGCATACATTGGTCACTTACCTGCAATGTCTATACATGGAAACAGAAAGAATTCAAAGGATGCTACCTCCTCTCTGCATCCTTTATTTACTAGTAGGCTGCCTCCACAGGATGCTGGTTGTCAGGCTTAAGCTTTATATTCTAAGTTGAGCAGAAAGAAATTGAACACTTCTCCAGATTCTCCAGAGGAAAACAAAAATCTTGAAATTATAAATGCCTATTTGCTAGTTGGGTTGTAAATTCATCCCTGACTGATCACAATGACTGAACTGATGTTCTGATTGACCAGGCTGAATCAGGCCATTCTTATAACTGGCTGTGGAACAGGCCCACCCCAAATCACAGAAACCCAGGGTGAAAAAGAGTGGGTTTCAAAATCAAACTTGAAGTGCTGTGTCTAAAAAAGTGGAGAATGATATTCACATATTGAACAACTGTCAATATGAGCAATAATTGCCCCCTACATGATCACAGGAAAAGAGACATTATTTCTTCTTACATTTATGGCTAGAAATTATCATACCTAAGTCTGAAAAGGCTAGTATGATGCCAATCATTACTGAAATAGTAGAAGGGATTCCAGATATTTGATAAAGATGCAGGTATATAAAATATATTGAACTTTCAGGGAATACTGACTAGGGTTGTTGGAATGTAAAAAAAATAGAGGCAAATATGAGACTTAAAAAAGGAGAAATAATAACTTGTTTTTTTTTTAAGATTTTTAAAAATTTATTTGACAGATAGAGATCACAAGTAGGCAGAAAGGCAGGAAGAGAGAGACAGGTTGAAGCAGGCTCCCTGATGAGCAGAGAGCCCAATGTGGGGTCCAATCCCAGGACCCAGAGATCATGACCTGAGCCGAAGGCAGAGGCCCAATCCACTGAGCCACCCAGGTTCCCAATGACTTCTGCTTGTACATGTTGAATTATAATAAATCATAATATATAAATAGCTGCATTCATCAGGCAAATGAAATCATTCTATACCTATGTTTGTGGTATGATATTGTGCATATGTGTGTGTGCAGTACGTGTGTGTAATGTGTGTATGTGTGAAGTTAAAAAAGGTCAAATGTGTGTCTGTAGATACACTGACTAGTAAAACATAGAAAGAGTACACTTAAATGGCAATTTAATAAGCAAATTTTATGGAAAAGTGTAGAAAATAGTTTTCTATCAAATTATGATAGATTTTGAATTAATTAATTAATGTATTTATTTACCTATTTATTATGTTATGTTAGTCACTATACAGTACATCATTAGTTTTTGATTTAGTATTCCATGATTTGTTATTTGTATATAACACCCAGGGCTCCAAGCAATACCTGCCCTACTTAATACCCGTAGATTTTAAATTTAAACATCTTATTGAAAAATAATGTATCCAATTCAGTAAGCTTTTACATTAGTAGACAAAATATTAATTTATATAAATATGATATATGCATATATGTGTATATGTTTATGCATGGTACATGTTTATATATTTATATTATATATATCCAAAATATTTCACTTTAAATTTTATAAAATTTATTTTATTTATTATGTGAAAATAAGAACATAGTTTTCAATTATAAGACATGTTGTAGAAAGTAAAACAAATTCTATAATTTTTATATAGTGGGTAATTTAGCTGTATTGAAATGTACATTGGGTCCCTGAGGTGAAATTAGTCCTTTAAATTTCTAGACATATTTGAAAAAGAAATTGATAGTATGGTTACAAAAAAGATTATCATCTGTTTTTATCATCTGTTAAGAAATCTTATACTAATCCAATTTTTTTACCAAATTCTCATTAAAATGTATTTATCTTCAAAAAGATATATATGTATTTCCTAACTGTGAAAAGTGTTCTCAAATCCTAACTTAAACATATTACCTACTGATTGTCTTTTTCGTATGTTTTTCTAACCTTTGAATTGTATGTTGAAACAATTGATAATGTAAAGTACACCAAAATTTTATGAAAGGAGAGCAAGAAACAAAACATGGAAGTATTTAGGTTCTCTTTACATCTATCTGTGTGTCATCATTGTTTTAATTAAGAAGAAACATTTAATACCAGAACATAAAGTATTCTATAAAGACAGAGAAATTATTATGATATATTAACATTAGCTTTATATTATTAACAGTTGTTTTTCTCTTCTTCATCCTCTGGCCCTGACATTTCCTGAGGTTCTGGTGAATTTTCATATGAGTGTGCCATTTTGTCAGCTGCTCAGATTTATCTGACTGACAGGAGCTAAAAATAAATCTACTTAACTTGCTTTATGCAGCATTTAATTAAAGATACCACTAATAGGACTTCAAGGAGCAGGTTGAGGACAAGCTGCAGTATTAACCGCAATCATTCCTCAGGGTCTCGAACTCAGACAACTCTGAATAAATCCCAGGGGAAAAAAGGAGCTGTTATTTTACACAGCAAAGAAGTAGATTATCGTTAGCCTATTAGCGATTGCAGCCCAAGAAGAGGGTTTATATTTATCTTTGTTGGCATGGCTAATAGAGGGAATAATGTATGGGCAGAGGTTCAGCTCATCCCCAAAAGAGATATAGTCCATGGTCCAGTCATTCCCACATGTAAACAAGCAACCCAAAGGCATACAAGTCACTTCAATTTAGGATGTATTATTGAATTCATCTGAATCGCCATTACATTGGTTTGTTTAAGCCTCCTGGGTGGTGTCACCAAGTAGTTGCATCATCAATACCCACACACAGTATAAGTCCATCCTATTTAGATGTCACGAGAACGTATGAATTTGAATCAGATTGGAACAAATCCATGCCAGTCGTGTGATTGTACGCTTTATAAGGAAATCCACGTTTAGAATTTGTCATGGATGGTGTTAGACACAGAAAAATAGAACTGGCCTTGTCCACATGAGTTATTTTTTGTCACGGCATGTGGATGAGAATGAGTAGCCAATAGATAAGGCTGCCAGCCACACTATTAGCTCTTGACTCAGACAAACCTTATCCTTGTTTTTCTAGGCTGCAGTGCTGAATCTAGAAGGAAACTCTTTCAGAGAAAGAAGTGGAGGAAATATTACCCTGTTGAATCTATAGAACTCAGCATAATCTTGAAAATAATTTCAAAAAGTGCACAAGAAAAGAGTTCATGAATAAAGATGCAAATTTTTCTTAACAAAATAGTCACAAAATATAAAAATAAACCACAATTAAGATGAGTGTATCTCAAAATTGTAATCATGACTTAACATGAGAAAATCTTTGAAAATCATTCTCTATTTAAGTTAATTATGAAAAATATGATCATAACAGATGTTATCAAAGCCTTTGATCAAATTCCACCTCCAAGCATGATTAACCCCCTCTGCTTCTGTTTAACATAGTATAGGAAGACTTCATATGCAGTCTGTTGCTGCACTCACTGCTCTGTTCCAGTGGCCTCTTTCTTTTTTTAATCAAGTACCACACAGTTTATCCATATGGCTTTGTAGTATATCTTAATACATGTAAGAAACCCCCTAATGTTTTTTTAAGGTTGGCTTAGCTATAGATGATACCTCTTTTTTGTAGAAATTTTACAGTAAACTGGTCAAAGTCTTTAAAAATACAAGTGATGATTTTATGAGGATTGAAATTACTTATAAATTACTTTGAAGAAACTGATAGCTTTATAAAATTTTGTCTTCCTATCCAAGATTATAGAATGATTATTTAGATAATAATGTTATCCTTTATTAAAATGTTAATGCTTTCTTTAAGGATGTACTGTATATTATTTGTTTGAATTTGTTTAATTTTTTACTTAAATGATTATTACTGTCATTAACTGTATCTTAATTCTTAATTTTACTGCTTTTAAAATTATTATTGTAGAGACTTTTAAAGGTGATTCACAGACCTGTACCCCTGGGGATAAAAATATATGTTTATAAAAAATAAAAAATAAAATAAAATAAATAAAAAAAATAAAAAATTATATTAAAATTATTTTCTATACATTTTGAGTAATTGCTACCTTGATCAAATATTATGAAATTTAGTAGTATTTGATTTTAACTTATTTGATTCCTAATTTCTACACTGTTCTTTTTCTTTTTTTTTAAAGATTTTATTTATTATTTGACAGAGATCGCAAGTAGGAAGAAAGGCAGGCAGAGAGAGAGGAGGAAGCAGGGTCCCAGCTGAGCAGAGAGCCCGATGTGGAGCTCTATCCCAGGACACTGGGATCATGACCTGAGCTGAAGGTAGAGGCTTAACCCACTGAGCCACCCAAGCGCCCCCTGTTTTACCTTTTTATATTTTATTCTTTCACTTCATTTTTATTTTTCTTTCATATAAGTTCCACTGAAATTAATTGATTAGTAGATGAGGCTGAGGGCCAAACACTTTGATCTCAAAATCCAAGTGGGAGATAAAACAGATTAGCAGCAATACAATATTGGCTGTTTTTTTTTTTCGTTTGTTTTGAAGATTTTTTTTATTTATATGAGAGAAAGAAGGAGTAGGGAGAGAGGTAGAAGGAGAAACATACTTCTTGCGGAGCAGGGAGCCCAACAGTGTATGATCACAGCCCCTGGGATCATGATATGAGTCAAAGACAGATGCTTAACTGACTGAGCCACCCAGGTGCCCAGATGGTGGGTTTCTATATTGACATAAATTATTTGGGAAATAATTTGCCTTTATCTTTAAATTTGAACATTGTATATCGTTATGAGTAATAACTAATTTTTAATTCTTTTTATTAACATATAATGTATTATTTGCCCCAGGGGTTACAGGTCTATGAATCATGAGGCTTATACATTTCACAGCACTCACCTTAGCACATACCCTCTCCAAAGACTCTGTTTTTAAATATGTTGAAAACCTCATACTGCACAATGGGAAATGCATGAAAGACTGCATTGTAGCACTGTTCTTAAACAGACAAACAAAAAAACTTCAAAACCCCACAACATTTCAAATATCTTCCATTCTGAGAAGAATAAATAAATAAATAAATCATGAAATGTTTAAATGATGGATTATATACTTGTTAAAATAAAATAAATTTTACTTATATATAATAATATAGATATATGTTTCAAGTGTTCAGATAAATTATATAAATAATATCCCAGAAGACCAAACACAATATACCATTTTATAGGTCTCACAGCAAAACCAAACAGTATTTGTTTATGACAAACTTTTACTTTAATAAAAATAATAGTTAAGTGACAAAAGTGTACTTCAGTGATAGAAAGCAAGGTTTGTAATTAGATAGATTCTATTTTTATTAAAATGCTAATTTCAGGATTAAGGGGATTCTACTAATAGGTTATTAGCATGGTTTATTTAACACATAAATATATGGCATACATTTTATATGTAATAAATTCTATAATAAAGCAATAGGAGTAAAGGAAAGTAAAAATCAGGTTAACTTCTGTAAATCTCTTTCATGGCACATGCTGATTCCCTCATTATAGCAGGCACTGAAGAAGGTCATAGCACTGAAAATTTAACCTTGGGAAAATAACCTGTAAATAACCTTTATATTAGGCTTTTTAAAAAATTTTATTTTATTTTTTCAGTGTTCCAAGATTGTTTATGCACCACACCCAGTCCTCCATGTAATATGTGCCCTTCTTAATACCCACCATCAGGCCCTCCCAACCCCACTTCCCTCCAACACCCTCAGTTTTTTCTTAGAGCCCATAGTCTCTCATGGTTCATCTTCCCCTCTGATTTCCCCCAATCCACTTCTCTTCTTCACCCAATATCCTCTGTGTTATTCCTTATGCTCCACAAGTAAATGAAACCATATGATAATTGACTCTCTGCTTGACTTATTTTACTCAGCATAATCTCTTCCAGTCCCATCCATATTGATACAAAAGTTGGGTATCCATCCTTTCTATTGGAGGCTTACTACTCCATTGTATATATAGGCCATATCTTCTTTATACATTCCTCTGTTGAAGGGCATCTTTGCTCTTTCCACAGTTTGGTGACTGTGGCCATTGGTGCTATGAACATTGGGGTACAGATGACCCTTTTTTTCACTACATCTGTATCTTTGGGGTAAATACCCAGTAGTGCAATTGCAGGGTCATATGGTATCTCTATTTTTAATTTCTTAAGGAATTTCCATACTGTTTTCCAAAATGGCTACACCAACTTGCATTCCCACCAACAGTGTAAGAAGGTTCCCCTTTCTCCACATCCTCTTCAACACTTGTTGTTTACTGTCTTATTAATTTTGGCCATTCTAACTGAGGTAAGGTGGTATCCCAATGTGGTTTTGATTTGTAACTCCCTGATGGCTAATGATGATGAACATTTTTTCATGTGTCTGTTAGTCATTTTTATATCTTCTTTGGAGAAATATCTGTTCATGTCTTCTGCCCATTTTTTTTATGTGATTATCTGTTTTTTGTGTGTTGAATTTGAGGAGTTCTTTATAGCTCTTAGATGTCATCCCTTTGTCTGTAGTGTCATTTGAGAATATCTTCTCCCTTTCCATGGGTTGCCTTTTTGTTTTGTTGACTGTTTCATTTGCTATGGAGAAGATTTTGATCTTGATGAAGTCCCAAAAATTCATTTTCGCTTTTGTTTCCTTTGCCTTAGGAGACATGTCTTGAAAGTAGTTTTAAGCTTTTAGAACAATAGTTCTGTTCTGTGATTTTCACTTGGCATTAAGTATCCATGAGTGTCTAGATGGAGAGGTCCAGCATTTGCATATAATTTGTCCATGGTGAAAATAAGATGATTTTCTTAGAAGTCACAGACTTTAAGAACCAGCACTCTTTGCTTCCCCAAGAGAAATTGCTTTATTCAGTTACTTCTGGAAGGTGAATTATTCCCTTTACATGTTACAAGAATTTATACTGCCTGTGTTCTCTTATAGGGTACTTCGTGGTTTCAAGTCTCACATTTAGGTGTTAAATTGACTTATCTTTGTGGATGGTATAAGAAAGTAGTGTAAGAAAGTTGTCTTGCAGGTAGCTGTCCAGTTCTCCCAGCATTGCTTATTGAAGACACCTTTCCACATTGCATATTCTTGCCTCTTTTGTGATAGATTAATTGACCATATAAGCATTGGTTTATTTCTGATCTTGCTATTCTATTTCATTGATCTATGTGTCTATTTTTATGCCAGAACAATACTGTTTTGATTACCACACTTTAGTAGCATATCTTGAAATCTGGAATTGTGATACTTCTCCAGCTTTGATCCCCTTCATGTAGATTATTTTGGCTATTTGACGTCCTTGGTGGTTCCATACAAATTTTAGGATTGTTTGTTCTTGCTCTGTAAAAAATGTCAGTGGTATTTTGATAGGGATTGCATTGAATCTGCAGATTGCTTTGGGTAATGTGGTCATTTTAACAGTATTTGTTCTTCCAATCTATAAGCATGGAATATCTTTCCATTTGTGTTATTTTCAATTTCTTTCATTAAGGTAATAATGTTATGTAGTGACAGATGGTAGTTACACTCATGTATAAGGTATAGAGAAGTTGAACCACTATGTCATACACTTGAATCTAATGTAAAATTGTGTGTCAACCAGACAAATAAAAATAAATTTAAAGAGTCATTTTATATATTTACACTAATGTCTTTTAGTCAATATCCATATCTTTTTTATGACTGAATATTATAATTAAACACATTTTCTGCTGTCTTTTATATTTACGTTTTTTCTCTTTCCTGAAAGAAAAGTATAAATTCCATAAGCACATGGGTCTTATTAAATCATCGACCATTTTAACTATATATTAAATAATAATGTCTTTGCCCTCCTCGAACTTCAACTAGTAGTTCTCAAAGGATGAGCAAATCATATGTTTTTCAAAGTGGTTATATTAAGTAATTGATAAAAGTGCTTCCCATGGTATTGTAGATATAAAGAATAGCATGTAAATGGTATTGTTATAAATTTGTATCATCTCAAGTTTCTATCATCCTCATTTATTTACAGGTTTATTCTAAGGTTTTGAGGCTGGATGCACTGTACTTTTCTTCTTTTTTTCACTCCAAGGATCATGTCTCAATCATAGGTGACTTTATTAGATATTTTGAATGTATGAATGAATGAATGAATGAATAAGTAGATGGATGCCTGGTTTCAGGGTAACTGTATTCAGTAACTTCATAATTTCTGTATGTGGAAATTATTTTAATGAAAATATTATCAATATTATCAATGATATTATTTAATCATATCATATTATTGTCTTAAATATATATATAAATATATATTTATATATCTGTTTTATATATGTATAATTAAGCCCAGGATATGTGTCATTAAAACTGTGGCAAGATAATGCATTATCTAAACAATCTTAGAAGTCAGTTAAGATGTAAATGAAATTACATTGTCTTGAAAACTAACATACCTATCAACAATTGTTAGCAAAATAAATTCTACAGATCACTAAATTTAGTCTCAGAGTATGGTTTAGTTAGCATATTGATTAAAGAATATATTTGAATACCTTTTATTCAGAACAGGTATATAGGTATGTGTTGAGAGAATTTTTCAGCAATGTTAGTATAAATGAAAGTTCATGCATTTAATGCATTAGAACTTTCACATCTACAACAAAATTCAAATTTTATTTCCCTGAAAATAACCTTTTGGTTGGTAGTGACATTTTATAGTAACATTAATACTCATATTACCATAGTTTTGTGTCAATTTTAAAAAGATGATTACATTTTGATTTATATTCAAGATAGGAATGTGTAGTTTATTTTTTTAAGAAATATTTTATTTATTTATTTTAGAGAGAGAGAAAACAAGACAGGTGAGGGGCAGAGGGGGAGGCAGAGGGTCAAGCAGATTCCTCACTGAGCATGTGCCTCACATGGGGCTTGATCCCATGACCTTGAGATCTTTACCTGAGCTGAAACCAAGAGTTGGAGGTTTAGCCAACTGAGTCACCCAGGTCCCCAAGGAATGTGTATTTTCTAATTAAATAGTGCTTTTGAGAAAAACAGGGTAAATTTTACATGCATTAAGTATTGATATCACTATAAATGTGGATTAACTAATGATTGAACACTGATAAGTTTATCTTTATCTAAGTAATTTAATAGTAAATTTAACACTAATTTTAAAAAAACACTTCTTTTATTACAGAGTTCAAGGGTTTGTTTTTATTTTGCAATGTTACATATCCATTTACTTTGAGAGAAGGAATTTTGTTATATATTTGTTATGTATAACATCTAACACAATGCCTTCTTTGTCAAAGATAAAAATGTTTTTATTACATCTTTTCTTTATGGTAAACAAAGGTAAAAATAAAAATGCACGTCTTATAAACAAAATTAAACAAATTATCTGCCTTCCATTAATTGTCTTACAGAGAACAAATCAAGCAAATAGATAATATCATATAGTAAAACAAAACTAAATAAAAACATAAGATTAGAAGGCAGTTTGTGAAGAGCTGTAAAATAAGGTACGTCTAGGTGGATCTTAAAGATAACCAATAAGACTGAATTAGTTATAAAGGAATGATTAAAAACATGCATGTGAAAGCCATCAAACTACATAGATGCATGAAAACTGTGGCTCACATGTCAAGAGAATAAGTATAGCGCACCTGAGGAGTCTTAAGAAAACCTGAAAGCAGCATTTAAGGTCAGATATAGATTTCAAAGGACATAACGTACAAGTGCTAAGAAAGAAAGGAAAAAAGAAATTAACAAAATTAAGGTATGAATAGGAAATTAAAGGAAAAGATGATTAGTAGTATCATTAGTAGTATCATTCAGGAATCCTTGACTGTTGTCTTTCTTTCACTTACTGGATTCATTTCATCAGGAATCCCTCTGACTCTACCTTCAAATTATGCTCCAAATCAGCCACTTCTCACAGCCTTTTCTACCTTCTTGGTTTGAACCACTATTATCTCTTTCTTAGATGGACACAATACCTCCTTTCTCTGCTTTCATCCTTGTCGTTTTAGAGTTTAAAACAATCTTTTGAAAGTCTAAATCAGATTATGACTTTCTTCCATACAAAATTCAGCAAACTGTACCCTTGTATTTGTTATAAAAGCCCCTAAGGACTTGCATGATATACATACTCCTTTGACTCACCTCCTCTCCTCTTACATTCCTGTCCTTATATTTTTTGACTCTGCTACAACAGATCTCACTCACTCCTTTTCATCTCTTAATCCATAATACTGAGGGCCTTCACACTAGTTGTATTCTTGACCTCTTTCTCCACATACTCAGAAGAGTTAATCCCTTATTAACAACAAGTTTTACACAAATGTCACTTTCTTAATGAATTCCAACAGTCATCTTTAAAACAGAATCTCCATCTTTATTCCTTTTAACTTGATTTCCTTTTTCTTTTTCTTAAATCGTGCAATAGTTTTATTTATTTAATTTAATTTATTTATTTGTTTTTATTATGTTCAGTTAGGCACTGTTACAGTACATAATTAGTTTTTGACGTAGGGTTCAATAATTCATTAGTTAAGTTTAACACCCAGTGCTCATCACAGTACATACCTTCCTTAATATCTATTTCTTTTTTAGTGACATTTATCACATTCTACTGTAATTTAAAATTTAGCTTCTTAGTATTTTGTTTTGGGCATATATGCCTGTGTGCATATCAGTGTTTTATTGTTTCTCCTCCTGGTAGAATTTCACCCTCACAAGAGCAAGTTTCTTCATTTATTTTCTTCACTTATATAGCAAAGCTTTGTCTGCCACAGTGTCTGACAGAGTCTTCACTTGATAAATATCTGCGGAAATGTATAGATATCAACAGAGAGGAAGACAGATATAAAGAATTGGAAAAAAAGGTCATAGTCAATCTATATAGGATTGTTTTGAGATTTAACATGATTATCTTTACCAGTGAAATACTGTAACTCCGAAATAATCCATTTACAATAATAATAACATGATGACAAAAATGATAGCATGATGATACCATTTACTTAACCAAATTCAACTTTGGTTTCCTAAGCAGAATAAAAATAAGTACTTGGAATTCTGTTATTAATTATATGGTCCAAGTAGGTGTAGAAACTCCAACAAGTTTCCTCTCTAGATGTTTATAAGAGAATAAATAGATTCAATTAGTACATATAACTCATATATTTGTCAAGACCTCATTATGTGTCAGTCTTCAAGCTAGATGATGGGGAAAGATAAATGGTCAAATAGTAAATGTATGTCTTACATCTACTATCTTAAAGTATTAAGGGGCATCTGGGTGGCTCAGTCATTAAGCATCTACTTTGGCTCAGGTCATGATCCCAGACCCTGGAATACAGCCCTGAGTTGGGCTCTCTGCTCACCAGGGAGCCTGCTTCTCCCTCTCCCTTTGCCTCTTGCTTCTGTTTATTCTCTCTCTCTCAAATAAATAAAATCTTAAAAAAAAGAAATCTTAAAATCTTAAAAAAGGGAAAATATTGAGAGGCCAGGGGGCACCTGGATGGCTTAGTCAGTTAAGTGTCTGACTCCTGATTTTGGCTCAGGTCATGATATCAGCATTGTGAAGTCAAGCCCCATGATGCACTCTGTTTAGCATGGAGTCTGCTTGAGATTCTCCTCTTTCTCTTCCCCTCCCTGCTACACACACATTCTCTCTCTCAAATAAATAAATAGAACTTAAAAAAAAAATGAGGGACCAGAAGTAATAATTAAAAAAAATTACGCAAATAGGGGTGCCTGGGTGGCTCGGTGGGTTAAAGCCTCTACCTTCAGCTCAGGTCATAATTCCAGGGTCCTGGGATCGAACCCAGCATCGGGCTCTCTGCTCAGTAGGGAGCCTGCTTCCCCCACTCTCTCTGCCTACTTGTGATCCTTGTCAAGTAAATAAGTAAAATCTTTTTAAAAAATTGGGATTGAGAGGGAGACAAACCATAAAAAAATAAATTTTAAAAATTATGCAAATAAATATAAAATTATGATTTGCAAAGGTACTTCAAAAGAAAAAAATATTGCATATTGGTTGAAAATATAAAGTATGCCATACAGATTTGGATGCATAGAACATCATCTCACATAGTATAATAGTAAATATTGATTTGACCTGAAATTATGTCTAATCATTTAAATTTAATACCTAATACATTAAAAGACAATAAGAGGTTTATATCCATCATTTTTAACCCTTCTTTTTTCTAGCCAAACTATTCTCCATAAAAACAGTTATTAGATAGTACAATATAGTAACCAATTAAATATTGAGATGACAGTTAGAAAAAATAAAATATTCCCAATCAGGTTTTTGCAAAGCAATCAAATGAAGAATAAAGTCTTGGTTTGTTTGTTTGTTTTTTCCTTGAAGAAACTGCAAATAATTAAGCATCTGTAAGATAATATGGAAGAATGTGGACCTATCAGTGGCTAAAGAGCAACCAAGTGGCTTTGGTGTCCACTGTGCTGTCCATTGTTCCAATGACATACAAGCTCTGGACTTGAAAGGCAGTTTAAGTTAGTGAAATGGTATAATATATAATAAAATCAGACATTTCTTGAAAAAGGATCAAAGATATGTTCATCATGTTTATTTCTCTCATATGGTGTTCTATAAGAAAATTTTTGTTTTGTATTTTATAAAGTAAACATGGAACTTTAAAAAGATTAAATATATACTAACAGACTCTTTATCCTAGCAACTATCACTAGAAACTATATGTGTTAATGCTTCAAAAATATGCTTTTAAAAAGCAACAGTAAAATCTCCCATTTTAGTTCTGATAAGTATCATGTCTACACATGAAGTTTGCATTATTAGTTTAGACATATTTGTTTTAAGATTTTTCATGGATATTGTGACATATTTCTGACTCCAAATCCTGATTAAATTGAAGGTGGTGCTCAGTTTAAGATATTTCTGGGGAAATGCAGAAAACATATATGAAAACTTAGATTTGTGACTTTGGATGCTCTTTTGCAAAAGAGCATGTGCTATAATAAGTCATCCAATTTATTTTCAGACTTCTAAATGAATTCCATAAATTATTTATTATTTAAAATTAGAATATCTGGGGCACCTTGATGACTCAATTGTTTAAGTGTCTGACTCTTGATTTCAGCTCTGGTCTTGATCTCAGCATTGTGAGTTCAAGTCCCTCATTGGGCCCCACCCTGAGTATGAAGCCTACCTAAAAATAAATAAATAAATAAAAATAAAACAGAATTGTAGTATTTTGCTTGACATTTAATACCTGAAATTAGAGTTGTCACAGTTTTAGTTCAATATAAAACTTTATATTACAAATTAATATTGAAAAATGTTATTTGAAGACATAAGTATTAATTATCCCATTCTATGTTCCCTTGAAGTATTTAAATAATGAACCATTGACTATAATAGCTCAGTGTCCTAATTACTGATTACTGAAAAGTGATTTGCTTTTAATGTAAAACATTACCACAAAATCAATGCCTCTTACTACTAATGAAAAGAATTAATTGATTTTGTTCCCAGAAAAAAAATGAAATGTAGTACTTGTACAGTTTTCAGAGTCTTATTTCAATAATGAATTATCTGATTAGCAATGACAGAGGGAAAAGTTCAAGGAGACTGCCTGCAAAATATCTGGGGCATATTAAATTGTTCAACTTTTGTCACCTTCCTTCTCATGATTATTTTAAATGACAATACAATTAGGCAGCAGAGTCATAAAATTAAAAATTGTTTTAATTTTAAAATTAACTAATTTCACTAAATTAACTAAAATTAACTAACTGCTTGATATAGATTTGGTCTTAGGCTTTAAAGTTAAGGTGTCAGGGGTGCCTAGATGGTGTTATTGGTTAAGCACTAACTCTTGGTTTCCTCTCAAGTCATGATCTCAGAGTCCTTATCTTTGGGTCATGAGATTGAGCCTCTCATGGAGCTCTGTGTTCACTGGGGAGTCTGCTTGAGATTCTATCTCACTCTCTCCCCATTTCTCCAGCACACACACACTTTCTCTCAGATAAATAAATTAATAATAAATAAATCTTTTTAAAAAATAAAGTTAAGGTATCAGAATATCAGGAATTCACAAATTTCCACATTCCTCTTTCTCTTTATTTGACTTTGGAATTTAATTCCTATAATTTTCTTATGATTTACTAAGATGATACTGATATATAATGAATTGATTTTTGCATTTAGTTTTCTTTTTTTTTTTTTTTTTTTTTTTATCTCAAAAATCAGGGGCGTGTCTGAGTGGCTTAGTCACCAGGTGTCTTCTTTCAGCTGAGGTTATGTTCCCAGTGTTGTGGCCGGGGACCCTGCTCTGTGGGGAGCCTGCTTCTCCCTCTCTCACTCCTCATGCTTGTGTTCCTTCTCTAGCTGTCTCTCTTTCTGTCAAATAAATAAATACAATCTTAAAAAAATATTAGGTATATGATTAACTATTTCTAAGGTCTTTGCAGTGTAAACATAATTCTCTGACAATTTGAGAATAATAATTTTCAGTTTTTGCTTTCTGTAAAAACAATTGAACATGAACACATTTAGAAAATCAGTTCTAAAGCTTTAATAATAATAATAACAATGGAATCAATCGAGTGATAAAATATTTCTTAATGTTGACTTCAAGTATATGATAAAAACAAGCAAATAGGAGGGGGACAAGATGGTGGGGAAGTAGGAGGAGGCGCCTTTTCAACCTGTACCCTAAAGTGAGCTGATTACCTACCAAAGAACTCCAATCACCCATGAAATCAGCCTGAGATCAGAATTATACACGTCTGGATCTCTACAGGGGTAGAAGATGCCAGTGAGCAGGTAAAGTGGAGTGGGAATGGCGGACTGATATCGGAAGATAAACAAAAGGGGGAGGGAGCCACCAGAGGCAACTGGTTGGAAAGTAATACCCCAATCCTAGAGTGCCCTGTGTCTGGGGACCAACAATAACTTGGAGACTGGTTGAAAGCACTCAAAAAGAGCAAAGGATCGTGGGAGGGAAATTGTGGGAATCAGGGTAGCTAGGGACAGGGGCTTAAGTCCCCAGTCTCAGGACAGCCTCCCCTGGCACTGAGCCAGAGAGAGTGCGGCAGAAAAACTAGGTCTTGGTCCCTAAGCTGCCAGCGCACCAGAGAATGCGTGGGTTCTGGCTCCTGTGAGGGGATGGGAGCCATGCCAGATGGCAGAATACACGAGCCCTGCTACAAAGCCTGAGATACGTACATCCCTCATCCTTCCCAGAAAGAGTTACAAAGGCCCAGCCGGTGCTCTTTGACCCATGCCATTGTTTCAGAGCCTAAGACGCATGCCCCAATCTCTCCCCTGACAGAGGTGCGCAAAAGCCCAGCCTGGTGCTTTCGGACTTGCACCCCATTCTCGAAGCCTGAGACACGCGTGCGACTCATAGACTCCCCTGAAACAGGTGCGCGCAAGCCGGGCACTCTTAGACCCAGAAAGACCGGGCACTCCCAACCCGGGCCAGCGAGAAAATCTCAGTGTGTGATCACTGCTTGGAACCTCTTTGGCAGTCTGGAGCTCCCAGACTGCCACTGCTGCCATGGTTTTGGGTCAAGCAAAAGATCCTGCATCCCCAGGGACCACGACTCGGAACCTGCTCTGCCAGAGGCAAAGGGGGAACTCATTTGGGCTCTGCAGCCAGACTGAGTCTTCTCTCTGAGAGGTAGGTTAGGGTGTAGTTTGTTTTCCTCTAAAACTACAAAAACCATCAAAAGTTGTCAAGGTGAGAGGAAAAAAAAAAAGTGAACAAACATAAAACCCGCCAGAGAACAAAAGCTTGAAAAAAAAGTTTCCTCAGAGCCCACCCCCATGAGGGGGGTGGGAGGACTTAACTCAGGGAACATCATTGACTGAAAACCCATGTGGCAAACCCCTACCCCAGAAAACAAACCAAGAAAGGAAAAAAAAAAAAACTGCAAGAGAACAACTACCACTACTTCATAGGACAACTTTTATTTTTAACTCATTCCCACTATTCTGGTTCATTTTTTTTTTATATATAGATAATTTTTTTAACCTATTAACCATCACAGTGAGCTGCCCAATACATCAAATTCCATAATAACCTTCTAACCTGAACTTTTTGATACATACACCTGTGTTTTTCTTTTACATTTCTATTTTTTGAATTTCTTTTTTTTTAAATTTTAGTTTATTTTAGTCTAGTTTATTCCTTTTTATTTTTATTTTCTAAGATTCATATAGAGTTCAACTTCAAAGTAATCCCCTTTCCCCAATCAATACTGCCCCTATAGGTAAACCAATTTTTAATCCCGCTTTATCTTAGGAAAGTTGAGTCTTTTAACAAAGATATCAAGATACATCCAGGAAGAATCAAAACAACCTTCCTCACCCACACTGAGAATTTATAACCACTCTCCCATCTTTTTCCACCACTGTTTCTGTGTTTTTGTGTTTGTCCTGATAGTATATAAATCTTATATTTGGGGTTCTTTTTGATGAGGTTCTTCCTTTATTTGTATATATATATATATATATATATATATATATATATATATATAATCATGTCATATACTTTTATCAGTCTTTTTGTTTGTCTGTTTTTGTTTGTATACTTCATAAATCATACATTTAGGCCCATTTGGGCTGAACCTTCTCTTTCATCTTCCTTTTCTTTCCTGTCTCTCTCTCTTTCTCTCTTTTTTGTTTCTTTTTCTTTTCTTTTGTCTCTCATTTTTTGTGGGGAATCCTGATTGCTCAGAAGTGTTCCAGGGTGCACCTTGACTGCACCATGGTCGATATGTCCAGCTACATCTGTTCAGTCATCTCTCACCAAAATGACTAGGAGGAGGAATGCCCAGCAGAAGAAAAACACAGAGGATGGACCCTCTGGAACATAGACAATATGTCAGAAAGAGAATTCAGGCTAACAATTATCCAGGCAATAGCTAGGTTGGAGAAAGCCAGGGATGACCAAATGGAATTGATTAGGGCCGAACTGAAAGCAACCAGAGAGGATGTTCTCAATGTTAGAGCTGAGCTGAAAGCTACCAGGGATGAGCTTCACAATGCTCTCAATGATTTCCAATCTAATCTAAATTCTCTCAAAGCTAGGGTAACTGAGACAGAAGATAGAATTAGTGATATGGAGGACAAACAGATAGAGAAAAGGATCAGGAGGAAGCCTGGAACAAACAGCTTAGAAACCATGAAAACAGAATCAGGGAAATAAATGATGCCATGAAATGTTCCAATGTCAGAATTATTGGAATTTCTGAAGGGGAGGAGAAAGAAAGAAGTCTATAGTGGAACAAGTTCTTCATGAAAATTTTCCCAATCTCACAAATGGAACCAGCATTCATGTACTAGAGGCCAAAAGGTCTCCACCCAAGATTATAGATTTCAAAAAAACACCAAGATGCCTGATAGTCAAATTGAGGAATCGTAAGCCATTAGTACAAAGAGGCTCCTTACATACAGAGGAAAGCCCATCAGAATAATGTCAGACCTGTCCACAGAGACCTGGCAGGCCAGAAAGGGCTGGCAAGACATATTCAGGGCATTAAATGAGTAGAACATGCAGCCAAGAATACTTTATCCAGCAAGACTGACATTCAAAATGGATGGAGAGATGAAGACTTTCCAAGACCGGCAAGGCTTAAAAGACTATGCAACCACCAAGCCAACACTGCAGGAAATATTAAGGGGGGGGGGGGGGTTCTATAAAAGAGGAAAAATCCTAAGAATAGCATTAAACAGAAATATAGAGACAATCTACAGAAAGAAAGACTTCAAAGGTAGCACGATGTTAATAAAAACGTATCTATCAATAATCACTCTCAATGTGAATGGCCTAAATGCGCCCATAAAACAGCACAGGGTTGCAGATTCGATAAAACGACAAGACCCATCCATATGTTGTCTACAATAGACCCATTTTGAACCCAAAGAAACACCCAGACTGAAAGTGAAAGGATGGAAAAGCATCTTTCATGCCAATGGACCTCAAAAGAAGGCCGGGGTAGCGATTCTCATATCAGACTAATTAGATTTTAAACTAAAGACTGTAGTCAGAGATACAGAAGGACACTACATAACTCTTAAAGGGACTATCCACCAAGATGATCTAACAATTGGAAATATCTATGCCCCCAATATGGGAGCAGCCAACTACATAAGAAAATTGTTAATCAAGATAAAGAATCATATTGATATGAATACATTAAAAGTAGGAGATCTTAACATGCATCTCTCAGAAATATACAGATCATTGAAGCAGAAAATCAATAAAGAAACAAGAGCATTGAATGACACACTGGACCAGATGGACCTCATAGATATATACAGAACATTCCACCCTAAAACAACAGAATACACATTCTTCTCAAGTGCACATTGAACCTTCTCAAGAATAGACCACATACTGGGTCACAAATCAGCACTCAACCAATAACAAAAGACTGAGATTATTCCCTGCATATTCTCAGATCACAGTGCTTTGAAACTGGAGCTCAATCACAAGGAAACGTTCAGAAGGAACTCAAACACCTGGAAGCTAAAGACCACCTTGCTTAAGAATGCTTGGATCAACCAGGAGATCAAAGAAGAACTGAAACAATTCATAGAAACCAATGAGAATGAAGACACTTTGGTCCAAAACCTATGGGATACAGCAAAGGTGGTCCTAAGGGGTAATACATAGCCATCCAAGCCTTCCTCAAAAAAATTGAAAAATCCAGAACATAGCAGCTATCTCTACACCTTACAGAACTGGAGAATCAACAACAAATCAAACCAACTCCACACATAAGAAGGGAAATAATCAAGATTAGAGCTGAGATCAATGAGGTAGAAACCAGAGATACAGTAGAACATATCAATGAAACTAGAAGCTGGTTTTTTGAAAGAATCAATAAGATTGATAAACCATTGGCCACACTAATCCAAAAGAAAAGAGAAAAAGCCCAAATTCATAAAATTATGAATGAAAAAGGAGAGATCACAACTAACACCAAGGAAGTAGAAACAATCATCAGACGTTATTATCAACAGTTATATGCCAATAAGCTAAATGAAATGGATGCATTCCTGGAAAACTACAAACTCAAAAAATTGAACCAGGAAGAAATTGACAACCTGAATAGACCAATATCTAGTAACGAGATTGAAGCAATGATCAAAAACCTCCCCAAAACAAGAGCCCAGGACCTGATGGATTCCCTGGGGAATTCTACCAAACTTTCAAAGAAGAAATAACACCTATTCTCCTGAAGCTGTTTCAAAAAATTGAAGCAGAAGGAAAACTTCCAGACTCTTTCTATGAAGCCAGCATTAACCTGATCCTCAAGCCAGGCAAAAACCCTACCAAAAAGTAGAATTTCAGACCAATATCACTGATGAATATGGATGCTAAGATTCTCAACAAGATCCTAGCAAACAGGATCCAACAGGACATTAAAAAGATTATGCACCATGACCAGGTGGGATTCATCCCTGGGCTACAAGGATGGTTCAATATTTGCAAATCAATCAATGTGATAGAACAAATTAATAAGAGAAGAGAGAAGAACCACATGGTCCTCTCAATCGATGCAGAAAAAGCATTTGACAAAATCCAGCATCCATTCCTGATTAAAATGCTTCAAAGTATAGGGATAGAGGGAACATTCCTGAACTTCATAAAATCTATCTATGAAAGGCCCACAGCAAATATCATCCTCAATGGGAAAAAGCTTGCAGCCTTCCCGTTGAGATCAGGAACAAGACAAGGATGTCCACTCCCACCACTCTTGTTCAACATAGTATTAGAAGTCCTAGCAACAGCAATCAGACAACAAAGAGAAATAAAAGGTATCCAAATTGGCAATGAAGAAATCAAACTCTCTCTCTTCGCAGATGACATGATTCTTTATATGAAAAATCCAAAAGACTCCACCCCCAAACTACTACAACTCATACAGCAATTCAGCAACATGGCAGGATACAAAGTCAATGCACAGAAATCAGTGGCTTTCTTATACACTAATAATGAAAATACAGAAAGGGAAATTAGAGAATTGATTCCATTTACTATAGCACCAAGAACCATAAGATACCTGGGAATAAACCTAACCAAAGAGGTAAAGGATCTGTACTTGAGGAACTACAGAACACTCATGAAAGAAATTGATGAAGACACAAAAAGGTGGAAGACGATTCCATGGTCTTGGATCAGAAGAATAAACATTGTTAAAATGTCTATACTGCCTAGAGCAATCTATACTTTTAATGCCATTCCAATCAAAATTCCACCGGTATTCTTCAAAGAGTTGGAGCAAATAATCCAAAAATTTGTATGGAATCAGAAGAGACGCCGAATAGCTAAGGAAATGTTGAAAAACAAAAATAAAACTGGAGGCACACGTTACCTGATTTCCAGCTTTATTACAAAGCTGTGATCACCAAGACAGCATACTGGCATAAAAACAGACACATAGACCTGTGGAACAGAGTAGAGAGCCAAGATATGGACCCTCAACTCTATGGGCAAATAATCTTTGACAAAGCGGGAAAAAATATACAGTGGAAAAAAGACAGTCTCTTCAATAAATGGTGCTGGGAAAACTGGGCAGCTATATGTAGAAGAATGAAACTCGACCATTCTCTTACACCGTACACAAAGATAAACTCAAAATGCATAAAAGACCTCAACGTGAGACAGGAATCCATTAAAATCCTAGAGGAGAGCATAGGCAGTAAAATCTTCAATATCAGCCACAGCAACTTCTTTCAAGATATGTCTCCAAAGGCAAAGGAAACAAAACCGAAAATAAACTTTTGGAACGTCATCAAAATCAAAAGCTTCTGCACAGCAAAGGAAACAGTCAACAAAAGAAAGAGGCAACCTACGGCATGGGAGAAGATATTTGCAAATGACAGTACAGACAAAAGGTTGATATCCAGGATATATAATGAACTCCTCAAACTCAACACACACAAAACAGACAATCATATCAAAAAATGGGCAGAAGATATGAACAGACACTTCTCCAATCAAGACATACAAATGGCTATCAGACACATGAAAAAATGTTCATCATCACTAGCCCTCAGGGAGATTCAAATTAAAACCACGTTGAGATATCACCTTACACCAGTTAGAATGGCCAAAATTAACAAGACAGGAAACAACATGTGTTGGAGGGAATGTGGAGAAAGGGGAACCCTCTTCCACTGTTGGTGGGAATGCAAGTTGGTGCAGCCTCTTTGGAGAACAGTGTGTAGATTCCTCAAGAAATTAAAAATAGAACTTCCCTATGACCCTGCAATTACACTCCTGGGTATTTACCCCAAAGATACAGATGGAGTGAAAAGAAGGGCCATCTGTACCCCAATGTTTTTAGCAGCAGTAGCCACGGTCGCCAAACTGTGGAAAGAACCAAGATGCCCTTCAACGGACGAATGGATAAGTAAGATGTGGTCCATTTACACTATGGAGTATTATGCCTCCATCAGAAAGGATGAATACCCAACTTTTGTAGCAAAATGGACAGAACTGGAAGAGATTATGCTGAGTGAAATAAATCAAGCAGAGAGAGTCAGTTATCATATGGTTTCACTTATTTGTGGGGCATAACAAATAGCATGGAGGACATGGGGAGTTAGAGAGGAGAAGGGAGTTGGGGGAAATTGGAAGGGCAGGTGAACCATGAGAGACTATGGACTCTAAAAAACAATCTGAGGGGTTTGAAGTGTAGGGGGGTGGGAGGTTGGGGTAGTAGGTGGTAGGTATTATAGAGGGCACGGATTGCATGGAGCACTGGGTGTGGTGAAAAAATAATGAATACTCTTATGTCGAAAATAAAAAATTTAATTAAAAAAAACAAGCAAATAATTTTAATGAGTGAATATTTTATGCAAGTATAATCTTTTTTTTTTAAGATTTTTTATTTATTTATTTGACAGAGAGAGAGATCACAAGTAGGCAGAGAGGCAGGCAGAGAGAGAGAGGAGGAAGCAGGCTCCCTGCTGAGCAGAGAGCCTGATGCGGGACTCAATCCCTGGACCCCGAGATCATGACCTGAGCCGAAGGCAGCGGCTTAACCCACTGAGTCACCCAGGTGCCCCGCAAGCATAATCTTTAAATGTATTTCACCTATTGCGTTTTCTCTCTACAATATCTTTCTATGTGATAAATTAAATAATTCAGAAATCAATTGTTACAAATTTTATTTTAAAAATATTATTCTTTTTAAAAAGATTTTATTTATTTATTTGACAGAGATCACAAGTAGGCAGAGAGATAGACAGAGAGAGAGAAGGGGAAGAAGACTCCCCGCTGAGCAGGGAGCTTGATGCAGGGCTTGATCCCAGAACCCTGAGAACATGACCTGAGCCAAAGGCAGAGACTTAACCCACTGAGCCACCCAGGCACCCCTAAAAAATACTATTCTTAATTCATCAAGTATTACTAAAATATGTTAGGTTTAATCTTTCAAAAATATGACACATTTTAATTGTATTTATGATGACTGCTTTATAAGAATGTAAATTTTTTGGCTTTCATGAATTTTTTTTTTTAGAAATACAATCCTTAATGTTTAGTTCTTTTTAAAAATGTAAATGGAAAATTTATATTTAACTGGTAAAGATACTTAGGGACAATGACTCAATCAATACAGCACAGATGTTTTGAATAAAATTGGTATCTTGAAAATGTGAGCCTTTTACATGTATATAATGGAATATTACTAAAGCATCAAAAAATAATGAAATCTTGTCATTGCAATGGCATGGGTAGAGCTAGAGGATATTATGCTAAGTGAAATAAGTCAGTCAGAGAAAAACAAATACCATATGATTTCACTCATATGTGGAAATTAAATAACAAAACAGATGAACATAAGGGCTGGAGGAATAAAAAAGGCGGGGAGGCAAACAATAAGAGACTCTTAACTATAGAAATCAAACTGAGAGTTGCTGGAAGGGAGTGGGAGGGGTGGGTTAAATGGGTGATGGGTATTATGGAGGGTACTTATAATGAGTATAAGGTGTTGAATCTCTAAATTCTACTCCTGAAACTAACAGGACACTATATGTTAACTAAAAACAAAAACAAACAAACAATAAAAACCATGATGTCTAAAACTGAAAAAATAATGAATAGTTGGATAATGCTGTTACTCAGAAAAATGGTAGTAAATACTCAAAGTAGTAAATAAGATATCTGAAAGAGGGGGAAAAAAAGTTCAGGCAACATTGTATGACTATTTTCTATCAACTTTAAAGAAAAATGAATAATTTAATGACATTTCATTATGGCATTATTTATCACATGATGATATATTAAAAGGCAATACCATCTGATCCAAATATTTTGATACCAAAAGAACAATCTGTCTGTTAATTCCTTTGAGAATCAGAAGCTGAGACATTGTTAAGAGTATAAGACTTTTGTTTGGAATAATTTGTAACAAAGATCAAAGGACAGGGACAGAAGCTCTGAAAACCTGTCATTCAGATCTAACAACTTTGGAAGGAAAGGGTGTTAGAAGAGATTTTTTTTTTTTTTTTTTTTTTTTTTTTTTTGCAGGTAGAGTCTCATGCTGTGATGCATATCTGACAAAGTCATCACCAACCCAATGGGGAACATAACAGTAAAAATTGCCCATTAGGAGAGTCCCAAGTTGGCTAGAAATAACCAGCCTCTTGAATTCCTGCTGTGCTAAATCCTGGCTGAAGGCTACAGGAGTAAAGGTGCTGGGCCTCAAAGTCTGAGGCAAATCTTAGAGGTGACAGCAATTGAATTTTGTGAGCTAACTCTACTCTTTACAACTGAATGGCAAGTTTTCTTTTGATAGAAAATCTAAGCAATATTTCTCTATGGCCTCTATGATCAATCCCTTACATGACACAAATTCACCTCTCCATACACATCAGGGAGCCATTCGTCTAAGCTTTATAAACTTAGGAAAGAATGGTTACTGGAATGCTCTAGAGTTGATGCCATCAGGCTGGAAGTGGGTACCCAGAAGGTGTCCTCTAGGACCAGCCAAGAGGGTCCTTGGCTTTATGAAAGATGGAAATCCAGGAGAATCTGGAAGGAAAGGAACATGAACCTTGCTTTTGTTTGGAGTCTGAGGTTTTTTATTGAGGATGGTGTTCTGGTATATGTGTCTTCTCAGGCATCCAGGAAACAAAGATAAGCACCCAGGTATTATTACTTGGAGCCTGGGAATCTTGGCCTTGAGATGTATAGCTTTGGTGGTTTGGAATATGCATATGATAGCTTTGTCCAGTAATTCTCACCTGGTCCTCCCTGTGATGTTATCTATTCTAGAGAAATCATTAATTCCCTTTCCCTTACAAGGAGGACATAAGCTGGTTGCATTACAAGGCATGCATAAAGTAGGGTGCGGTGCAGGTCCTAGCAAGAATAGAAGAAGAAAAAGGAGCAAAAATCAGATTTTTATGTTGTTCTCTAGTTTCCTCATCTCAGAGCCCCCATAGTTAGAATAGATTTTTATGATCACAGTTGGCACCCAAAGTCACAATTTTCTCATGTCCATTCTAAATACCCCTTGTCTCAGCTAACAATTCTGCTGGTCTTGGTGGAATACTTGGCAGTATAATCAAAGTCCTCATTCTTGAGGAATCCATGTCCCCTGTAACTATATTTTTCATAGGCTTTAGTTACTGCGTTTGTTCATTTATAGTCCCAATTGAGAAGAAATTACCAAGAGAGACACCCATGTAAATTACTTGAGTTCCTAATATATTCCTCTTAACCCCAATGTTTATCAGCAGCTCTACCTTCCCTTATAAGAATTAATTTCCCCTGCCACTATGATGAATACTCTTCTAACTGCTTGTCCCCAGACAGTAGGAGTCTGGAGTGTCCAAGTGATAGCTTACCTTACATAGCTTATAATTCAATGAGACTCGTGCTGACCCTGCCAAGCATTTACTCCATTTGGAAATGAGGTCCTCCAACACTTCAGAGCCCGGAGTTCATGACCAGGAATTCAAGTGTAAATACATGTATATAGGCATTCATTCATATATTCAATATACACTCATATACATAATGTGTATATATTATGTTTTATACATAGGTGTAAATACATAACACATGGCTTTAATAACAGTTATTTTTTAAGTAGATAGTTTTCCCTTTGTGTTGGAAAATAGGATTTATGTCTAAAATACATAAAGAATTCCATAGGGTGCCTGGGTGATGTAGTCAGTTAAGGTTTCAGCTCAGGTTGTGATCTCAGAGTCATGAGATGGAGCCCCCACAGTGGGCACTGTGCCCAGGATGGGGTCTGCTTGAGTTTCTCTCTTCCTCTCCCTATGCCCCCCACACCAAACACACACTCTATCTCCATCAAATAAATAAATATATTTTAATGATATTATATATATTAGTAATATAATTAATACTACATAATTAAAGCAATATAATTAATGATATTATCTATATTAGCAAAGAACAAATAATCTGATTAAATAATAGGCAAAAGATTTACATAGACATTTTACAAAAGAAGATAAGCAAATGACTAACAAATGCTATTGAGGTACTTAGTATCATTAATCATAAGGGAATACAAAGCAAAATCACAATGAATTATCAGCTTACACTGTTAGAATGTCTACTGTCAAAAACAACATCAGCAAGGATGTAGTGAAATTAGAACTCATACACTGTTGGTGGAAATGTAAAAAAATGCAGCCCTTATTAAAACCAGTGTAGTGTTTCCCTAAAAAAATAAATGAAATAATTGAATTACCATATGATTCAGCAATTCCATTCATGGATATATATACATATGTATATATATATATCTCCAAAAGAATTGAAATCAAAATATCAATAGATACATACCTGCCACATTAATTGCAGTATGATTCACAATAATCAAGATATCAAAACAACTTAAATGTCCATCAGCAGATGAATGGATAAAGAAAATGCAGTATATACACACAATGGAATATTTATCTTTTAAAAGAAAGAAAGACTAACTTACACAACAATATGAATGAACTCGGAAGATATTATGTTATGCTGAGTGAAATTAGCCAGGCACAGAAAGACAAATGCCACATAATTCCAATTACATAAGTTATTAAAATGAGAAACATGGAGTAGAATAGTGGTTGTCAGATGCTTGAGGGAGAGGAAAATGGATACTTGTTGTTCAGTGGTGTAAAGTTTCAGTTATTCAAGGGGAACAGTCTAAATCTGCAAAACATGATGCATATATTTAACAATACAGTATTGTGCACTTAAAAATTTAACAAGGTCAGTCTCATGTTAAATATCCTCACCACATTAAAAAAGAAACAAAGAAAGTAAAGAGTACAGTTGCGTCTTCCAGTCATCATCATATCTTGCTAATAGCATACTGTAAGAAATCCACTATGTAGAAAAACTCGGTATTATAGGATTAGTATTTACTCAAAATTTGTTGTTTTATATATTGACATCCATTTTGTGTATTTCTCACATATCACTTACTAGAGATTTGTCTTAGTGATTGAAAAATAAAAGATTTTTTTAAAAGATTTTATTTATTTATTTGAGAGAGAGAGAGACTGTGCATGAGCAGAGGGGAGGGACAGAGGGAGAGGGAGAAGTGAACTTCCCACTGAGTTGGGAGCCCTATGAGGGGCTTGATCCCTGGACCCTGAGATCATGATCTGAGCCAAAAGTAGACACTTAATGGACTGAGCCAACGGGGGCTCCTGAAAGAATTACATTTAAGAATAATGAAAAAGGAGAAAAATAAACTGACATTTATGAAGCTGTACAGGGACATTCTATAATGAAATAAATTTTAACCAAAAATACTGACTTGGTTCTACAGACAATAGCAACTCTACTGGTAATTTCTAATTACAGAACATTCTTTCATCTTTTTTTAAATTTTTCATATGATGTGCACACACCTGTCATTGGACACACTTTCTTAAATGATCATAATACATGTTATCCAGATATATCTTGGTGCTGCCACAGAGCTAAAACTTTTTCTGTGTTCTAATCCTAAATTAGGATGAAAGACTAAACTGGTTCGAGATTGATTGTGTGTGTGTGTTATAGCTTTAAACATTTAATGAAATTTGGAAAAAAAAATCAACAACAACAGTAATTTCATGAAATGGCATGATAACTTTTGTTTACTACTTTCCAAAGCACACAAATAGAAGAGGAGAAAAGAAACCATACTTCTAAAATGGTATGTATAATAGAGCAAAGACAATACCTAACCCTTTTCTTTAGGACCTCTGTTCTTGTTGACCTAGTTATTATTTTCCATTATAAATTTCTCTGCCTTACATTTTTTTAAGTTAAGATTTTTTAGGGTAGTTTTATATTCACAGCAAAACTCTACACATGCACAATATCCCCTGATACAATTGATGGACATACGTTCATCACATAGTTTACGTAAACACATAGTTTACGTTTTACTCTTGGTGTTGTATATTTTATGAATTTGGACAAGCATATGATTATATATAAACATATAATTACTTTCATCCACCATTAATGCATCACACTGAGTATTTTTCTGCCCAAAATATCCTCTATGCTATACCAATGCATCCTTCCTCAATGCCCTCCAGCCTCTGGCAACAACAGATATTTTTACTATCTCCATAGTTTTGTCATTTCCAAAATGTCATATGGTTGAAATAATATAGTATAAAGCTTTTTCAGTTAGGTTCTTTATTATTGAGTAGACTTACTTAATAATATGCATCTAAGTTTCCTCCATGTCTTTTCTTGGCTTGATAGCTCAATTATTTTTGGCATTGAATAATGTTTTGTCATTTGGATGTATTCCAGTTTATTATCCATTCAACTACTTCAGACATCTTGATTCTTTCCAAGTTTTGGCATTTATGAATAAAGCTGCTTATAAACATCCATGTGCATATTTTTGCACACACATAATTTTGCAACTCCTTTGGGTAAATACCAAGTAATGCTATTGGATCTTATGGCAAAAGTATGTTTAGTTTTGTAAGAAACTGTCAAAATGTATTCCAGAGTAGCTGTACCATTTTGCATTCCACCAGCAATGAATGGAAGTTTCTGTTTCTGCACATTCTTGCTAACATTTGCTGTTGTCAATGTTCTGTATTTTGGCCATTCTAATAGGTGTGTATGGTATCTCATTGTTTTAATTTCATTTCTGTGATGACAGATGATATGGAACACTTTTTTTCTTATGTTTATTTGCTATCTGCATATCTTATTTGGTCAGGTGCCTGTTAACACCTTTGGCGCACTTTTTTAATCAGGTTGTTTTCTTATTTTAGGAGATCTTTATATATTTTGGATAACAGTTCCTTTCAGGTGTGTATTTTGCAATTATTTTTTTTTCCAGTTTATTGTTTGTCTCCTCATTCACCTGACATTGTCTTTTGCAGAGCAAAATTTTTTTAATTTTAGGGAAATTCAGTTTATCAATTATTTGTTTCATGTATGGTGCCTTTGACATTTTTTTTTTAAATGGGAGATTTTTTTTTTTAAAGATTTTATTTATTTACTTGAGAGAGAGACAGCGAGAGAGAGCATGAACGAGGAGAAGGTCAGAGAGAGAAGCAGACTCCCCATAGAGCTGGGAGTCCGATGCGGGACTTGATCCCGGGACTCCGGGATCATGACCTGAGCCGAAGGCAGTCGTCCAACCAACTGAGCCACCCAGGCGTCCCGTCTTTGACATTCTATCTAGAAAGTCATTGCCATATCAAGGTCATCTATGTTTTCTCCTATGTTATCTTCTAGGAGTTTTATAGTTTTGCACTTTCCATTTAGGTAGGAACCGTTTTGAATTAATTTTTGTTAATAATGTGAGGTCTGAGTTTAGATTTATTTTTGCATGTAGATGTCCAGTTTTTCCAGCATCATTTGTTGCAGGACTGCCTTTTTCCATCGTCTTGTCTCTGGCTTCTATGTCAATTGGAACAGTATTTTGTTTTAACTATTGTGGCAACATAATTACTTATTAGACTGTAAAACATCATACTGATGTTTTTGTTATCAATCTTTCAAAAAAGTACTTTGTGACATGAAAATTGCATTGAAAGGTATTACTCAGGAGATACCTTAAGCAATGTGAGAATGAGTCTTTTAGATTCAGGTACAGATGCCTATTAGAGCTAGAGATATGATTGATTTATTTAACTCATTTCTGTTGTGGAAAAAATAATAAACAGGCAATAATATACAAATATTTATTTGTATATTATATATGATTTATTTAACTCATTTCTGTTGTGGAATAAATAATAAACAGGCAATAATATACAAATATATTTCAATTGAAAGTATATTTTATTCTTGGGGCACCTGGGTGGCTCAGTTGAAGTGTCTGTTTTTGGTTCAGGTCGTGATCTCAGAGTCCTGGGATGGAGTCCGGTGTCAGGCTCCCTACTCAGCCAGGAGCCTGTTTCTCCCTCTTCCACTGCCTTTCCCTTCCCCTCCTTGCTTGTGTTCTTCTGCTTTCTCTCTGTGAAATGAATAAATAAAACCTTTAAAAATAATAAAATATATTTTACTCTTAATAGTCATAAAATTTTTTGCCTGAATTAGAAATGGGGTTGCTTTTTCACTTGTTTTAATTTTAGGTGTATTTAGGACAGTTAAATTAAAATCTTTCTCTCATCGATGTGTATTCATTGCACCTATCTTATTTAATAAGAATATGGCATATTAATTTGGACATTTTTTATTTCTCCCATCTGAAGCAATTTTCATGTATTAAAATAGGGAAATATTTGTTAATATGATATTTATATAACCCACATTCTACAATTTTTGTGACTGTATTGGTAATTAAAATGGACTTACCCTGGTTTTATCTGAGGTGAGTCACAATGTAACCTTAAAAAAAGTCATTAAATGATCCAAAGGTGCCTGACTTTATAATTTCTACCATATATGTCATCTTTTCTATTTTTCACTAGCTGGATATATTCTCTATTCTTACATATTTTATTTTCCATTGCCCTGAGTTTACATGGTAGATTTTATTTAGTTCAAAAGATTATGATGATTGACTTGAATAAGGTACTTACACATTAAGATGTAAACATTAGGATGTACACATTAGATGCACACATTAAGGAAAAACCATATTCTCCTCTAAATTTACTCCCAGTATAATTTCAACTGACATTACTGAATTCCAGTGAGCGTACTTTGGCTATAAGTCTTTCATTTTTCAGTATTGCTCCAGGCTAAAGATTGCTTTAAAATTCTTCCTTAATTTTGATTGGACTTCAGAAAGTAAAATATTTTAATGTCAAGCCTTTGTCAACCACTTATGCAGATTTTATGTACATAATGGAATATTCATCATCTTATTTTGATTAGTCTTTCACTAGACACTCTTTGACTCATCTTTTATAACACTGTATAGTTCAATATGTATAAATGTGTAGTGCAGCATATAGATTGTTTATATAAGCAGGAATCTATCTACAGAAGAGAAAAATATGGTGAAATGCTTAAATATTCAGAATTTTTCTCCTTTGGAAAATATAAACACATGTTATAAAACATGTTTAATGTTCCTTTAAAACCTTCATTTAATTTTTAGTTATTTGCCATTTTCTAGTGTTTTTGTGGCTGTGCTTTGGAGGTTAAGGTTTTAATAATACAATCAAAAGATTTGTATAGGAAATCGACTCTGCATATCCATAATATTTGTCACAGCCTAAAAAACTTAATGCCAACTAAATTTGAGAATTCATTGTATTTTAGTGTTTCTTTCTTTTTTTTTTTAAAGATTTTATTTATTTGACAGAAAGAGGTCACAAGTAGGCAGAGAGGTGGGGTGTGCGGAGAAGGCTCCCTGCTGAGCAGAGAGCCCAATATGGGGCTAGATCCCAGGACCCTGAAATCATGACCTGAGCTGAAGGCAGAGGCTTTAACCCACTGAGCCACCCAGGAGCCCCTATTTTAGTGGTAAGAACATGTTGAAATCTTTCAGTAGTTAGTACAATATAAAAGGATATATTTTATTACAGCAAATGTGATATGTCAACTAGCCATCCATTGCTTGATATTAAGAACAATGTTGTTTGTTGAGACAAAGTCTTCTTTTCAATATTTTAAATGTTTGAAAGTCAGATTTTAGGGCACGATGTGAAGATTAGATCTGAGACAGGAAAATAATAAACAGAAGCAACAACTTTTATGCAGATAATTGTGTGTAATTAATACTAACAGCTAATTATAAATTCAAGCTTGGGAAATAATTTCAATACAATGTTTACTGATTCCCAGAAAAGCTTGCATTTCATATTTAATTTAATTCTTCAATTTAATTTAGAAAGGCTTATGTTTTACTAAGGTTGAATGAACACATAATTAGCTAAATGCAAGATTTTTATGCATTGGATGATTACAGTATTGCAGGATATCTTTCTGTATAGAGTGACAGAAGAATCACTTTTTTGCCTTTATATTTATAGAATGATAACCAACATTTCAAATAGTTTTATAAGTTGCATGCATTATTGAGTGTATATAAATTTATGGTAGATTGTGTGAACAATATTTGGGTTGAAAATTTCCCAAGATCTTACAATATTTTGATGCAAAGAAAGGGAAAGAAAGAAAGAAGAAGCAAACAAGCAAGCAAGCAAGTTCCTGCTCTCCCCCTAGGGAAAAACTAAATTAAAATGTTATAAAGAAAAGCCTCTAGCACAGAATTTATTGCTATATACTACAAGTAGGGAGTTTCAAAAGTTATTGAAGAAAATATCACATGGCATAATGGTTAAGCATTGATACTCATTTATTGGCCACTTGTATTTTCCTCTTGTGTTAATTACCTTCTTTATTGTTTTAATCTTATTTTTTTGCAATAGAGTTTTTCTTTTTCTTTTTTTTCTTTATGAGTTTTTATTTTTCTTATCACTTTTTAAATTTTGAAAACTTCTCCGCTTAAGAGTAATCATAATCTCTAGGTCCTTCCTAGTTATAAACTTTTATGATGAAAATTTACTGGTACTTTTTTTTAAATTTTTGGCCATTTATTTTTTAAATATTTCATTAAACAGACTTTTCTCATTATTATTGACTTATGATTATTATCAAATGCATATGTATATTTTGAGTAGAAAAATGAGTTTATGGGATAAATGGTCGTTTAGCCTATAAAATCAGGCATATAATACATTAAAAAGGTTGGAAATTAAAATATATATTTACAGATAATTTAAGATTTACATATAGGTGTGTGTGTATATATATGTATACATATATATGTGTATATATATATTTATAAAAATGAAAGATATATATGATTTAAGGCCTGGTGTACCCATTCAACATAAATGTTGTCGCAACTTGGTTGTTTCCTGCATAGTCAAGCAGGTAAGAGTGGTAAAGTTTCATGTATTGTATTTTAAACTTTGAAAGCTCAAAGATACATTTTAGAAATGAAATTGTATTATTATCAGTCCAATAAGGGAATAACTCTTACTTTAATCTGTACTGCAGATTATATATGTATGTAGTTATATATATATAATATACATATTACATACTTATATACTATATATGTTCATATATACATATATATATGTATATATAAATACAATTATATATTCATACATATACGTGTAGTTCTAACAATATAAAGGATATATACAGTAGGGTTTTTATTTAAAAGAACATAGAATTATTTTCTGGTTTGGGGTTTTTTTTGTTGTTGTTATAATTTAGGCTTGTAGCGATAAAAACCAGTAGTTATAGGGGAAAAAAAAAAAACAAGAGTTGTTGAAAAAACAGAAATGCAGCAATTCTACTCAGGGCTAAAAGAAACTGGCCACTATGTACACAATGAACATGAGCAGACTTTTGAGAAGAGATGAAAGCCTTCTAATGTAATAATAAATGTATAAATAAATAAGTAATGTGTAAATGAATAATACTGATGAATATTCACATAAAGGGGATTAGGACATAAGCATTCTTCAGAGTATTTGAAGAACGTTTGGGCTGTGGTCAGTGGATAGATGCCTATTCCTCCACGAAGGTCTAATACTGAAGAGAATACATTCTTGGTTCTTGCTCATGAATTTTGATCTTCTAGAAATATTAGGTGTTTGTGGTAAAAAGAATTCTTGATTCAGAAAATTTCTCTTGTAGCTTGAAATGGGAGAATTCTTCTAACCTATATTTCTTTTGGGGAAATATACAAACTCTCTTCCAAAGAGTGTGTCAAAACCACTCGTATTTAACTTAAACTCCCTTTTACACCATGTAATTTTACTTCTTGTGTAGCATTACAGTTTTCCTTATTTCAGAATCACAACTGGATCTATATCCATCATTTGTTGTGAGTTCCAAAACTGTAAGTATAGGATCATATTTTTTTTTTCATTTCTGATGCCTCGATTATTGTTTTACAGATATTATAACCATAATATCTAATACTAAGATGTGGAGCTAAGGATTTCATACACATAATCTCATTTAATGTTCACACCAAACTCAAGGGTTACATAATCTGTTTAATCTTCATTTTACAGATGAGACAAAAGCATGAGGAGAATAGACAATTTCCCAACATCACACAGTTTAAGAAGTGAAAAACATTTTCAAACTCAGGCATTTTGGTTCTACAACATGCACGCTTAAATGCTTTAGCAAAATATGTATTAAGAAATGTGTATTGAAATTTCATGAGTTTACTTGGGATTTTTGAGCTGGTATGGGAATATTATTAAGTACAAAGAAGTTTCCACTAGATAATGTTTGACATATATAGTGGACAAGAGACTCATCCAGTGATTGAAAAATATAACAGTAACTATAACAAAAGAAAGGAGACCCTGAAGACTTAATAGTTTAGTGTATGGTTATCGGAGAGATTAGCAAATGACTACATCAGAGTACGAAGGAAGCATATAACCCAATCATAAAGTAACATATAATAATTACTAGAAAAAAAAATGGGACATTTATGTCAAGACCTGAATGATGAATGAAGATCATACAGGTAAAAAGTGGCAGAATTAAATTAGAGCAAAATTAAAAACAATTTTAACCTGAGCATAGCTATGTGAAATAAATTATAGGCAATAAGTGTATGATATATTGTGAGACTGAATACAGTCAATATGGATTGAAGGTTTGGCTGCAGTTACTAGGTTGAATGCAAGTTACTGAGAAAAGGGCTAGGGGAAAGAGAGATGTGTGTGTGGTGGGGGAGTAGAGAAAAGAGTATGAGATAAACTTCTAATAATCCAATGACATCCAACATAATTCACTTTGAAATTCAAAATAATCATCAAGCTAGTGAAAAAATACCTGAGGTTAAAAAAAAAAAAACTTTCATATTAAAACTGCTTAATGACCTTTATACTCATTCATGATCATATCTGGCTACATAATTTATAGAGTCAATAAAAAATTAAATTGTGGCGCCTTAGCAAGGGGCAATGAATTCATGCCAAGATGTGGCTGGTACCTGAATTGGTACTTAGCAAGAGGTTCCTATAGACCTGACAGCTGAACGCAACATAAGGCTTATAGTCCAGAGAGAATATAGCTGTAACCTTGTCCTATAGCAGAAACCATGTGGTGTGGGAAGTCCTGATTCTCCCTAATACTGAGCCCAAGACCCCACCAGGAGTGCAGAGCAATGGCAAAATGAAGGTTTTCCATTTCCAAATGATGTGATCCAATTACCACTGAAAGTACAGGGCAGCAGCTATTGTGGGTAAGAGATTGCATGAGAGAGGTCAAGTGGGGTTAGGGTATGGTGAGATAGGGAGCCGGTGGCAAAGAACACATTGCAGGGAAGTGGACAGTTGGCAGGATATGGTATGTTATAGGGACAAAAGTACTAGGCCCCTGGTGCATGATTCATTTTCTCATAAAACTTCACTTTAAAAATGCATCACTTAGGAATTCAAAAATAAAGTTAAGAATTTCAAGATGACTACTACAGAGCATTAAACTTCAGAAGTAGAGTCCTCTGGAACAAGAGACCCTGTTTAATTGCATGGTTTAACATTCAAGAACCAGGCACTATTCGAAGTTAATATCTTTTTATAGTTATTTTATATATTTCAATCATACTGAATCTTACTAGGTGTAATTTAATTATAAATTTCATATGTCTTACCTTATTTAACATGGGAAATGTATATTGGTAGAATACATAACTTTTAGAGTATACTAATTCTGACTTCCAAATTTAACTCTGTATGTTTTATGGGAAAATATATATTCCAGACTCACAACTAAAAATCAACTATTTGGTATTATTCTTTATGTCAATCTGTTTCTATCCATTCATAACTTACTTTCGGAATAACAGATTTTGAAATCTCATAGTTTGAAAGCTTCTACTTTATCCATGGATCATTTACATTAAAGCCTTGCTTAATTTGTATTTATTTATAGGTCCTATATTTTAGGACTGTTACAATTGCATGATTAGAGGTGCTAGAAATTGAGACAACTGAATCTGGAGACTGACAGAATATAAATTTTTTATTATTTGTTACTTTAAACTTTTCTGCCTAGTTGAATTTATTAATGATGAATTCAGATAATGAGTGTAAAGAATGATTTTTTTTAAGCTTGTAATTTATATTTTGAAAAGAAGTGCTAATTTTTATGACCAAACGTTCCATTTCCCAATATCTTCTTCATGAAAAAAGTAAATTAAAACCATTAGGTTGGTTGTATCCCCAATCTTATGTGAATGCTCTAAGTTTATAATAATTTAGCATATTAATTGCTTTAAGTCTCAGGTTTCTATGAAATGGTCACTTATGAAAGACATTTCTCAATTCCTTCTGTGAGACTTTTGAGAGTGGAACATGGTAAAGTGTGGGAAGTTTGCTCATTTTGGTATTAATCCTATGTGACTGCTCATCAACTTTCAGATGTGCTTTGGAATATTAAGTTGACTTTTTATGGAAGGGAAAGGAATACTACTAAAGATGTAAATCTTTATATGAATTACATTCATAAGATCTATAGTCACGTATTATTCTTTGATTATACAAGAACATACAGGAATGGCCAAAATATGAAAATGAAATAATGATTTTAAAAATTGGAACTACTTCTTGAAAATCTTCATTTAAATAGAAAATTAACTATCATAGGCTCTTTAGACACTTCTGAGCTATTTTAATACCCTCTTATGCCCTTATAACTAGGGAAAAATGAATGGAAATAGTTTCCAATATTTAATCCTTTATTATGCCATAAGTGACAGAATGGGAATTGGTATACTGGACAGCATTCAGAGCAGATTGCCTCAGGAGGTTGCTGAAAAGGACAGATGAAGTTACCATTTGTTAAAGGAATGAACTATACATTTATAAGAACTGTAGTAATTATGCTGTTTTTCTAGGTATTGGGCAGTACTCTATTTTAAGATAACTATTTTTCAGCAAAAATATGAGTGATCAATCATTTTATGAAAGCTGAGAAGTTTTAGAGATATTCAACAAAATTTAATATGGGGATACACACTTTTGATAGAGCACCAATAATATCATTTTATTTTATACTTATTTATTCATTCCTCTGTTGAGTATTTTTAAAAACTTAGTGAACATTTATTCTTCTTGTTGAACATTTTAAAAACTTGGAATTTGGGGCACCTGGGTGGCTGAGTCGTTAAGGATCTGCCTTCAGTTCAGGTCATGATCCCAGAGTCCTGGTATCTAGCCCAGCATCGGGCTCCCTGCTCCACTGGGAGTCTGCTTCTCTCTCTCCCTTTCCTGCTGCTTGTGTTCCCTCTCTCACTGTCTCTCTCTCTGTCAAATAAATAAAATATAATCTTAAAAAAAAAAAAAAAACACACCTGAAGTTCCTAGGGATTAGAATAACTTAAGAAAATCCATGAGGTTTATAATGAAATTATAAAATAGTATTGTTTTGAAAAATTTAAAGATTTTAAATAGAGGCCTAAAGCAAATTCATCACAAATCCAGAAATCAAGGAGCCACATATGTACGTGGATCACCATTTTATGTGTCTTATTTTAGGTTTTGTATTCAGTTTCCCATTGCACTCTGCTAATTAACATTCAGTTTCAATTAAATGTTTGGGGTCCATAGAGACAACCCCACCTGCTTCTGAATGTGATGTAGGAAAAAAAAATACTTTCTGCTTTTTTCTCATGACATTGTCAATTTGTATGACATAACTAATTATCCTCAACATAGTGGAAGGTTAAAAACAAATACATAAAATGTGTGCTTCGGCTGAAGTGTAATTTCTGTTATGTAGCTTCAGGAGGGTTTGTGGAATGTAATAAAATAAATGAGAATAAGAGGAAATTGAACAGATAATATTTGAATTCCAAATATATACTTAGAGATTATATAGTCAGCATTGGTTCTTGTTCTCTCATAAAGGATCAGCAAGGTAGATCATAATCAAAATAAAGTACCAAATTCAAGGCAGTTCTGAATATAGATATTGGTGCACACCCACAACAACACAGCCTTATCAGCTTAGGAGGCACACATTAATTACCTCACAATTTCTATGGGTCAAGAGTGCCAGCCTGACCTTACTAGATCCTTTGGTAAGGGTGTCAGCAAGCTGCAATCAAAGTGACAGCCAGGCTACATTTTCTACTGGAAGCCTGACTGGGGACTAACTCATCACTGAGCTCATTCAAGTTGTTGGAAGAATTCATTTCCTGTGACTCTAAGAATGAGTCCCAGCTCTTTGTGTCCAGTACAGACTGACTGCAACTACTAAAGGCAATCTTCATTTGCTTGCCACGTGGACTCCCTCAAGATGGCCACTTACCCTGACTGCATAAAACCTGCCAGGAGACTCTCCAGCCCTACTCTGCTAATATGGAGTCTTTTCTAATATAATTGGATCATAGTCATGTCATCCCATTACCTTCACCATATAGTGTAACCTAATCAAATTTCATCAAGAGAGTGCCATTTTATCATCTTTGCTATTATTCTTTTGTTTAGGAGCAAGTCAGAAATCTTGTTCAGACACATGGGGTTAGGAAAACACAGCCATGTGAACATCAGGAGGCCAGGAACCATTGGGATCACCTTGGCATCTGTCTACTGTACACACAGAAAAAATATTTTGGAAACTAAAAATTAGGAGCAAATCATAAAAGAAGTCAAAGCTAAAACACACATTATATACAACACAATGATACAAATAAAATATGACTTTTATCAGAAATAATTGACATAAAGTCTATTATACTAATAAAATCTATCCCACTGTTCTTTGAAAAATGTATATTGAAAGTCAAAAGTGAAAGCTGAGAAAAGGGGACATTATAATACTTGAGCAAAGAGATAGTATTTTAGAATAAGGTAGTTGCAGTAAAGATGGAGATAAGTGGATGAATTTGGTACAGAAGAATAATGGTAATATAAATATTAACAATAATAACAATAGTTAACACTTATTTAAATATTACTAAATGCCACCTTATATTCTAAAGACCTTTATAATCATCCTAAACTTATAAAAATACACATTATTTCCATTATGAGACAAGGACATTGATTTGAAAAGGTGGATAGAAAGGTTTTAGTTAAGTGTTGGTTTTTGCTCTTAGATACATGTGTGAGGGTGGAATTTGAGGGATTATAATTAGGGATGGACACTACCTTTCTAGTTTGAACAACCAAATAAATGATGGGATCATTTTGGAAATTGTTATTATGGTGTCATTCCAAAATTGTTAAAAACAGTCTAATATATCTAATCAAACATACTTTTATTTTTAAATAACCCTCTTCGGACGGCTGGGTGGCTCAGTTGGTTAAGAGGCTGCCTTTGGCCCAGGTCATGATCTCAGCATCCTGGGATCGAGTTCCACATTGGGCTCCTTGCTTGGCGGGAAGCCTGCTTCTCCCTCTGCCTCTGCCTGCCACTCTGCTTGTGCTCTCTCTCTCTCTCTCTCTCTCTGACCAAATAAATAAATAAATAAATAAAAATAAAATAACCCTCTTTATCTTACTTACCTCTAGCTATTCTTCTATGAAATTTATTTCATGTTCTTTATGAACTATTCAAATCTAAATTATCTTTTACATTAAAGTTCCATCTTGTCCACAAAAAGAAATAAAGGTACTTTAAAAAAATTATTTATTCATTCAACAGAGAGAGAGCAGGAGCAGGGACAGAGAGAAGGGCAGAAGGAAAGGGAGAGGCAGGCTCATCATTGAGCGGGGAGCCACATGCACAGGGCTCAATCCCAGGACCAAGGGTAGATCCCAGAACACTGGGATCATGACCTGAGATGAAGGCAGATGCTTAACTGACTGAGCCACCCAAGCGCCCTGGGGGGCTGGGGGAAGGTACTTTAACTCTCAGTAACTGAGATTAACGAAAACATGTATTCTTTAAATTTTATGCACACTTTTATATTTATTATATGATGAATTGTTTTATAATTTGACTCTATATTAATTATGTTTGTCAACTAGATAGAGAGTAGCCCTTCTGAGGGCAAAGAACATGACATAAGTTTATTTTAGTTATATTAATGATAAACATAAGTTATCTTTTAGTAAATATTCACTGCTATATTTTCAAATTTTAATGCCTGTGTACTTTACCTTCTGCATAATAGAAAAACTAGCTATTTTTAATTATTTTTTCATAGAAAGATGAATGGAGCAGAACCCTTACTGTATGGAGGATATTACTGTTTCGAGAGTTCCCTTATCACTGAAAATGCAAGGTGCCAAGAAAAAATATGAAATATAAGGAGATCTCACAGAGTACAGTTTGAAATAATAGTGTCTCACCTTTTCCCTGAGTAGGCCCAAGTAGAGTGCTGTGGAAATATATATATGATGAGAGAATATTTTCTAAGACAGCCACAGTAATTCCTCCTATGCTCTTGTGCTTTTTTCCAATATGACTTTGGCACTTCTCATTTCAAGAGGTAGAGATAATTTCTTAATTCCTTGAATTGGAGCTAGCCTTGTAACTGTATTTTGGCAGAATGATACAATCTTATTTCTGATTCTAGGGCCTAAGCCTTACAGACTTTACTCATCTCCACTCTTTTGGAGCCCTGACCCACCAGGTTGTGAAGAAACACACTGTCCTGCTGGTAGATGAGAGGTCAAGTGGAAGAACTGAGGTTCGTGGGCCCACAGCTCCTACTAAAGGACAGGGGAACTATTTCTCAGGCTTAAACAGAGGAAGGGATCCTAAATAATAGAATTCACAATTTTGTCATGTAATAGAGATAAGGACATAATTATTTAATGTGTTTTCTTCTGTTAATACTTTATTTGGATTCACATGTTGATCACGATTCTTACAAGTCTTGCATGCATTTGTTAGAGATTAAATACTTTACAATTATTAATTAAGCCTCATAGTATTTCCATCAAGGAAAAAAAAAATCTAGCAACACTTAGAGAAGAATAAATAAATAAATAAAGCAGAATGGTTTAATGAAAAATATTAAAGGCAATTTCCATGCAGTGCTATAATTTGGCTATCTGATGAGTATATTTTTCAAAAGACTGTATGGCATTACTAGCAAATAATAGGCTTTTTGAAATGGTTTAATATAGAGGAATAACAAGATGGTGGAGAAGTAGCAGGCTGAGACTACTTCAGCTAGCAGGAGATCAGCTAAATAGCTTATCTAAAGATTGCAAACACCTGCAAATCCATCGGCAGATTGAAGAGAAGAAGAACAGCAATTCTGGAAACAGAAAAACAACCACTTTCTGAAAGGTAGGACTGGCGGAGAAGTAAATTTACCCAATATGGCAAAGGGAACAAGCATCAAAATTCAGGAGGTTCAGAGAATACCCCTCAAAATCAATAAGAATAGGCCCACACCCCGTCACCTAATACTAAAATTTACAAGTCTCAGTGACAAAGAGAAAATCATGAAAGCAGCCCGGGAAAAAAAGTCTGTAACATACAATGGTAAAAATATTAGACTGACAGCTGACTTATCCACAGAGACCTGGCAGGCCAGAAAGAGCTGGCATGATATTTTCAGAGCACTAAACGAGAAAAACATACAGTCAAGAATACTATATCCAGCTAGGCTATCATTGAAAATAGAAGGAGAGATTAAAAGCTTCCAGGACAAACAACAACTGAAAGAATTTGCAAACAACAAACCAGCTCTACAGGAAATATTGAAAGGGGTCCTCTAAGCAAAGA
>NC_081557.1:177697820-177794131 GCF_022355385.1 Mustela nigripes
CCGGAGGGTTAATAGCTAATTGGAGCAGAACATCCCTCAAAAGCATGGCAGGGAACTGGACATGCTATAATGCCTGGAAAGGGTTCTATAACAGCAGCTGTAATAATTCTAGTGACGGAGGTGAATGCTCATGCCAAAATAATACCATTATAAATTTTATAGATCCATACTCTAACCTTATGCATCAGTCAAAAGACTACTCCATAGTCAAACAACCTTCAATAGGAGTGTTCAGGGAAAGTGAATTCCCAATGTGGGGGACCAAAAGGTCGATTGGCAGGAGGAAAAGAGCTGTACAGGTACCATTGCTTCTGTTCTCCTTGCTGATGAGTGGAATCGGAGCTGCATCAGGGATAACTGGAGTGCTCTAATCTTCAGGGCTGGTAGGAGTCTTGAAGGAGCAACAGAAACTCCTGAGAGGCATCCTTGAAACCCAAGGATTGTTGTTGCACAGACAGGAGGCCCTGGAGGCAGGCCTGATGGAACTGGAGGCAAGAGTAGACAGAATCGACTGGATCCTGGGAACAGCCCAATTAATGAATTTGGCCGGATGTGGGAGTTTTACCCCAGTATGTCTGACCCACCTTGTTTGGAATTCCACATATAACATTATCATGAAGAATAGGACCATGAGCAACTGGTTAAATCAAAGCAGGACATATAAGGAGTTAATACTGCAGCAACTGGCTGAGAGTGGTGCCTTGTTCCAATCATTAGAGGTACAACTCAAAAATTTTGGGGAGTCAAATTGGCTAACTACCATATGGAATAAGTTCAAGGATCTGTGGAGATCACGGGGTGTTCTAGCACTTATAGTACTGCTCTTACTTCTTTTCGGGCCATGCCTCTTTCAATGCGTTCAAAATATGCTTTATAAGTTTGTAAGTTATTCTCTTATATCTGAACAAGACCAAATCCTTCCTGCCCTGTCTGTGGCGGACCAGATAATGACGGCAGACATCCTCGGGGAGGCAGACGTCTAGAGGTCGGCGACGATTCCTCGCTCGGGCAAGGCATCAAGCCAGGGAAGGACTGGAAGCCCAATTTGTGCAGCTCCACTTGGCAGCTGAATGTTCGAGATAAGGTACAGAACATCAGGAACGTACTGCCCCAAAACAAGATGTCCTTGACTTCCCACAGAGAGGAAGGAGCACCATCATAAGAATTAACCCCACCATCTTGCCACAATAGAAAAGGGTGGACTGAGGGAGTCCTGTGAGCATGAACCCCACTGCTGCAGAACTTCCCAGCAGACAAAGGGCTTCTGAGAACTGTTATGAACTAGGAGATGTTATGCAGGATGTTATAGCCGACCGCAGATAGACCACCAGGACGTGTTGTTCGTGCTGCAAGCAACCAGGAAGTGTTAGCATCGCATCTGCAGCAGACCGCAGATTAACCACAAGTGCCTTTGACGTAGTGACTGAACTGAATATAAGCAGCACTGGCCCTCTGCTTGTCAGAGTGTGCTCGTGGGGCACTCTAGCTCAGATCATCCTCCCAGTTGATGCACCCAAACGGTGTGCTCCAGAGAAGGGGATCGAGCGGGAGTACCCTGGGCCCTCTCCCTAGCCCCCAGGGCTAGAGTTGTCTGTCTTGTCTTCGCTATTGTGTGGTACGTGCTAATAAACAGCTTTCGCTTTCAGTTATTGTGTGTGATCCGTTTGCTTCCACCATCAGACCGGCTCACTCCCCTGGGAGCTCCGTGAGCGGCAGAGAGCTCCCATGGCCCACAACAGAAGTAGCATGGATTGTTCTGAAACAGTCGGCATGCAGTGGGGTGTGTTAGCTTGCTAGGGCTGCCATAACAAAATATCACAGACTGTGTAGCTTAAAAAATATACATTTGTTTTCTCACAGTTCTGGGGGATAAAAGTACAAAATCAAGGTGTTGATCACACCAAGGTGTTGATCACAGCAGGTCTGTGAGGCTTCATACCTTGACTTGCAGATAGCCACCTTTGCAACGGTTCCTCATATGATCTTTCCTCTGAGTATGTTTATCCTTGGTATCTATGTGTGTCTAAATTTCCTCTTAGAAGGACACCAGTCATGTTGGATTGACTAACCCTAACAGCCTCATTTTAATCATCTTGATGATAGCCTTATCTCTAAATATGGTTATATTCTGAAGTACTGGGAATTGGGATTTTAAATACAATTATTTTTGGGTGGGGGGAAGGGAAACAATTCAGTCCCTAAGAGTTGGATAATACAGATTTTCTTTTTGTTTTTGTTTTTAATTCAGGGACACAATACATGTTTAAATAAACATAGGCAAAATCAAATTAAGATACATATTGGGGCACCTGGGTGGCTCAGTGGGTTAAAGCCTCTGCCTTCGGCTTGGGTCATGGTCTCAGTGTCCTGGGATTGAGCTCTCTGCTCTTTTCTTGCTTTTATAACTTTTAGACCAAGTCTCAAGTTCATGATTTATATAAAAACTACTTCAACAACACACTCAGATGTTCAAGAATGTGCAGTCATTTAATTATGTGTTATATTCAAAATGCTGACAGCTATATGCCAGGTTTTCACAGGTCAGGAGAAACATACTGCTTTTCTTCATTTCTCAAGGCAGGA
The DNA here is from genome assembly GCF_022355385.1 of Mustela nigripes. NCBI lineage: Eukaryota > Metazoa > Chordata > Mammalia > Carnivora > Mustelidae > Mustela > Mustela nigripes. Next base: position 177,700,404 of record NC_081557.1, read on the forward strand.
ACATGTGTTTCTGTGAGAAATGTAGTTAGGTGATCTTGGAGATAACAATTTACCAGAAGCTGAAGAAATTATTTCATTAGATATTATACCAAGTTCCTAAGGGAATGACTTTGTTCCATTGAGAGCATAAAGTACATTTGGTTTTGGCAGACATACATCCTCAATGACTTTAGTATGGCCATGTATTAGTCAAATTCTACAGGGTTTAACACTTAAGTGTTATCCTTGGGAATTAGATTTACACATACCATGAAAGATTGATTTGGAGTCCAAATTCATGAGTGTTAAAGCAAATAGTGGCTACAATGCATACACTGACTGCATAATACCAGTATACAAAGGAAAAAAATATTTGCATCATTAATGAACGACTCCTTACTCCCAGAATTGGTGGAACAATGCTTTCAAGAATTAGAAATGACCAGTTCCAGAAAGGAAAGGCACATGGTAAAAATTTATTTATAATCAAGTTTCTTTATTAAGTAGTGGTTGACTTAACCACAACTAGCAGTAATTATCAAAGTTATAATAGTAATAAGAAAAATAGGCAATTATGACAGTTCATCAAAAGAAAGATAAATTAATGAAACCCATGATCTGAGAAAGGGATGGCTTTCACCTGACAGAAGCCAGAAATCCTACTGGATGGCAGTAACCTTTCTTTGCTTTTTTACAGAGATCTCTAAAACACAACCTATTTCTTAGTTTGGCAATTGGAAATATAACTTAATTTCCAGCAGGTCAAAATTGATTATCAATGGAATCACTAAAATATTTTGTCTCTGTATCCCAGACTGATACTTGCTTTAGTGAGGAATATTTGTTCTCAATTTTCATACCAAGAGGAAAAGAAAACGACACTGAAACAAAAGGACTGATGATATTCCTTTTACCCATCTTCAGCAAGTCAAAATGAGAACTGTATTTCCTTGGATCCTGGGTATCCTAAAATAAGAATGAGTCTGAAAAACTCTTCCAACTCCTTTGGGAAAAATTGCATTCTACTCAGTATAATTAAGAGAAACCTGTTGAGATAGGGGAGTGTGCAAAATTTTTAAAACAAACAAACAAAATAACAAAATCAGTACTTGTTCATAAGTAATAGCCTTCAACATTCTTTTCCAGGTTTGCTCCTAACATATTTTATGCTTCAAAAGCAGAATAGTAAGTATAAAAGATAGGAATGGAAAGACAATATTTTTTTCCAAGATATTCTCTGTTGTTGGGATCTGAATAACAGGTTAAGTAGGAAAATAAAAAGTCAGGGATACTAAATTGAGTGGGATGAGTGTGGAGGTAATACAAAACAAAACAAAACACAACACAACTAGGAAGAGTGGGGAAAATGCCAGAGTTTCACTAAGAATTGAAGGCTCTGATAAGATGTAATTAATCAGGCTGCCTATATCATTCATTGATAGACAAGCCAATACAGGTGGTGTTGATGAGAGACTTCTAGCCCAAACTAAGTGCAGAGACAAGTTCCTCATGTATTTAACTATATATATGTTCTGGATTGGGAAAGTTTCAAAGTGATTTTCCTTAATAACATCAGAGATACAAGTTCTAGACCACTTTTTATGAGCCCTTTTTTGTCATATCTATGCTAGAATTCTGTGGCGGTTATACAATAATGTGCCCAAATTAGTTTCTTTCTTTCTTTTTCTTTCTTCCCTTCTTTTTTTTTTTTTTTTGGTTACTTTTTAAAAAAAATTATTTATCTGTTTGATAGAAAGAGAGTATGAGCAAAGGGAGTAGCAGAGGAAGAGGGAGAGGCAGACTCCCCGCTGAGCAGGCTCCATCCTAGGACTCTGGTATCATGACCTGAGCCTAAGGCAGATGCTTAACTGACTGAGCCACCCAAGTGATCCACAAATAGTTTGTTTAAATACATTAAGACTTAAAAAGTTTGGGATACCTGGGTGGCTCAGTGGGTTAAGTCTCTGACTTCGGCTCGGTCATGATCTCAGGGTTCTGGGATGGAACCACACATCGGGCTCTCTGTACAGCAGAGAGCCTGCTTCCTCCTCCCCCTCTGCCTGACTCTCGGCCTATTTGTGATCTCTCTTTCTCTGTTGAATAAATAAAGAAAATCTTAAAAAAAAAAAAAAACTTCAAAAGTTTATTATTGTCTTCACTGGAATATAACAAATAACCATTAATCTTAAGATTATAAAAGTTAAGTGCTTATCATGTTTTTCCCTAGTTAAATTTATTTCTGTAGAAGAACTTTGAATTCTCCTTTCATCTGATAGCAGTCAGAGTGCACCTATCTTTCTTGCAAAGGGACCATAATAATAAGTTTCTGACCATAACAGATCCATTTCTCAAAATAAATACAAATGGGAACACTTTTCTGAAACAATTATATATTAAAATTCTTTTCCAATGACTTTTGACAGATGGACTCTCTTTCAAAGTGTCTTTTTGCAAATATTAGTACACATGGTACTCACAATTTGTATAGTTACATAACTGAATATGCAGTAAACATCAGCACCTCAAAATTGCAAAAGAGATTAATGATACAACTGGTTAAATATGATAAAATTTCAAAAGCGAGGATAACATGGGAGAAAAAAAAAGTCATGTATAACCACAAACACCAGCTAACAGAAAAATATTCATAAGAAGATTCAAATTGATTTAATGTAAATATTTTTACTTATCATATATCTGAATTTAAGAATGTATCTACCATGTCCTACAAAAACATAAAGATAAAAGAAATAATAGTTAAATAACATAAAGTCACGTGAATTATACTACTTTCACACTAATCAGGGAAGTCTATGGCTGTCGAATTGATTCAGCTAAGCCATAAGCAATATTAATGACCGTCTCTTTAAATACTAGTATTTTATTTATAAATTTGGATAAATAAGGTTATTTTTCTAGGGATGCCTGGATGGGTCAGCTGGTTAAGTGGCTGCCTTTGGCTAAGGTCATGATCCCAGATTTCTGGAATTGAGTCTCACATTGGGTTCCCTGCTCAGCCTCTCCCTCTGCCTGCCACTCTGCCTACTTAGGTTCTGTATCTCTCTGTCAAATAAACAAATAAGTAAATATTTTAAAAATAAGGTTATTTTTCTAGATTATTTTTGTCTTTTCAACTGGTTTGTAAGCACTTTCTTATTTTTTTCTGTAACTGATACTCCATAATACTAAATAATTTAATAATCTGTAAATTAAGGGTTGATGACACCATATCATTTTTCTCTACATGGAAGAAGGAAGAATTGAGATTATAATTTATGGACTGTTAATATAAAATGATACAATATAAGTAAATATAATGACAAGTATATTATATAAATATAATAAATACAGAATGATACAAATATAAGTAAATAGAGGAGACAATCTATAGAGAATAACAATAATATAACTGAAAATCAAGTTGTCTTCTTACTGCAGAAAGAAACTAGCATTTAATATCATCATGCATAAGAAGAGAAAATACGTTTATACATTTTATTATTGTACTTATTTTACATAGAACAGTAAAATATAGTATATTGATTTATAATTTTTCAATTAAGTATTAAAATATAATGGTCATACATTACCAAATACGCTTCTTTGTCAAATTCTCCAAACTCATATAAACACAAAACAATTCTAAGTTTGGTTCTGTTTCCATTCTGACTAATGCTTCCTAGAATTCTTTCATGACTTTGTTTTATAAAAGTGTTCATATTCTAAATCACTTCTTTCATACTCTCTTTGAGTTAAAGAATCCGTAAGTGTGACTTTATCTAAATTCCACATAGTTAGGTCATGCTACTTCCTAGAGCTCCATATTCATTTTATTTTCCCTTATAAACTATTTTCCCTTATAAACTATAAATTTAATATCTGCTCCCTCAAATCTTAAATTGTCATCCTCACCTTCAAAATTATCCCACAACCTGCATTCCACATTGTGGTCAGAATTAGCACAGCCTATAAATGGTTTTATAGAAGACCATAGGAACTGACCACAGAACAACCTTTTTAAAAATCTTGACTTTATTTTGACATAAGCTTAACTTTATTAAAGCATTTTCCTTCCTACTGGACCTATGTACTTTGGGGAGGCTGGCCTTAGCTCCATTCCCCAGAGGGTGGGTTGTAATTGATTTGACTCAATCACAGAGGAGCTAATCTACATACCTGAGAACTGAATTTGTTTTGGGAATAAAAGCACATTAATAAATGAGGCATGAGAAGAACTCTGTTAAGGGTCTTCAGGGAAACGATTTCTTTTTTTTTTATTTCTACCCCCCACAACCTCAGGCCAGACACACAAAAGCTGATAATTTCTTATCCTCTTGTCATTTTTAGATGTGATGTCTAAAAATGTACAGTTTTTTAAACATGAGAATAAACTTTTCTAACAAAATTGACAAAGAAGTAAAAGTGACAGGCTGACTATTAAATGACTTCACTAAACCACTGAATGAACTAACCATAGACTTTCCATACATTGGGACTTCTTACTTACATGTACTACAACTTTGAGTGTAATTGTTTATGTAATTTTCAGTTTTATATATATATACATATATATGTATATATATGTAATTTGCTGAGCTTAATTGAAAGCATCCTGATATTTATAAATGTCTATGACAGAAAAGTGGGAGTGATCCTCAACAACACCTTAACACCATTATCCCATTTTTTCCCAAAGCTACATTTTATCATCTGAATGAGATATTTCCTCTTTGTCAAAATCTATGCTACTTTAGTTTTGAAGATAAGTTTCCTGTTATTATAGAAACATCCTCTGAAATCCATAAACCTATCCACTATTACAGCCTACGTCCTTTAAAAAAAAAAAAAAATCAGGTGGTTTAGTATGATGAACTACTTGAGGGTATTATTTTTCTTCATTTTTATTTTTATTTATTTTTTTATTTATTTGTTTTTTTTTTTTTATGCTCCATGGTACAATTCTTTTTTTTTTTTAATGCTCCATGGTACAATTCTTTTTTTTTTTCATTTTTAATATCACTAAGCATTTTTAATGCTTAGTGTAATCCTCGAAAATTATAGATATTAAATCTATTCAATGAATGGATTATTATACAACAAATTATGTTAAACGTTATAAAGAAAGATTAATTTGAATCTCTTGGCTTTAATTGTAATGGGTATTTGATAAAACATACTTCTTCTATTTTGCATATACTTTTGTGATACTCCAAGAAAAATGTTTTGATATTTGTATCTTGTTTACGCGTGAATGTAAACTAAATTCTTAGAGTAATAAGACCACCATAGTAGAAATCAAGGTGAAATAAAAGATCTCATATTTAATTTATGACTCTTCCACTAATTAGATATACAGTGTTAAATAATGTACTTTAACAGTATAAACTTCAGTCTTCATATAGGTATAATAATGATAATTATATCACATATTATTTTATACCTGAATAAAATGAGATGAATTATGTTGAACTCCATGGAGAGTGGAAAAAATATGTAAAAATTTGTGTTATTAAGAGTACATTTTTTATTATGAAAAAAAAAATCAATGTAAATTGCCAAAAACTGCTGGGCCAATAGATGATATCATTTGAAATAAAACACCACATTTTAAGAAAAGTAAAAAACCAAAAATGATAATTTGTATTGAGCAAAACCAATCAAAACTTTTAAAAGCCATCTCTAGCAATCCTGTGGGCCTCCTTCTCTTTTTTCAAGCACAAAAGAAGTATTTGATTTTATAAAGTGCTAAACTATAAAGAGGTTGTTTGGTGATTTTCAGAGTTGTATTGTAATAAGAACAGATCAATTTCCATCATCTTTCTCCTGGGAAGTCATGAATCAATAATAAACTCACTTCTACAGAAAATAACAAATCATTGTTTAAAGGCTACTTCCTCAGATAGCTCATGAATTATATAGAATGTTATAATAAAATCAACAAAAGTGATAGCATTAAAAACATCTCGATAAAGTTATTACACAATGCAGTTAAAAACATGCATGGGATTTGTGAATTATGCTCTAGAGACTTAACTAAGGGAATGAAAAACAAGTCCTTTCAGCTTGAGAAACATTACATGATACCCATCATGTTCCAGCAAGTTTCTACTGAAAAGAATTTGAAAGTTCCTCAGCCAAGCTAGAAGCACCAGGACTACCTCAGAATTTATTATAGCAAATTGAAAAAGTTTTGCACAATATTTGACATAAATGCATTTGAAAGTTAAAAAGAAATTTGAAGGTTGAGAGTAACTAGAATGGACGAAACATAGAATAGAGGAAGAAAATACAGTAAGAAACAGGAAAAATGGAAACAGACACGTGGAATGTGGAATGTAGAACAAGAAGCTATATATGATGATAATCAAATCAAACCATCAAATCTTTCAAGGAAAGGGGGAGGGGCAATCTGTGTAATGAAATGATAACACAGAAGTTTGGAGGGAAGGCTATTCCCATGCTTGAGGAAAATACATTAAAAAATTAAATGTCTCGGCATCATGGAAATACAAATCAAAGCCACAATGAGATATCACCTCACACCAGTCAGAATGGCGAAAATCAACAAGTCAGGAAATGACAGATGCTGGCAAGGATGCGGAGAAAGGGGAACCCTCCTCCACTGTTGGTGGGAATGCAAGCTGGTACAGCCACTCTGGAAAACAGCATGGAGGTTCCTCAAAATGTTGAAAATAGAACTGCCCTATGACCCAGCAATTGCACTACTGGGTATTTACCCTAAAGATACAAACGTAGTGATCCAAAGGGGCACGTGCACCCGAATGTTTATAGCAGCAATGTCCACAATAGCCAAACTATGGAAAGAACCTAGATATCCATCAACAGATGAATGGATCAAGAAGAAGTGGTATATATACACAATGGAATACTATGCAGCCATCAAAAGAAATGAAATCTTGCCATTTGTGACAACATGGATGGAACTAGAGCGTATCATGCTTAGCAAAATAAGTCAAGCAGAGAAAGACAACTATCATATGATCTCCCTGATATGAGGAAGTGGTGATGCAACATGGGGGCTTAAGTGGGTAGGAGAAGAACCAATGAAACAAGATGGGATTGGGAGGGAGACAAACCATAAGTGACTCTTAATCTCACAAAACAAACTGAGGGTTGCTGGGGGGAGGGGGTTTGGGAGAAGGGGGTGGGATTATGGACATTGGGGAGGGTATGTGCTTTGGTGAGTGCTGTGAAGTGTGTAAACCTGGTGATTCACAGATCTGTACCCCTGGGGATAAAAATATATGTTTATAAAAAATAAAAAATTAAAAAAAAATGTCAGTGGAGAATGTCTGTGGAGGTGGAATGGAGCCATATTAATCAATATCACTGTGTGGTTGGGAAGGTTGTACCCTGCAGAGTCACTTGGATGAGGGTGGCTTGTCAAAGAAGTGTGGGGCTGCAGCACTCCTGAGGAAGGGTCATTCTGTAATTACTTCTGCCCCCCACCAAAAAAAGAGAAGAGGGCCTTCTTCTCTTCCTCTTTCTCCTCCTTCTTCTCCTTCCCCCCCCCTTTTCTTCTTCTTTCATTTCCTTCTTCACCTTCTTCACACGAAAAAATAGAATATGCTTCACATAGACCTTCTACCTCCTCCCCTGAAAAGCAGGGATTATAAGAATGTATGTAAGGGTTTATAAGGAAGGTTATAAGAAAGTATGTAAAAATGCTTAAAAGTCAGAAAATCCAATCATAACTCTGAGAAAACATATTGCTTTATGGTGTGGGTCAAGGGTGGGTATAAGATGACTTAAGTATTCCAGTGGATAATTAACAAAGATAGCAGCCAAAATAGAAATTGACAAATTTCTCAAAGGACATATATGTTCATATATAATGAAGCTTAATTTGGTTATTACTTGTATGTGGTGATTATAGAGAAAGGGATTGTATTATCAAGGTTTTTTGGGGGGATGAAATTTATTAGAGTTGACGTTACATGAACTTCCTCTATTCACTGCTGTCGTAAAAGAAACATCATGAAATTCATGGAAGATACAAAATCACAAATTTTATTTTTCAATTGCAATTATTAAGTTACTGAGTTTAATATTTAACTTTATAACTTCCACGTTCTAGAGAAGAACATGTAGTATGTGTGCATGCATGCATGTATGCATATGCATGTGTATATATAGGCATACCTACAAATACAGAACCATGAAAAAAAAAAAAAGAGAATGTGATTACTGTTATTTTTACCTATAGGATGCTTCTGAACACAGAAAATTTTTAAAAAATACTATGTTAAAGTATATTTAAAGTACTAGAAAGAGAATGTGTAAACTGGGAAGAAAGTCACTTGTAATTTTTAGAAATAAATAAGTTAATATTAAGGAAAAAAACATACTTTAAAATGTGGTTTATATGTTTTTAATAAATGGATATGTAAGGTTTTTAACCAGAAAGACTGGAATGGTACTATTAAGAGTCAAAGCAAGAGAAAGAGAGGAACTTTGTAGGAAATGGCACATAAATAAATATTATGTTGAAAAAAAATATTAAAACACAAGATTAAAAATAAGCCATACTCATAATTTTGGGTGGTAAAACACCCAAGATAACCATTAAAAAACTGACTAAAGAAATAATTAATTTTTTTCATTATTTCATTTACCAAAAAAAACCCAACCCCCCCGAAAAAAAAACTTTTTTCTTTTCTCATGTTCTGTTTTATTCTGGGCACCTAAGAATTCTCTAGAAATATGAGATTAAGGATTTTAAAATGCCATTCAGTAGATATAGACCAACTCTGTCTCTCACACATCAATCAGTTCATTAGTCTCTAGTAGAGAACCCAAGGATACCCAACTTAAGCAAGGATGCATACAGTAGCGTTCTGGGATTCAACTCAAAGTATTTTAGGTTTTAACATGTAGTTATTAAAATCAATGTGATAAATAATGGGTATTTTTTGGCAAAGTTAGATGAATTATTATTATTTGTTATTTTTATTTATTTTTAATCAATTTAATTTTAATCAATTAGCCAAGGTATAGTACATCATTAGTTTTTGATACAATGTTAGATGATTCATTAGTTGAATATATGTCACCCAATGGTCATCATATCACACATGTGGCCTCTTTAATGCCCACCACCCAGTTACCCCCACCCCCCGATCTCCTTTTCCTCAGCCCTCAATTTTTTTCCCAGTCAAGAGTCTCATATGGTTTGTTTCCCTCTCTGATTTCTTCCCATTCAGCTTTCCTCCTACACTTCTTGTCCTCTGTTCCTTGTGTTCCTTGTCCTCTGTTCCTGAGTGAAACCATATGACAATTGTCTTTCTCTGATTGACTTATTTCACTTAGCATAATTCCCTCCAGTTCCACCCATGTCAATGTAAATGATAGATATTCATTCTTTCTAATGGCTGAATAATATTCCATGATATATATGAACCACATCTTTATCCATTCATCCATTGAAGGACATCTTGGCTCCTTCCACAGTTTGGCTATTATGGACATTGCTGCTATGAATATTGGGGTGCTCCTTCTTTTCATTATTAAGTGAAGATAAATTTTAATGAAAATTGTCTTAAGTGTAATATGTGTCATGTTCATTAAAGATTTAAAAAGTGATATACTTTTGAGATGGCTTGGCACCTTCTAACTATCCTAACCCAGTTTCTATGAATAAATGAAGTTTTAAGTTTGAAATCATTACTTACAAAAAAAATCATTATTTACAAAATTATTGTTTATAAATCATGGATTTTTTTTTAAAGATCTTATTTATTTATTTGAAAGACAGAGATCACAAGTAGGCAGAGAGGCAGGCAGAGAGAGAGAAAGGGAAGCAGGCTTCCTGCGGAGCAGGGAGCCCGATGCGGGGCTCGATCCCAGGACCCTGAGATCATGACCCGAGCCGAAGGCAGCAGCCCAAACCACTGAGCCACCCAGGCACCCCTAAATCATGGATTTTTAATTGAAATTTCATAAACGAAGGTTTGCCTACAATGGCTTTAAATTACCCAAGACAATGAAATTTTACAAGGAAATTCAAGTGTCATCAAGAATTTTGATCTTTTTCTAGACTAGTGATATATAGTAGGACATTCTCATGATGCCGGGCAGTGGCAAAGAGACACAGCTCCCAGTAAGCCACAAAGTCATTAAGGTAAACAACTGATACACTTATAATAATTCTTTACCCATACATCATTTAATTTTTCACTTTCAGAACAATATTCAATAAATTACATGAGATGTTCAACACTTTATGATAAACTAAATTTTGTGTTAGATAATTTTGCCCAAGTGTGAGTTAATGCAATTGTTCTGAGCATGTTTATTTTATTTTATCAAAGATTTTGTTTATTTATTTGTCAAGGAGAGAGCACAGGCAGGGGGAGCAACAAGCAGAAGGAGAAGCAGGCTTCCTGCTGAGCAAGGAGCCCAATCTGGGACTTGATTCCAGGACCCGAGGATTATGACCTGAGCTGAAAGCAGACATTTAATTGACTGAGCCACCCAGGTATTCCCATGTATTCTGAGAATGTTTAAGGTAGGCTAGGCTAAGCTGTGGTGTTTCATAGACTAGGGGCATTACATGCATTTTTGACTTAGGACCTTCTCCACTTATGATTGAGTTACATCCTGATAAACCTATATATGACAATTAGTTTAATTATTAATATCTGCTTGAAAACCCCCCATATTTCTTCTAAGGTAATTTTGTATTTTTACATTGTATTTCTACATTGATTTAAAACAAATAATTAATAAAATTTCATTCTATTCAATTATGGCTTTCAATGATGCTAATAGAGTACAAATAGAGAAAAAGGAAAATATACCCATGTGTGCAGAAGGATGTCAATGTTATCACGGCATTTACCATCTAGGACTATGCTTGTGCCCTTCAACATGACCATCATGCCATACCTTACAAACACAGGTGTCAACAAGCATAAAGAGATTCTATCAGAAAATCTTCACAACTTGTTAGTATACCTTCCCTAACAGTGGAGAGTGAAAATTGCATTAGTGAGAGCTTTCCAAGTTGATGGGCAGGAAAAAAGTGTATACCAAGCTTGTAAACATAGTGAAATTACACCTATCCAACATTATTTAAGAATTCTTATTAAAAATAGGGGCGCCTGGGTTGCTCAGTGGTTTGGGCCGCTGCCTTCGGCTCAGGTAATGATCTCAGGGTCCTGGGATTGAGTCCCGCATCGGGCTCTCTGCTCAGCAGGGAGCCTGCTTCCCTCTCTCTCTCTCTGCCTGCCTCTCTGCCTACTTGTGATCTCTGTCTGTCAAATAAATAAATAAAATCTTTAAAAATAAAAGAATTCTTATTAAAAATAGTACAGCATTCGTCTGTGTTTTTTAAGTGGAAAGTATGAATATGTAATCAATTTGAGCTTATATTTTATAGTAATTAAGGTAAAATTATTCTAGTCATCCCTGGAAAAACAAATGAATTCATTAAATATTTGAATTTCATTCAATTTCCATGATGATAATAATATTCAGATTCTTACATTATTTCTATACTATGTGTTTAAAATCAAACTACACTGAAGCAGTGAAAACAAAAGGGATGCAAGTCTCCTTTTGGAACATTGTGCCAGAATGATATAGAAGTCTACTTGTAGTTTTGCTTATTTGCTTGCTTTTCTGTTTCAACACATTATTTATTATAAGATTAGGAACTGGGTATATTTCAGTTATGATATTGTAATTCCTGCTTAAGAATGGGTTGGCTTATCTAAATTTCATGCCAATCCTACTGGTAATTTGCTTATCTCTTGTCGATTTACCAATAACAAAAAGTCATAAACTTGAAGTTAAAAAAAATGTACTTCCTTAAATCATTTGTAAGCACTGAAAAATTTTCCTTTTGCAACATGTTAACCAAATCTTATTTTGAAAAATATACTCTCTAAGCATAATAAGTTTTCTGGTATATTATTGTGCATTGATTTTAAATTGCTAACAATATGGTTTTACATTAACAATGTTTGGTTCAATTTCAAGTCACATTCAAAATCTAAGGTGTTTTATTCTGCGTATTTAATGTCTGCCAACTAGAAATTTTTACTTTAATGATGATGAATGGATAAGAACTCAATTACAAATTCTAAATAAATATCTTGTGTTATATCCAGAATAAAATGCAATGTTTGGAATGAGGTTGAGAGTACATATTGGTGGATAACTAAATTCTCTTATATAAAATAGAAATTTCAAAATGTAAGTAAACTATATTGAACCTGTGAGAAGAATATGAGTCACTTGTCAAGCAATAGATATTTTAGGATAAATTTTATTTTTCATTTCTAAAAATGATGCTTGATTTCTCCTCTGTACTGATGCTTTAAGTAAAAAGATATGAACTCATTTCCATTCAAATAATCAGCATTTCTATTCAAAGATACATAAACATAAAAATATTGTAGAATTTGATCACTATTTTTAAATTTATACATTACTATTATTTTCAAAACTCCAAGTCAAAAATATTTCTGAATAAAGTGATGAAATAAAGATGACTTTAATATATTTTCCTTTATAAAATGAGTTGATCATTACAAAAATAATGTAATTAAGCCATAAGGTGTGTATGCATTTAGAGTTAGATATGATAAGATCCTGGAAGGACAAATATTTCTCAAGATCTTGTCTCCCATACAAAATCCTATAGACGCCATATAGTACAACTGCTGATTCCTTACATGGAATAGCATGTAAAATTATCCTTCTAAGCCATCTCAGAAGTATATCATATATTGAAATATAGGGAAAGAGTCATATTAAAATGATGAACCAAAAAAAATCTGCCATAATTACAATGATCAGGAAAGCAGATTCCACTCCAGATATCCCCCCAACTTTCAGAAATTTGGAGATAAAAGGAGATGAAAAACCAAACCAAACCAAAATAAATCTTTAGTCAATTGCCATGAAGGATTGTTTAAAAGAAAGTAAATTTTAGAATTTACTAAATGATTCAATTAAAACAATATGAATACATAATGAGTTCAGTAATTAAAGATAGCATATTTGCCTTTAATCACATTAGTTAGCTTAGCCCTAAGCACAAATAACTAAATATTCAACTTGGAAAGTAGAATATAAGGAGTTTTATGACCTCCAGAGGACCTTGATAGCTAATAAAGAACCCATCTTTGTGATCTTTCTGAATTGCAAATGTTAAGGGAGTAGATGATCTCACCAGATTGCATATGTGAAATTGATCTATTGTATTGATTAGGAAGCATACAGCTCCAAGAATTTACTATATGAGAGAATTTGGGTACCTCAGAGTCTTTTAATTCCCCAGCCTCCGTCTCCACTGAGATCATTTTACAAGAAGCAGCAGAAATGCTTCCCTTGAAAGATGATGTTCAGTCCTTGTTTTCATAATTCATAATACACTCACCTAAGAGTCTTGTTTGCAGTAGAAAGCTGATTCTCCTCATGTTCCATTCCTTACAGCCTCTAGGACTCATTACAATCTGATATATGTAGGAGGGGTATAAATACAGGAAACTGAAAACATAAACTTTAGAAAACTACTAACTATGTAAATAAACTCTAAGGATGTTAGGAAAAAAAGGAGAATATTATAATCATACACAGGATTAAATTTTTAAAAAATGACTGTCTTTTCCCACAAACTAGATTCAGTGGACTATGTGAAACACTAGATTATGGTTTTAATTGCTCCATTATTTACTTGGTTAGTTAACTGGAACATGGCTTCAAAGACTAAGGTGAAAAAATTAAAGAAAATAATAACTAGAGGAAGCAAATATTTGGACATATAGTCACCCATGCCCAAACTATGTTTGAGGAGAGAGCTCAGAGATCATCAGTCTTGAGGAACATAGGAGAACACTAGCTTTTACACATATAGAAGTTTATGGTGATAGGGTTTATGATGCTGTTGGGAGTTAGTGTTATTAAAATTGTCTCCCAGATTTTAGTAAGAAAAGAGGAACTGGGGCAATGGATCACATACTTGTACTACAGTGCCCAAAGCAGTAGACTCCAAAAGATGTGGGGCTGGTTAATTAGAAATATTATATCAAAAGGAATTTTCAATGTTGCTTAATTGTGCGCAGGGTCCCTGGACTAAAATAAAAAGCAAATCACTTGGTTTTCTTTTAATGGGTATCACTAAAAGTATTCTAGCCATATTAACAGAAGCCTAACATCAAAATTAAAGACTGGAGTTACAGCTTCTTACACACTTTTTAGAATTAAATGAGTTCACATATTCAGGATCCATTGAAAGAAGTAAATATTTGGTATACTTGAAATTGTGTTTTTCATCTCATGAAAAATTCTAAAAAGTTTCATCTTGTATTTAAATGTATATGAATACCTAGAGAAAAATTATAAAACTAGTTTGCAATTGAGTACTCATTAGAATGAAATCTGCTCTAGACACAAAATACAATAGTAAACTTGGTTCCAGAGTTCTCCCTGATTTTTATGAGTTATATAGTGGGAGTTTCACCTATGATCAGGAAAGAACATCCTATCTACTTACAGGAGTGTCAGAAAGCAGCTAAGGTTGCATCAGTTATTTTGTGATGGAATGATAGAGTCACCAAAGAGAGTTAAAATATTTTTTTTAATGCAAAGCAAAATGAGAGTAAACTAAAAAGCTCTAAAAAAGAAAAAAAAATAGTCGTAGCCAAAAATACTCTTTTAACAATCTTCATTTTTTTTGTTTTGTTTTAAAGATTTTATTTTTATTTATTTGACAGACAAAGATCACAAGTGGGCAGAGAGGCAGGCAGAGAGAGAGGAGGAAGCAGGCTCCCTGGCTGATGTGGGGCTCGATCCCAGGGCCCCGGAATCATGACCTGAGCCAAAGGCAGAGGCTTTAACCCACTGAGCCACCCAGGCGCCCCAACAATCTTCATCTTTACTCTCAGAGGAAGAGAGCAGTGGAAGACATGAACATTGAGAGGCAGGTTCTATTTACATGTAACATATACATAGGAAATTCTTATGTCAGTAGAAAACAGGACAGCCAATTGTAATCTTAAAATGTGTTGTCTATGGAAGTGTTTTTCATTCTAAGGGTGATAAAATATTTTTTACTAAAATAGTTTTTAATAAAATAAAATAATTTAATAAAATAATAGTTTCTAATAAAAGTTTATTTGATCCTACTATATTTTTGCATGGAATTTCTGAACTAGATTAAAATTGAATAGAATAAATTCAGTAGAATCACTATGTTACATTTGATATTTTAAATCTTCATTGAGATATCAGAAATAAACTCTTTCATTAATTGTCTTTGGAAAAATATGAGTTTTTCCCCTGTTACAAGAGCAATTCCTATTGTATATTAAAAAATAATTTAGAACGTTTGAATTTAAAGTATTACCCTGCATATGTTAATTTAGTTTCAGAACTAAATAGTGGCAACTAATCAATATAAAATAAATGAATATTGATATTGTAAGAATTTTTCAATACTTTATTCATAGCACCCTTAAAACAAGCTAGACAGTGTATATAAGAAATCAATATGGTGATATGGAAATTGTAAGGCTAATACTTTGTACTTTGAATTCTTACTGTGATGAATAGTTGTTAAATATTTATCCCTTGATGATTTACATTCTTGATTAGTTTGCAAAACTTAGTTCACTTTAAAAATGAGCAAACTGAAATTATTGATTTCCCTTACATTGGATTATACAGACATTCACTAATGCTGAGGGAGAAAAAGAAAAGAAAAAGATCATCTAGAAAAAAAAATAGAAAGATGCTGAGTGTTTAGTTAATTGTTTCAAAAATTTTGAGATGATATAGAGTAAAAGAATAGAGAAAGAAAATGCTATCTGCCTTTCTTTAAAATGTTCAAATACTCAATACTTAACATCTTTTACCATGTTTTCTGGTTTAAGCATACATTTGTAAATATATAACTTTCCTATATGTCTAGGTTAACTTTCATTTTTTCCCAATCTTACACATTAAAATATGCAATATTTTCTATCTTTAAGTGCTTAAAAGTACAGAAAGAGATTCAAGGTAGACATTTTGTAGGCTACTATATGTAATACTTAGAAATACTCTTTTTTTTTTTTTAAGATTTCAGCTGTTCATTTGAGAGAGAAAGAGAGTGCATGAGAGCACAGAAGGCAGGAGGAGGGTCAGGCAGAGGGAGAAGGAGAAGCAGACTCCTCACTGAGCAGGGAGCTAGATATAAGACTCCATCCCAGGACCCTGGGATCATGACAGAAGCCTAAGGCAGACACTTAACTGACTGAGCCACCCAGGGGTCTATACTTAGAAATATCCTTAAAGATAATGAAGTCCTCCTGGCTTTGTTTGTGTTTCTCTAGGACATAGACTACAGAAATGACTCCAGTTTCCCTCTAACCCTTTATGTTCTTTCCTTTGACCACATATAACAGAGAAAAATAAGTAAATCTTATATGCCTATCATTTTATTTTCAAAAATAAATATAATTTGCATACATTATATGAAAGAAAGAGGATAACAACGAGCAGATGAAACTTTGGGAAGTTTTGAGGAAACCATACAGACACTTTGAGAAGAAAACAGAGGTGTGACCTTAAACGTATTTGAGTCTTCATTGAATACTTCTTTGCCTCTAGCCCCTGAGGTACAATAGAAACATCCTAGGATGGGTTTTTTTTTTTTTTAAGATTTTATTTATTTATTTGACAGAGAGAGAAAGAGGGATCACAAGTAGGCAGAGCAGCAGGTAGAGAGAGGAGGAAACAGGCTCTCTGCTCAGCAGAGCCCAATGCAGGGCTTGACCCCAGGACCCTGAGATCATGACCTGAGCCAAAGACAGAGGCTTAACCCACTGAGCCACCCAGGTGCCCAACATCCTAGGATTTTTTTTAACAAATAAATTAAAATCTTAGTTTCAGAAAGAATCAAACTGGTTTAGGAAAAGGAGAAAAACTATCTGGTACTTCTTACCCAAGTTAACCTACTAGTTGCAACCTCAGACAATGCAAAAACAAACAAACAAACAAATAAATAAATTATGATGGTAAAAATATTTGATGAATCTTAAGTTCTGAAAAAGAACAACCTCAAGCTATTTTTTAAAAACTGTTCTCATAGTGTTTCATTGTTCATCTCCTCCTCCAATTTACCCCAATTCACTTTTCCTTTCCATCTCCTAATGTCCTCCATGTCATTCCTTATGTTCCACAAGTAAGTGAAACAACATAATTGACTTTCTCTGCTTGATTTATTTCATCCAGCATAATCTCCTCCAGTCCCATCCATGTTGATGCAAAAGTTGGGTATTCATACTTTCTAATGGCTGAGTAATATTCCATTGTATATATAAACCACGTCTTCTTTATCCATTCATCTGTTGAAGGGTATCTTGGTTCTTTCCACAGTTTGGCCATTGTGGCCATTGCTGCTATGAACATTGGGGTACATATGGCCCTTCTTTTCACTACATCTGTATCTTTGGAGTAAACACCCGGTTGTACATAAACAGTGAATCTTGGAACACCACTTCAAAAACTAATGATGAATTTTATGGTGACTAACATAACACAATAAAAAAATAACTGTTTTCATTTTCCGAAAACATAATGTTCCAAATAAAGCTTAATACTAATAGTTAAATAGTTTATTTTCTCATTTAGTCAGAAACTTATTTCTTAAATACATGACACTTAGTTTATATTTCTAATTTGTATTTCCATGTTTCAATATTCTAGCCTTAAACTTAATATACTGAAGCTGTAATACTTCAAAGCAGTTCTGTTGTTAACCACATGGGAATTAGGTAGAACTCGTATAAGTTAAGGACATAGTCCCCTAAAAGACTATTCCATCTTCAGATGTCAGCTGCAAGTTTAAGAATCCCCCGGCCACCCACTCTTATAAACAACTGGGGGTGTTTCCATCCCTTCAGTTCAATAATTTGAAAGAAAAATGCCGAACTCAGGAAAGCATTATATTAATGACAAGTTTTATTATAAAGGATACATATCAGGAGCTGGCAAGTGAAGAGACACAAATGGCTGTCTCAACACAAGGCACTTGACATCCTCAAGTAGAAGCAATTTAAGAGGCAACTGGAGTGACTAACATGGAAGGAGGAAACCACAGTCTTTATATAATCTAATTTCAGAGGGGAAAAAAATAATCCCACCTCTTTTGTCTTATTACATTCATTAGAAGCATGTTAATATTTCCACCTCACATGCAAGAAGACAGGATTACATACATTCTGAAATGTACAACCTTTTGAGAAGTATTTGTAGAACACATATCATATATATATATATATATATATATATATATATATACACACATATATATCTGTATACATATATATGTGTGTGTGTGTGTGTATCACAAAGGACCAGTTAAGGAAAAGGATGTGATTAAATAAATGGAGGAGGAGGAGGAGGAAAAATTACAAAATAGCATGAAGAGTAAAGAAAGAATTAAGTTCTCATTAGATCTAAAAAACCTGTTTTGTGTTTGCATTTTGGAATTTCCACAAGCCAGTTTTAATCTTAGAGGCCCTCTACCACACTTTGCCACAATAAGAGATACATTGCAATATAAAAATTCATCAATTTCATATTGTTATAAATGAACCATACATATAAATTATATCATTCAACATAATCCCCTAATCTTAATGACAATAAATGGGAAAATATGTATGATAATTAGTTGAGAAAAGTGAAAAATTCTTTACATATATCAAAATATGTTGAATAAAATATGTCCTAAAGGGGTGATGAAATGAAAGAGAAACATTTTGTTGTAAAGCTATATAAAATTATCTTAAAACTCATTTTATGAATGAAAATCAAATTTTAGTCAATAATGTTAGGTGGGTTCTTTTCTGTCTTTCTATACTGTTCCACTGATCTTCAATAAAGCAGGAAAGAATATCCAAAGGGAAAGCCAGTCTCTTCAACAAATGGTATTGGGAAAACTAGACAGCAACAAGCAAATGAATAGAACTGGACCACTTTCTTACACCAAACACAAAAAGAAGTTCACAGTGGATAAAAGACCTAAATGTGAGACAGGAAACCACTTAAATTCTAGAGAACACAAGCAGTAACTTCGGCCTTAGCAATTTCTTTTTAAGTGTGTCTACTGAGGCAGGAGAAACAAAAGCAAAAATAAACTCTTGGACCTTCACCAACATAAAAGCTTCTGCACAGTAAAGGAAATGATTAAACAACAACGGCAACAACTAAAGGGCAACTTACAGAATGGGAGAAAATATTTGCAAATGACATATCTGATAAAGGGTTAGTATCAAAATATATAAAGAACTGAGAAAATGCAAGATCTTTAAAATGAATAATTAAAATAAAACTTGACAGGGGAGCCTGGGTGGCACAGTTGATTAAGGGTTCAACTCCTGGTTTTGACTTAGGTCATGATCTGGTGGTCCTGAAATTCAGCCCCATGTAGGGCTCCACATTTAGTGCAGAGCTTGCTTGGGATTCTTTTCCCCTAACACTCCCTCCTCCACTAGTCCTCCCCTTGCTCTATCTCTTTCTCCTTCCATCTCACTCTCTCACCCTCTCTCAAATAAATAAATAAATAAATAAATCTTTAAAAATTGGGCAGAAGACATGAATAGACATTTCTCTGAAGAAGACATACCAATGGCCAACAGACACATGAAAACATACTCAACGTTTTTAACCATGAGGGAAATACAAATCAAAAGTATAATGAGATATCGTATCAAACTTGCTGTCAGGTGGTTGCACTGGCTGTCAGAACAGAATGGCCAAAAGCAACAACACAAGAAACGACAGGTGTTGGTGAAGATGTGGAGAAAGGGGAAATCTCTCCCACTATTGGTGGGAATGCAAACTGGTGCAGCCACAGTGAAAAATAGTATAGAGTTTCCTCAAAAAGTTAAAAATAGAACTACTCTATGATCCAGCAATTGCACTACTAATTGCTCACCCAAAGAATACAAAAATACTATTTCAATGGGATACATACACCTGGATGTTTGTAGCAGCATTATCAATAATTGCCAAATTGTCAACAGCCCAAGTGTCAATTTACTGATGAAACTCATCCATTTCATTGAATGGTGAATGGATAAATAAGAAAAGGAGATATATATATATATATATATATATATATATATATATATATACACACACACACATACATAAACATAAATAAAGTAAAATACAATATTATTCAGCCAAAAAAGATTGAAACCTTGCCATCTGTAAGAACAGGGATAGGCTGCAATGTAAAATGGTGAAGTCAGCCAGAGAAAGACAAATCCATATGATCTTATCCATATGTGGCATTTAGGAAACAAAACAGATGAGTATAGGGGAAAAAAGAGAGAGAAGCAAGCCCAGAAACACACTCTTCACAATAGAGAATAAACTGATGGTTATCAAAGGGGAGGTGGGTGGGGGAATGGGTGAAATAGCTGATGGGAATTAAGGTGTATACTTGTGATAAGTACCAGGTGCCATATGGAAGTATTGAATCACTATAATGTACACTTGAAGCTAATATTATACTGTATGTTAACTGGAATTTTTAAAGAAAAAAATTCTTTTTGAAAAAAGAATGTTGGATAGTATTCTCTTAGGCCTAAAATTTTATTTTATGTTCATGTTTTGCAATTTCCATTGCAATTTGTATCCAATTTTGGATACAACTTTAGTTTTTAATTATAAACCACTGCAGGTGGTTTGGGAAAAAATGAAGTTACAAAGAGAAACAAGAATATTTTGTTTAAAATAGAAAAACAACAATAAATCAAGCAATAAGTTTATCTTAAATTCTATTTTATATGTAGTAACTAATAAGTATAATTTATGGAATGTTTCCATATCTTACATAGCTTTGCTTTATTATGTTTCTCAGTTACTAAAGTTTTTTTACTGAAATTATGGTATTTAAAAAGATAATGTTTAAAATTTTAGGTAAATTCAATTACAAGAAGAACTAATGTATTCCTTTCCTTTTAATAAAAGATATAAAAAAGATGTTTGCTGCTGTTGATACAGTACAGTATAAGGGTTGGTCCCACATTAAGTGAGAACTTTGTATTAAAACTCATTGGTTACTGGCACAAAAACAGACACATAGATCAATGGAACAGAATAGAGAGCCCAGAAATAGACCCTCAACTCTATGGTCAACTAATTTTTGACAAAGCAGGAAAGAATGTCCAAAGGAAAAAAAGACAGCCTCTTCAATAAATGGTGTTGGAGCTGGGAGCCCGATGTGGGACTCGATCCTGGGACTCTGGGATCATGATCTGAGCCGAAAGCAGTCCTCCAACCAACTGAGCCACCCAGGGGTCCCAATAAATGGTGTTGGGAAAATTGGACAGCCACATGCAGAAAAATGAAATTGGACCATTTCCTTACACAACTATCAGGGTAAACTAAACTAGATAGTTTTATAAATATATTTATATATTTTTATATATTTTTATATATTTTTATCCCCTTTCTCCCCACTCACGATTTTGGATCTCTTCTAATTGGGTTAAAGCATATTTTCCTGGGGTTGTTGCCACCCTTTTAGTATTTTACTTGCCCCTTCATTTACTCTTATCTGGACAAAATGACAAGACGTAAAAATTCAACACAAAAAAAAGAACAAGAGGCAGTACCGAAGGCTAGGGACCTAATCAATACAGACATCGGTAATATGTCAGATCTAGAGTTCAGAATGACAATTCTCAAGGTTCTAGCCGGGCTCGAAAAAGGCATGGAAGATATTAGAGAAACCCTCTCGAGAGATATAAAAGCCCTTTCTGGAGAAATAAAAGAACTAAAATCTAACCAAGGTGAAATCAAAAAAGCTATTAATGAGGTGCAATCAAAAATGGAGGCTCTAACTGCTAGGATAAATGAGGCAGAAGAAAGAATTAGTGATATAGAAGACCAAATGACAGAGAATAAAGAAGCTGAGCAAAAGAGGGACAAACAGCTACTGGACCACGAGGGGAGAATTCGAGAGATAAGTGACACCATAAGACGAAACAACATTAGAATAATTGGGATTCCAGAAGAAGAAGAAAGTGAGAGGGGAGCAGAAGGTATACTGGAGAGAATTATTGGGGAGAATTTCCCCAATATGGCAAAGGGTACTATTATATTTTTAAAGTCCAGTATTATAAGAGAACTTTTTTTAGTTGAACAGGAAAACTAAGAAGTCACTAGGGAGTCACTAGGGCTGGGGAATACTTTAAGTGATGTGTCTATATATTTTAAAGTAAATAATTGGTTATAAATAAAAATAACATGGAATCAATGTTAAAAGCCTTGTTTTCCTTATATTTAATCATTTAATAATTTTTAAGATATTCAGTGAGCACATATAAGAAAATAAATTATTTAAAGCAATAGTTTTATATACATAAGCAAAAGATATCCAGAGAAATGTCAAAGGTTTATTCAAAGAGAGAGAGGGATTGGGGTGTTATTCAGAAGAAATATCGTAGACAGCTATGACTAATAAACTGAGCAAATGCTTGCTTTCTAAAAGACAACTGCTATGTCTCAGCTGATCACAAATGCATATTAATTTGCCATTTAACCAATTTTAGAGTTTGGTTCATACATCATTATGAGAAATGGTAGGTGTTATTTTGGATACAATTTTCAAAACTTATGGTTCTGTTTGCTTCTTTTATTCAAATTTCTTATATTATCCTTGAGTAATATGCACTTCACCTTGCAAAATCATTTTAACCCATGTGGTTTAAGGGCTGTTTGCCCCAGAATCGATAGTGTCTTATTGACACAGTAATGTATTCTGTGCATTCAATCTTATTCTTTCCACTTGAACAGACTTAGTTATTTATCACAGGAAGAAAGAAGAGTGATTAACAGAGATACTAAAGAACTAAGGTAAAGGATACAAGTAAATTTACTTGAGATAAAGAATGCAAAAATCACAGCTGACATAAGATGAACACCAGACATGAACATCCCCATCTGAAGTACATATTTTGTTGGCATTTCAGTGCTCATGGTGCTCTGGATGGAGAAGACCCTGTGGTCTTTCCTCAGTCTCCTTTCACCTTCTCTAGAGACCTACCCTCTGCAAATTCCTACAATCTACACATATCCTGGCTTGTATGAAGTATGAATCAAAGTAGATTCCATTTCAGTTTTTAGTAGATTGAGGCTTTAGTCTCTTCTAGATGCCAAAAACATTCCCAAATAACTGCTTCCAAATTTATATTTGAAAACTTTATTTTAGAAGCAGTTATTTGGGGTGCTTGGGTAACTCAGTGGGTTGGGCCACTGTCTTTGGCTTGGGTCATGATCTCAGGGTCATGGGATCCAGGCCCGAATCTGGCTCTCTGCTCAGTAGGGAGCCTGCTCCCCCCCCACCCCGCCTGCCTCTCTGCCTACTTGTGATCTCTCTCTCTGTCAAATAAATGAATAAAATCTTAAAAAAAGGGTTGAGGGGCACGTGGGTCTCTCAGTGGGTTGAAGCCTCTGCCTTATGCTCAGGTCATGATCCCAGGGTTCTGGGATCAAGCCCTGTGTTGGGCTCACTGCTCAGCGGGGAGCCTGCTTCCTTTTCTCTCTCTGCCTGCCTCTCTGCCTACCTGTGATCTCTGTCAAATAAATAAATAAAATCTTATTTAAAAAGTCTTAAAAAAAAAAGAAGCAGTTATTTGGGCAAGTTTAAGTGCACCTGTTTTCTGTTTAATGATGTAGTTCTAACAACTCTTTATTCTAGCAAATTTGAAAAGATTTTAGAATATATCTTTTCATTAAATTTGTAACCAGCATGTAAGCTTGTCAATTCTGAATGAACTATGATCATCTCCCATAGCTCTTTGTGAAAACTTTTTACATGGTGAGATTATGGACAATTCAGAACATGCACTGATATGTAACACTCTAAGGTTGTACTTCAGAGTATTTTTTATTAAAATTCACATCAAAATAACTATTCTTTCAATAATAGCACATAAATAATAGTTTATTATATAAAATATTTTTAACTAAAATGTAATTTAAAGTATTTTTAAAAGTGTAATCTTATGTTAGATTTATAGGGCAAAATGGGAGAGCTTTTCTTTTTCTTTGCTTTAGAACAAATTCTAAATACATTGGAGTTGGATAGTCTAAATTTTCACTAAGATACACAAACAACTGCAACATTTCAAATTTCAAGTACTCAAAAATTCTTTCATTTTTTTCATTCTTTTTTACTTTTTTTTGGAGATTTTATTTATTTATTTTGAGAGAGAGAGAGAATGAGAGAGAGAGATAGAGCAGGAATGGGGGTGCAGAGGGAGAAGGAGAAGCGCACTCCCTGCTGAGCAGGGTATCCAATGGGGGACTCGATTCCAGGACTCTGAGATGATGACCTAAACAGTAGGCAGATGCTTAATGGGCTGAGCCACCAGGCACCCCAAAAAATTCTTTCTTAAATAAACCAAGAGAAGCATACACACTTCCAGAAGATGAATAAATAAACTAGAACAAATAACTGGATTCCTCACATTATTCTTGGTTTTGGAATGATTTAAAATAAATGAATTTGGTTTATTGCTTTTATGTTCATCTTTTTAAGCCCAGAAAATTCTTCAATTTCACTACATATCTTACCTTATGCTCTCTAACTTCTAATCTGTCTGCTATTTATTTTAAATTGTCATTTAATTTTCTAAATGTGTTTGGCTGCTATATTTAACTGCCATTTTGTTCTGCGCAACTCTTTTTTTTTTAAAGATTTTTATTTATTTATTTGACAGAGAGAGATCACAAGTAGGCAGCGAGGCAGGCAGGTGGAGGGGGGGGCGGGGGAAGCAGGCCCCTTGCTGAGCAGAGAGCCTGATGCAGGGCTCCAACCCAGGACCCAGAGATCATGACCTGAGCTGAAGGCAGAGGCCAACCACGTGTCCCCTGTGCCACTCTTCTTAAGTGACTTTTTTTTTCTTTTTATCAATTTGACAGACAGAGATCACAAGTAGGCAGAGAGGCAGGCAGCAAGAGAGGGGGAAGCAGGCTCCCCACTGAGCAGAGAGCCCGAGGAAGGGCTCGAACCCAGGACCCTGGGATCATGACCTGAGCCGAAGGCAGAGGCTTAACCCACTGAACCACCCAGGTGCCCCTTAAGTGACTTTTTATAAGATGCCTTTAATAGAATTAAAAAATGTGAAATTCTATTAATTTTCATTTATTTTATTTTATTTTTAACACTTTTTTAAAAAAATCAAGTAAAATTAACATATACTATTGTATTAGCTTCAGTTGTATGATTCAGCAATTCTATACATTTCTCAGTGTTCATCAAGATAGATTCTTAATCCCCGTTATCTCTTTCTAATTTAAATACCCTAGTTAAGGGGCACCTGGGTGACTCAGTTGGTTAATGGACTGCCTTAGGCTCAGGCCCTGATCCTAGGGTACTGGGATGGAGCTCTGCATCAGGCTCCCTCCTCAGTGGGGAGCCTGCTTCTCTCTCTCACTCTGCTGTTTTTGCCTACTTGTGCTCTCTCTCACTCTCTGTCAAATAAATACATAAAATTTTTAATAAATAAATAAATAAATAAATAAATAAATATCCTAGTTGAATACAACAAAAATATCCTAGTTAGCATTCACAGATTTTCAACTACTACTGATGATATATTTTTCATCTTTTTAAATGGTTTTGCAGGCTAATGTAATTATTTCTAATTTTAGTTTTATACTCAGGGTTCTTCAGCTGGGCCTGGAGATGAAATTGACATGAGACAGAATAACAAGAGAAAAATGTATAAGTTTATTTAATACAAGTTTTGTGTGACACTGGAGACTTCATAAGGAATGAAGACTAAGAAATGGCAAGAGGTATATGTTTTTATACTGGATTGAACAATAAGATATAATTGTGGCAAAGTAACAAAACTATGAGCAGAGGCCAAAGGAAGATAGATGACAATGTTTTTATCAAGGTCTCTTTGTACAGACTTCTCTCTTTTTTTCTGGTATGGAAGTCATCTCTTACATGAGGGTTTTTTTTTCCTGTTTTCAAAAAGAAAAAGGGAGTTAGAATACTCTTGTATCCACTACTTTTCAAGTGCCTTCAGCTCAAAGTAATCCTTATATTAGAGTAACATATTTGGGATAGAATATCATGTCCTCCTTCAATGTCAGTTTTAGTGATTTCAAAAAGGATATAGAATCCTTTTTAAATTATTTAATGTATATATTTTTTTTCAAACACATTTTAAATATTATATTTACATGAAAGTCTTCCATTAACCTGTAATTTATTCTGAATTGGTCTCTACTATGCTTCTGGTTATTGTTCCTACTTTAGACAAGCATTAATCCACTGCTTTGATTTTGTTGAATTCTGTGACTAAAATTTATTAGATTATGATTCTTTGAGACTTAAGTTTTGCCTATCTTCAACTCCAACTTAAAGTATTCACTTCTTTTTTCCTTTAGAAGGCTTTCAACAAATATTTACTAAGAACATTTCTGGTAGTTTTCCCCACATTTATTGATCTGATGACAATCTTTCTGTGGGGTTGGATGTTAATCCTTAGGTGAAGAATAAACATGAGAACCTTAAGAAAGTCCATGAAATAATTTTAGAAAAATAAAATCTGCATCTGGTAAGAGTGTCCCTTCACATCTCTTGGGAAAAGAAATCTCATGACTCTAAAATATTTTGAGGGTTCAGGGGCGCCTGGGTGGCTCAGTGGGTTAAAGCCTCTGCCTTCGACTCAGGTCATGATCTCAGTGTTCCAGGATCGAGCCCCACATCGGGCTCTCTGCTCCGCGGGGAGCCTGCTTCCTCTCCTCTCTCTGCCTGCCTCTCTGCCTACTTGTGATCTCTGCCTGTCAAATAAGTAAATAAAATCTTTAAAAAAAAAAAAAATAAATAAAAATAAAATAAAATATTTTGAGGGTTCAGTTTATATTTTTTAAGTTCTTATTGTTTGTGGAAATTCCTTTTAAAAGACTACTTGTTGAGGACTTGCAACATACACACACAAAATAAAAGAAATGTGGTATTATCACTGGATTTTACTGTGGTTGCATAAATGGATCTATATCCTGCATAAGTGTTCTTTGGAAATCATATATTACATAAATGGAAAAAATGCATTCAATTATGTATAAAAGATATTATATGTTCTGTTACAGTAAATTTTCCTATAATAATAATTCATATGTAATTTGTAAATATGCTAATTATTTAATATAATTTGGAAGTCTCATTGAAATATGCGCATTACTTTGTTGCATCACCAAGAAACCAAGCAGCTGAATACTAAGTTTACTACCATAAGCAAGGAGAAACAATACAGAGTAGCATTCTCAGTCATCCCATGTTTCTTTTGGATTAGCTTGACCTCATGCTCTGGCTTGGAAGAGCTTATTCTCAGTTTTCTGTGATAATTGTGGGGAAGAATCAAATACAGGACAAAGAGCCAGAGCTCTCCATCTCTGGTGCCACATCAATTCACACAGAGCTTTTAACTGTATCTTCACCTATAACTTCTGGACATATTTTCATTCTGCCTTTGTTTATAAAACTCAGATGTCTCTTGTCTTTGTTAGAACCCATCAAATAGCTGTTACCTATTTCTTTTGAAAAAAACAAATATTAGCTATAATATTTCTTAATGTATTAAACATTTTAAAGTGTTAGATTTTATTTGTGTGGTTATTTTCATGTACATGTATTTTGGTTACAAAGTATGATTAAGCCCATTTCTATTTTTAGTCACAAATATATTTTGGCTGGACATTATTTTCCACAAATACATGCATAGTGTTCCAGTAGAAACTTCTCTCTTTATATAATTTTAATACATTTG
The DNA here is from genome assembly GCF_022355385.1 of Mustela nigripes. Lineage (NCBI taxonomy): Eukaryota > Metazoa > Chordata > Mammalia > Carnivora > Mustelidae > Mustela > Mustela nigripes. The sequence continues at coordinate 177,728,204 of NC_081557.1, forward strand.
ATTTGAAAGCTGTGGAACACATTTCACAAAGCAAAGTTTACAAAAAAGAATATAATACCTTCAAATTTTAAAAAGAGGCATTTTACATACTGACATTAATCTCTAACTCAATTTTTTTTTTCAGAATAACAAATTATGGCCCCGAAATCTACCAAATGTGCGTAAGCTCACTTAATAAGCAACAAACACATGGGTCTGCTACTGTTCAAAACCCTAACCACAGGACCATGACACAGGAAATTTTAGAATAACAGGGTAAAACTAACAAGAAATTCGTTTTAATAGATATAGAGCATTTATCCATCCTATTTTATACATCATGGAGGTAAAATAAAGTTATACATGGTTTAAGCATCATTAGATATTTTATTTTATGACAATTCCATGTCGTGGAATAGAGGTTTTAAAAAGATATGTAAAAGGTGAAAACAGAACATGAAAACAAAATCAAGAGACATTTAAAAACCAATTAGATTTTCAAATATATGCCAAATACATGCGGTAAACATGAATATGGAAGTTATAAGTAATAAAAGTAAAGAGAAAAAAAGACTTCCTTTCAGCAAAGCTTTTAAAAGAATAAAGCAAAATATTTTCAATGAAAACCCAGCAGCTTATAAAATCGTTTGCCATTGCAACGATTAATTTCAAGTTTATAATGTGTTTTATTTTCACACTTTTGCAGTAATACATTCATTTCATGCCCAATTTATACCAGAGTTAGCCACAGAATTCCTTATAAAGACAAAGCAGATTTGTATTCAATCTTATCTTTTGAGCTATAGCAACATGACACTCTGTAAAACTCGAAGATACTAATGCAATGTACCAATAAAATGTGGGCAAGATCTATTTTAGATCTCTAATGGAAGAAAGGATTATTGCTTTAACAGCAACCATAGTTTTGATCTATTCAGCACATATAAATCTATATTATCTGAGTCCGTATAAATCAATTCTCAAAATTTTGGGAGGCATTAGTTTTTGTGGCTGTGTGTGTATCATTAAGTTAACTAAAAAGGAGAATAAGGGTGTATGCTTCAGAGTTACAATGGGGAGTAAGCTTCATCTTTTTTAGTATATTCCATCACATGGCAGCTTTTAAGGTTGGGGGAATTAAAAACAATATAATGGAACAAAACTGGATTTTGGAGTGGATTGTAATAACTATAATAGGGGAAAAAATCCCTCTTTGAAAATAAAGGCTGCAAATGACAATAATGGTGTGAAATCTGGTCTAGTGTGAGAGCCTTAATTAATTAACAAAAAAGTACATAAACCTATTTAGAATGAAAGGCTAAAAAACAAAAAGCCCATATTCTCTAGGTCTTTCTTGATGTTCTTCTTCTGTTAAAGATTCTATGCTTATAGATCACTAATAGTTATCCATACAAATTTTTCAATGATATTGAAATTATTGTTCACTTTTTATTGAATTAATTTGTTAGTGACTTTTTTTAGTACATCCAATTTTTAAAAATGTCTTTTTAAAATTTCTATATCCTTAAAACTTTTAAGCTAAGTGGTATAAAATGACAAGCACTTTTCAGGTGAATAAATGAAAAAAAACTGATAGTATGCATAATAAGGAAAAAATTACATAATTTTAGGGCCTTCTGGGTGGCTCAGTGGGTTAAAGTCTCTGCCTTAGGCTCAGGTCATGATCCCAGGGTCCTGGGATTGAGCCCCGCATTGGGTTTTCTGCTCACCCCGCCCCCACTCTCTGTCTGCCTCTCTGCCTACTTGTGATCTCTCTCTTTTCAAATAAATTAAAAAAAATAATCTTTTTTAAAAATTAGACAATTTTAAATGCCAAGATCAAGCATTTCATTTGGAAAATGTGTATTTTTTTTTCCCAATGAGTTTTGGTGAATATTGATTACATAAATGATTCATGAGTATTAATTTGTTTGCTGAGAGTTCAGTACAGATAAGTACTATGGCAATTGAGCATACTTAAAAAAAAATATATCCTATAGTTCACACTGTACACAAAAGTTAATTGAAAACGGATCATGGATTTAAATGTAAAATATAAATATACCCAAGTATATTGGCAAACCAAATATCAGAGAAAAGTAGTGTTACTAGAATATCTGATGTACTCCTAAAATTCAATAATAAAAGCAAGCAAGTAACCCAGTTAGAAAACAGGCAAAGGTAATCAATGGATTTTTTCCAATAGAAGATTAGATGGAAAATAAACATAAAAGATATTTTACATCATTAGCTATTAGGAAAATGTAAATTAAAACCATAGTAAGATATCACTGAAAATCTACTGAAACAACTGAAATTGAAGAAAAGTAATAATTATAATACTAAACTCTGGCGGGGCGCCTGGGTGGCTCAGTGGATTAAAGCCTCTGCCTTCGGCTCAGGTCATGATTCCCAGGGTCCTGGGATCTTGCCCCGCATCGGGCTCTCTGCTCCGCTAGGAGCCTGCTTCCTCCTCTCGCTCTGCCTGCCTCTCTGCCTACTTGTGATCTCTGTCTGTCAAATAAATAAATAAAATCTTAAAAAAAATACTAAACTCTGGCAAAGTTCTGAAGAAACTGGATAATTCATATATTGCTATTGGGAATGGATAAAAGTACACCCATTCTGTAAAATGCTTGATAGTTTCTTATTAAACTAAATGTGTGCTTATCAAAAGACCAAGCAGTTATACTCTTGGATATTTATCTCAGAGAAGTGAAAACTTAAATTCACACAGAAACTCACACATCAATAAAACCTACACCTAGATCAATAAAGAGAACATTACCACATCTACAGGAAACTTATCTGTAACTCCATTATCAGATAGTAAAATATATATTTATTATTATTATTATTATTTGCTGATTATAAGTTTAGTTATTTGATCAATCCCACTATGTGTAAACAATGTCCTATCACTTCTCTTGCCCTCCTTCTATTTTGGGGTTCTGAATATCTACATACAGTTTCTGAAAACCAATGCTGGCCTGTCCCTATTACATCCATTCCCACTCTTTGTGGATCACCTCATTATGTGCTCCTCCCCACTGAATATAAAGAAAAATATATAATATAAAGAAAAAATATATATACTGAATTCAAAGACAAATACAGTATTATTTCACTCATCTGTGGAATTTAAGAAATATAACAAATGAGCAAACAAAGAAAAAGGAAAACAAACAGACTTAAATACAGAGAACCAGGGTGTGTGGGTGGCTCAGTCCATTAAGTGACAGACTCTTGGTTTTTGGCTCAGGTCATGATCTCAAGGTAGTGAAATCAGGCTCCATACTCAGTGGGGAGTAAGCTTGAAGATTCTCTCCCTCTGCCCCTCCCCCCACCCTCATGCTCTCTTTTGTTCAGTTAAATAAGTAAATAAATAGATAGATAGATAAATAAATAAATCTATCTTTACAAACTGGTGGTTGCCAGAGAGGAAGTGGGGGGGCTGGTGATGGGTGAACTGGATAAGAGGATGAAGAGTACACGTATCTTGAAGAGCCCTGAGTCATGTACAGAATTATTGAATCATATTGTACACCTGAAACTATATGTTAATTATACTTCAATTTAAAAAAATAAATGAAAACATTGGGGCGCCTGGGTGGCTCAGTGGGTTAAGCCGCTGCCTTCGGCTCAGGTCATGATCTCAGGGTCCTGGGATCGAGTCCCGCATCGGGCTCTCTGCCTGGCAGGGAGCCTGCTTCCCTCTCTCTCTCTCTCTGCCTGCCTCTCCATCTATTTGTGATTTCTCTCTGTCAAATAAATAAATAAAATCTTTAAAAAAAAATAAAATAAAATAAATGAAAACATATAGTGGATCCAAACCAGAGCTTCTTTCTTTCAAATTATGCTGGTGTCCTGTTACTAAGTAGAAAATAAAATGCCACCAGGATTGCAGCCCATCAAGAGTACCTCAGACCCTTCTAAAAACTCAAAGTTTATGTGAATTTATCTGTCTTAGCTAATGCTTTGGAAAATCATACTACAGTTACCATTACCATCTTTTTTATACTCAAGCTTTCCTACCCATGGTTATGTTTTTGTTTTTTGTGTGTGGTGGTTACTTTTGTTTGTTTGTTTGTTTTGATTTTTCCTAACCCAGCTCCCCATGATTTTCACTTTGCTCATTCATTTCACCACACACTTTGGACCCTCTCTCCCTTGGTAAACAAACTCTCATCCTTTATTTCTTCCTCTACCTTCCCTTCATCTCACTGTGCTAATGGCCATTAAGTTATTGCTCTCCTGCACCCTCACGCAAAGGCTATTTTTTCCACATGTCCTTTTAGATACAAGTTAAAAGTTGCAGTTGCCAATGTGCTTGATGTCCAATGCTGCCTTTACATCTAGCCTCACCCATCTTTTGTAAAATAGTCTTGTTTCTTTAAGACTCATGTCTTAAGCTACAGCACTTTTCTTTACTTTCTTACTATGGTCAAGTAAATCGCACTCGTGTTTGCAGAATTTGGAAATCATATTATCTCTTTCTACTTAAATACTTGCCATCATTTTGGCTGACTTCAAATTCCATGTGGGATTTCTAATTACACACAGCCACATAGTGACTATTAGCATCATATTCACTGATGTCACTCTATGTCCTTTCTCATAGCTGCCGCTGCACTTCTTTTAATTATACCTCTATATCAACTCTGTGCAATATATTTTTATTATCACATCCCACTTTTCTTACTCCTACTATATATCTTACCTGGCCTATAGATAATTTCAGTTCTTGATTGGACATCTTAGTTTATTATATTTTTAATTTAATTTTAATTTACTTTATTTGGTTTCTTGCTTATATCTTATTTCCCACCCTCTATTTATTTACTTTTTCTTTATTTGTTTTCTGGCTTTCAGCTAGGCCACATTTTCCTCAGTGGCTATCTACTTAATTCATCTTAAAAGAGTTTTTTGATTACACTTTAAACTCTCTCAATGTTACAAGGTCTTGATTGTGATAAATGATTTGTTAATGTTGTATGAACTGCTCCATATGGAAAAGTGCTACTTTGTTCATTTATTTTGTCTTATGTCATTATTATATTCATCTATGTTTAATTAGTTATTACTTATTTTGGAGGTACTCCAGAGTTTATATTAGCTTAGTCTTATGAAAATTCTATATATTTGCATACATTTTTATTGTAATTTGAAAACCAAAGAATCTAATTTTTAGTGTAAAAGTTTAGTGAGGAACTTAAACTTGATGAGATTAATTGATTTGCCCAAGGTCACATATTCAGGAATCTGGGCCTTAGGAGTTTGATAATTGCATGGTAGTTATTTAGGAGAATGCCATTTTCCTTAGGTGAAGAGATGCTAATGGTTGGTAAAAAAAGATGAAGTTTATACAGGTATTCGGACCATTTTTGATGTTCCTGTGTACATTTCATATTATTTAAAAATAAAAACCAGAGAAGTAATTGCTCTGATCTCCTCTTTTCTCCATTAGTTCAGATATAAGAGGTTTGTCCGTATTCAGTATTTTCCCACTTACTTACTTTTCCTTGTACTTATTTCTCACTACCATGATAATATAGATACCAACCCTAGGGACTCGCTAAAATTTAGCAATCATTTCCTTATTTACATAAATTGTTTTGATTTTTATCCAATCTGCAGGTTAATTATAAGAAGAGATTGAATGAGATGTGGTAAAATTGCAGGTTTTTTTTTTTTTAACTTTAGCCACAAGGAAAGCATGTTTATTTAATTATTTAATGGTATGATATAGTTGAAGAAATCTGTATTAGTCAGGATTCTCCAGAAAAACAGAACCTATAGGATGTGTGTGTGTGTGTGTGTGTGTGTGTGTGTCTATTTACTTATCTATCTGCCTATTTATCCATTGAGAGAGAATGACTCTCACAAGCTGGAGACCAAGGGAACAGTTGATGGGTGGTCTAAAGTCCAAAGGCAGTCTAGAGAGAGAATTTCTTCTTCTTTAGGACACTATAGTCTTTTTCTCTTAAAGCATTAACCTTAAGGATGAGGATAAAGTCTGTCCACATTATGGGGGTTCATTTGCTTTATTTAAAGTCTACTGATTGAAATATTGCCACTTGTCTAAAAATATCACCTTCACAGGAATGTATAGACTCATGCTTGACCAAACATCTGGACACGTTAACCTAGCCAACTTGACACATAGAATTAACCATCATATTAATTTCTATATCCTATTTCATGTGAAAATTATTTTATTTTAGATAGGTTTGAAAGGATAAGAGTGAGTTCAATATGTATTTATATTATTATCTTATCCAGACTCCTGGCATTTTTTTGTTGGTGTTGTCCATTCCCTCAATCCTTTCCCTCTGGTAACCATCAGTTTGTTCTCTGTATCCATAGGTCTGATTCTGCTTTTTGCTTGTTTGTTAGACTTCTGGCATTTCTTTTCTGAATACTATAATTAACAACATTGAATAAGCTACTGATATTTTCCTTACTTGACTAAATTTGTGAGGATTTCCTTATTTCCAGGATTACCAGTATATATAATTTTATGTCAGAGTTCAATGAATGGAAAATTAGCAACTTATTTGTCCAGTAGGAAAAAATATATGTATTCTACAGTATCAAGTAATACTAAAAATAAATCAAGTGGAATAACTTTTTTTTTCATTTGATTCCCATTTATGAAATGAAAAATACTTTATTTATTTTTTTTCTTTTTTTAACAAATGTTTCATTCCTATGTTAGTTTGGGCTGCTATAACAAAGTACCATAGATTGGGTGTCTCATAAAAAATATTTTTCGTGGTTTCAGAATCTGTGAAATCAATAATCAAGACACTTGAGTGATTGGGCCCTGGCGATGTTCCTCTTCCAGGTTACAGACTGCCATCTCCTCCTTCTATCCTCACATGGCAGAAAGAGGACTAGATAACACTCCAGGAGGTGTCTTTTTAAATGGTAATAATCCCATTCATGAGGGCTCCATCCTCATGACAAAATAATCTTCCAAAGACCTTACCTCATAAATATCATCACATTAAGGGTTAGGATTTCAACATCTACATGGAGGGTGAGGGAGTTGGGGCGTAAAAACATACATTCCATAACAGACTCTATTGAATTTATAATAGGTTACCAGAAATAATGGTACATAAATAAATATAAAATTCATTTAATGCATTTAAGTAGTTTAAATCATATTTTCATAGCGAGGAAAGCAAGAATCTAACCAGAGGAATGATATATTCTAACAATATGTATGTAAGATTCTTGGAAGAAATTGAATAATTACAACTGGATTGAGATCATATTTTAACTTAGCAATAAAAAAGTGGAAAATATAGTAACACTAAATAAGGGGCTTAAGAAGTCCAAAATGGGGCGCCTGGGTGGCTCAGTGGGTTAAGCCGCTGCTTTCGGCTCAGGTCATGATCTCAGAGTCCTGGGATCGAGTCCCGCATCAGGCTCTCAGCAGGGAGCCTGCTTCCCTCTCTCTCTCTCTCTGCCTGCCTCTCCATCTACTTGTGATCTCTCTCTGTCAAATAAATAAATAAAATCTTTAAAAAAAAAAAAAAAAAAAAAAAGAAGTCCAAAATGTTTATGCTTTCTTTCTCTTTTTTCTTTTCTTTATTACTATAATTGAAGTATTTAAGTTCAAGTCCTGATGACATATGAGAGATTAATTGACCTTAGACTCTGCTCTTTATGAAATGTTACATAACAATGGGTGCCAAAACTGTTAGTCCCAAGAGATGTCTCTATGCTAAAATATACTTCTCTATGTTGCCATTCTTTGCAATACTTGAGCTGAGTATTTACAGTTTAAATAATTTGAATGTTTGATTATTAAGTAAAAATATACTGGCTTTTTAGTGGGTATGAAATGTGAAATACAGTTATTAACTTTACTTCCATGACCAGAATTTAATACCGCTAGTTTTTTTTTATAAGTTTCTTAAAAATGGCTTTTTTCCTAGCCTTAGTCAATGTTTCTGAATGAGTTCAACTGGCAAAAAGTACCAGTATAACATGAAACTATTTGTGAATTTGGGTAAGACTAGTATTTGCTTATGGAGAAAATATCATTCGAGGCCTTTACTGTGTAACACTGTTACCATAAATCTTGTCACTATTACTCTAGACAGCTAAAACTGATGAAATACTTTATTAAAGTTGTTAGTCAAATCAACAAAAGCACCAGAGAAATGCTTCCAGTTAGGTTGCTCAGACAAGTAATTTGCATATAAGCAGTTAGTGTTGGTTAATTAAAGGCCAATTCGTTCTTCAACAAAAATTATATTTCTCTGCAGTAAACTCAGAAGCATGGTGCAAGAATTTTGAGACAATTTTGTTTGGCCATTAGGTTAACAGGATCTATTCAACTTCAGTGACTATTTTTAACAACAATGAATCAAAATTGTGCTTTGTATTTTAATAAAATATTTAATTGCAATCTAATATTATCATTGTGTGAGCTAATGGTATATGATATAATTTTTAAATTAATAATAATAATGACATTTGTATTGCTAAACATACATTATCCATTGATGAAATTCATAGATTTCACATATTTGGTATTTGTAAGAAAAAATAGGATTGCTATTTTCCTAAGAGTATTTTTAAGTTAACAAACATTATTTTATTTTATTCTTTTTTTATTTTTAAAGATTTTATTTATTTATTTGACAGACAGAGATCACAAGTAGGCAGAGAGGCAGGCAGAGAGAGAGAGGGAAACAGGCCCCCTGCTGAGCAGAGAGCCCGATGCGGGGTTCAATCCCAAGACCCTGGGATCATGACCTGAGTGAAGGCAGAGGCTTTAACCCACTGAGCCACCCAGGTGCCCCACAAATATTATTTTAGAAACAAATATTGAAAGTTTCTATTTCATAAGGGATTAAATGTTTATTGTCTACCACAGAGGTCTAGAGAGAAACCTTAAGTATACAAATCAATGTTAGAGAATTTAAATGTTGAAAACAATCTCATCTCTAGCATTATTTTGTTTTCTGAGTATAATTACCTGTGGGCATTGATCTTGCAAATTTGATAGTAAGAATATTAGAAAATAAATCCATAATTATTAAAAGTTGAGATTTGCTAAGACTAAGATGTGAAATTCCCTAGTCCAATATGATTATATCACTTCTTATTTACAAACTTTCATACAAACTACATACAAACTTATATCTGCTTCTGTTACAGAAACCTCATTTTTCCCCCTTTAATCACTAGACTGCTGGTTAGTGTGTGATTAATCAATTTCTATAGCTTGAAAGAATAAGTGAAATCTCCCTGCCTTCTTCCAAACATAAGTACTTCAGAGTATTTCTTTGGGGTTTACATCACTGATGAACACATCCTAAAACTAACTGTGCAGCAGTGAAGTTTTACTATGCTATATATAGTTTTATCTTAGACAAGAGTCAATATCAGACTCTTTGATGTGTCCCTGGATATAAGCAAATAGCAGTCCCAGTCCAGCAATCTCATACATCATTAGTGAGGACAATGAGTGAGAGCTTGGGGACATAAGGAACAAATTGTTCATTCTTAGTAAATAAAATTCAACAATTAATTAGTATTATTGCCTATTTGAGGATCTCTTCCTTCTAAAATTAAACTTTAAAAAAATTTAACTTTTATTAAACTTCAAACACTTATTAATATTTAAGTTTCATTTCTCATTGGAATTTCTTCTTTCTCTCTCTCTAACTTACTTTTTCTGATGGATAAAAATAGTAATTAAAAATTGGAGTCATACTTAAATGTGTTCTACCTACTCTCCTTTATTCTGTCAAAATCCCAGAAATAGAAGTAAAACAATGAATCATCAAAGTAATAATTAGTAAAAGCTTATTGTGCACACACTAAAAAGACAGTTTGCCAACCAGGAGCACTCAATCCAAACAGGGAATGAGACTCAGAGGCACACTGTTATAAGGCAGTTTCTATAGTGAGGAAACAATGACTATTCTTCAGAACAGTTGGTTACTATATATATGTTTTAATAAAAATACATATTTTATAAATATATATTTCTATATATTAATATTTCAAATATTACTGCTCATAGATAATGCATCTGGTCACCTAAATGCTCCAATGGAGATGTACAATGTGATTCATGGTTTTTTCATGCCTGTTAATATACTATCCATTTCACAGCCCATGGATCAAGGAGTAATTTTGACTTTTAAGATTATAATTTAAGAAATATATTTTGTAAGGCTATAGCTTCCATAGGCAGTGATTCTTCTAGTGGATGTGGGCAAAGTAAATTGAAAATTTTCTGGAAAGGATTCACAATTCTAGATGCTATTAACAGTCATGATTTGTGTGAAAATGTCAAAATAGCAACAGTAACAGGGAGTAGAAATCGTTTCCAACTCTCATGGGTGAATTTTTATTTTTATTTTTTTCCCTTTTTTATAGAAAGAGAGAGAGAGTAGGGGGATGGGGCACAGGGAGAGGAAGAGAATCCTTAAGTAGACTCCCTGCTGAGCACAGAGCCAGACATGGAGCTCCATCCCAAGACCCCATGATCATGACCTGAATCAAAATTAAGTGTTGGATGCTTAACCCACTGAGCCACCCAGGAGGTCCTTTCATGGATGACTTTGAGTGGAGGAAGTAACAGCAGTTGTGCTAGAAATAGCAGAAGAACTAGAATTAGAAGTGGGGTCTGATGATGTGACTGAATTTCTGCAATATCTAGTAAAAGTTCAATGGATAAGGAGATGCATAAGAATAAGCAATGAAAATGGCTTCCTGAGATGGAATCTATTCCTGGTGAAGATACTGTGAAAATTATTGCAATGAGGACAAAGGATTTAGAATATTACATTAAGTTAGTTGAGAAAGCAGAGGCAAGATTTAAAAGATTGATTCTGATTTTGAAAGAAATTCTACTGTGGTAAAATGCTATCAAATAGAATCACATGCTACAGAAAAATCATTCAAGAAAGAAAGAGCCAATCAATGTGATGAACTTCACTGTCTTATTATAAGAAATTGCCACAGGTACCCCAACCTTCAGCAAATACCACCCTGATCAGTCATGCCAAGAACTTCTACCAGCAAAAAGATAATAACTTATTGAAAGCTCAGATGGGGGTTAGCACTTTTTAGCAATATTTTTAAAGTATGCAAATTTTTATACCTACTATTAAATTGTACTTAATAGAGTACAATGTAATATAAAAATAACTTTGTATGCACTGGAAGTCAAAAAATATCATGGGACCTGCCTTGTCAGCATTCACTTTGTTGCAGTGGTATGGAACCAAAGACACAGTATCTCTGAGGTATGCCTGTATTAAATCCATTTTTGGCTTACTATATTTTCATGTTATGATGGGTTTATCAGGGTAGAATGCCATCCTAAGTTAAGGAAGATCTATGTGCCCTGGGGATAATCTAGTCTAATTAGTTCCCTACTTGATCTTAATTATTACAGTCTGTTAACCTGATTTTTTTTTCTTAATCTGATAGTACTCAGATTGATTCTTAGTATCACTAGAAGTCTTACATTAGAATATAAGCAATTCTTCCAGGTACACAATCAAGGCTAATAATTAACAAACTATAGAAACTGATTAATTTTGTAAAATAATGCACATGAAGATAAATGATTATTACCTGTATGAATCAATTTTATTGGTAAATAATCTAGTAATAATAATTTAATTATATAATATTATTATATATAATATAATAATTTAATTATATATTATTTTTATAATTTTTACTTTAGAAATGATAATTTAGACCTATTAAACTTTTGTATAATACACTTTAACTGGGGCACCTGGGTGGCTCATTGGGTTAAAGCCTCTGCCTTCGGCTCAGGTCATGATCTCAGGTTCCTGGGATGGAGCCCTGCATTGGGCTCTCTGCTCATCAGGAAGTCTGATCCCCGCCCCCTCCCCACACTCTCTGCCTACTTGTGACCTCTGTCAAATAAATAAATAAAATCTTTAAAAATGCGCTTTAACTGTATGCCTTATGAATAGAGATCAAGTGTTTCTGTAAGATGGGAGAATGAACTGCATGCATATTCCTGAATTTCCATTTAGCTTTATATTTTAAAAATAATTGTGTAATAGTGTCCAATACAAGTGTGATGTCAGCACATATATTCCCCCAGTTTATGTCTTCATATCTCAATGAAAAAAAATCAAATTTAGTTTGAATAACTCACAATTATATTAGAAAATACAGAGATGATTAACTTGCTTCATCACTCTGAGCAGCTGTAATTCACACTTGAAAGTCTATTAATTTTTCTTTTTCTCTTCATGAAACCCTAAACTATAAAACTTCAGCCTTCATAATTGTACAGTGATATCTTACCAAAAGCCATCTTGAATCCATCCTTCTGTCTTACTTAAGTAAAGCATAAGATAAGTATACACTGAGGGATATGGTCCAGAAACTGAGTCATCTCTAAGCACCTCAATAAAACATGATATTCCTTTTGATAGGTTCTGTAATAGTCATATGCATTTAAAAATATGAATTTTCTTTTGTTATTAAATAGCTTCCTCATGAGAACATATTTTATAAAAATATATTGATTGGGACCCCTGTGTGGCTCAGTTAGTAGAGCTCCCCACTCTTATTTTCAGCTCAAGTCATGATCTCATGGATCAGTGCGGTTGAACCTCAGGCTTCATGCTTAGCAGGGAGTCTACCTGAAGATTCTCTCCCTTGGCCTCTCCCACCACTCATAGGATCGCTTATACATGTCTCTGTCTCTAAAACAAATAAATAAATCTTTATATATAAAAATATATATAATATATGTATATGTATATATGTGTGTGTGTTTGTGTATATATATTATTTCTATATATTTTTATCTAGTGTGATTGTGAGTCTAGCGAAAAACTTGCTGATATGGTTATCTAAATTTTTAAGACATTTGAGGAGTAAACCAGTTGTGAAATACCATCTTTTACAACTGTGCATATATTCAACTGTAGCATTAATTTGTAATACACAATTGTAATTGTTAGCATTTGGAATGCAGATCTTGGAGTGCAGGGCAAATAAAACAAATTAATGATCATAAAATGATGAAGAAATTAGTAATTCATCAGTATTAATTGTGTTATAGTCATTTTCTGCAAAACTGTTAGACTATGATAAGAAAATATGTATTTCTTAATGTTACTGTGGAGAAAATGTTCCTCATGAGTCTAAATACACACGTGATTGGCATTAGCAACTTGCAACTACCTAAAATGGCATAAAACAGTTGGGCAAATATAAAGCACTAAGAATTTTAAAAAACTGGCTTTCATCTTTCTATTAAACATAAATTGTTGAATCTGAATCTTTTCAAATTTTGGGACTATATGTTATAAATACATATTTATTTATGCTTTATATATAATATATAATATCATATGTAATAAACTTTTATATATGCATATATAGTTGCAAATTGCCCAGTTTTATCATATCTATAAGTAAGGGTGGTGATAATTTTACTGTTTTACAAACTGAAGAATGATTACATTTTGCTGAACAAAATTTGTATTTTTCCAAAAACTTGTTGAAGAGAAGGAAGACAATACATCAATTTTTTTTTACAAAAGTGGGTTAAAATTGCATGAATGTTAATTATAAAGGAATCCTTTTTAATAAAAGAATATGCTATTTATATAGCATGTCTATCTCTAACTCTATCATTTCCTAGCTATATATATGCACATGATAATCATTTCATTTATTTGGGGGTTTTTTTTGGCAGCATAACTAAAAATGTGTTACAAGGTAGACTTTTAATTTTCTTTCTTACAAAGTCATTGTAGTTTATTCAAAATTGGTCACCTCAAAACTAACTTTCCACTTTATTACATATTATATGGACTATTACATAAATAGTCATGAAAATAAAATATTAAAATAAACAAGAGTTCTTACTTTAATTTAACTAAAAACATAAAATCTTTTCCCCCAGTCTTAATTATTTTCTAAATATCATGGAGGCATTTCTGAAAACCTTTAGATGATAATAAGCAATGTGTTAGAAATTTGTTCTTTAACCTGTGAGCAGTAACTCTTCAATTAAATCATATGTGTAAGAAAACAAAATTTTTATGCTTATTCACAAGAAATTCTCTGACATGTTTGATAAAACAGATTTTCATAGAAATAAGCCAACCTTAGCTAATGTGTTTTGCTGACCATTTTATGTTTGTCTTAATGCTAATATCTTCATTATCAGTGAGAATGTAGCATATTACAACAAACAACATTCATAGAAGTTGACATTTATGGAACACTGTTTCAAAATCTAATCTTCCCAAAACTCTCATGTGGGCACTATTATTCCCCATCTTGTAGATAAAGAAACTGAGACTTAAAATAGTGACTGCATGAATTATAGTAGTTAAGACAGCAGACCCAGGAGCACCTGGGTGGCTCAGTCAGTTAAGTGTCTGCCTTTGGCTTGCATCCTGATCCTAGGGTCCTGGAATCAAGCCCCACATCGGGTTCTCTGCTCAGTGGGGAGACTACTTCCCTCCCTCTCCCAGCCACTCTACCTGCTTGTATTCTCTCTCTCTCTGTCAAATAAATAAAATCTTGAAAAAAAAAAAAAAAGACAGCAGACTTGCTAGCCAATTGCTTACATTCTAATTTCAGTTCTGTCATTTGTTAGTTAGAAATGTGGATAAACATTCTAAATTCTAGACCTGATGCTGCTGCCCCTCAGAACAATTTTTTACTTAAACTGTAACCCCTGGAGGATTTTACTAGTTACCAAGCACATTTAGATATGGCCTTAAGAAATACATATACTGGCAACAGGTCTTTGGGGAGAAGGATGATGTACCACCGTGAAGCTGGGCAGTTGGGGATACCTGGCTCACTCAGGGCAGAATGCCCACCCTTCACAGAAGCCGGGCAGCCGGGAACGCCCAGTCAGCTCAGGGTGGAACGAAAACCGCCTGCTTCCCTTATCCATTATCGCTCCTTTCTCTTCCCAGAAGCACCCGTTGTTAGTTAGATGAGTCCTTTGAATGTGCTTGTTTATAAAATTTATCCTCATTCTTGCTTGTCTGCAAGACGGGATTAACATTTGACCTTCATGGATCCTTCTAGTGGCTATTGTTTTCTATCCAATAAAAGTGAGACTGTTGAGTTGCTCCTGGCAGCCGTCCTTTTCGACTGTTGTCCCCTGCTCCCAGTCTCTTGCAGCTGACTTGTTTGTGCCTAATTCTTCTCTCGTCCCCAACTGGAAGCGGCAGCCCTAGGTTTCCTTTTCACTAAAAGTTAATTGTTTATATTTTTATATCAACAAACACTATTAAATGGATGTCCTGACTCAGACATTAAGATGAATTAAAATGTACTATTTTTTAACTGGTTAATTATGACGCTGGTATTATTCTATCAAGTAAGATAATGGAATTGTAGTTTTCTTAAGATTTTTTTTAAGTTATTGATATGTAATATTTCTTTAAGACTCAAAAACTGTGAAAACTATAGATATGTTCTTGGGTTCAAAATGAAAATTTAGAGAATTCTAAAGTTAAAGCATTAAGATTTGTTAGCTTTTAAATATTTTTTTCTTTATTTTTTGAAGTGTAATTGACATGTAATATTAAATTAGTTTTCAGGTGCCCATCATAGTTATTCACATTTGTATACATTGTAAAATAGTAACCACAGTAAGTATATTTACCATCTGTCCCTTACAAAGTTAATATAATATTATTGACTATATTCCCCATGTTATACATTGCATCCCTATTATTTATTTATTTTATAATTATAAGTTTCCAGTTTTTAATTCCTTTTACTCATTTTGCCCTACTCCAGCCTCCTTCCCCTCTGGTAACAGAAAGCTGTTCTCTGTACTAATTATTATTATTTTTTTTTTTAAAGATTTTATTTATTAATTTGACAGAGAGAAATCACAAGTAGACAGAGAGGCAGCCAGAGAGAGAGAGAGGGAAGCAGGCTCTCTGCCGAGCAGAGAGCCCGATGCGGGACTCGATCCCAGGACTCTGAGATCATGACCTGAGCCGAAGGCAGCAGCTTAACCCACTGAGTCACCCAGGCGCCCCATGTACTAATTATTTTTTAATATAACATTTCTTATTGTATGAGGGAAGAAAATCCCCAAATAACAATATGTGTTGGACTGTTTCAATTAAAAAGATATATTAAACTGAATTTAGAGAAAAGATACCATTGTAAAAGAACATTACAAATGATTATTCTGGACTACATTTCAAAAAAAGGGTATTTTCTGCCCTGTGATTTCTTCAAACAACACAGTGTGATTTTCACCAAACCAAGAAAAATATTAAACAAAATATATTTTTGAGTATTTCACTTTATTTTTATTTAACCACAAATTTGCTTGCAGAACAGAACATCCCAAGAATACACTTTTAAAAAGAAATTTATTCTCTGACTATGAAAGCTGTTAATTGGTGAAAATCCTTACCTTTATTTTTCATGTGCCTTTTGAAGAAGTTGAACAAGTAGAAAATGCTTAAATTTAAAATGTTAAGTTTTCAGTTTTCTACTAAAACTATATGAAGTGATTACCTTATTGAAGTTAATAATTTATTTTATTTTATTTATTTATTTGACAGAGATCACAAGTAGACAGAGAGGCAGGCACAGCCAAGAGAGGAAGAGAAGCAGGCTTCCCACCCAGCAGAGAGCCCAATGCGGGGCTCAATCTCAGGATCCTGGGATCATGACCTGAGTCAAGGCAGAGGGTTTAACCCACTGAGCCACCCAGGCGCCCCAAAGTTAGTAATTTTTATTAATACTACGGAATCTGATTTTAAAAGAAACCTCTATTTTACTGAATATCTCAGTCTTTCTTGGTGACAGTAGACATCTATTAGAAATAATGCAGGATAGTCTAAATGCCTTAAAACCAAAATTAGAAATATTCTTGTTTAAGCAAGAAAAATACATATGTAGCAAAAATATAGAGTAGTATCCAGGGTTTGGAACATGGGGGGTGTCTTCACGGTTTCCTAGCAAACAGGAATTCAATGACTCTATTTAAATTCAAGTGACACTAAACTTTAGATCATGAAATTTTAAGCATAAAAGAATTCAATTCCCTCAATTGTATAAAATTGTTTGAACTAAATGGAAAGTCAGATGCAGGTGAATGATATGTCTTAAGTAAAGGAGGAAACAGTATAAGGTATAATTGATTTTTTTCTAAAGTGATAGGGATGTGTAAAATTTCTAATTTCAATAGTTTCTTTCAGGTATTTCCTGTTCTATTAATAGTCTTTGCTTCTTATATTTTGGTGTTCTGTTATTTGACATATAAATTAAACTATAAAATAAATTATCAATATGATAGCTAGGAAAATTGATTTATTAGCAAAGTTTTCTTATTCACTGACATTTTTTTGGATATCACATACAGTCAAGAATATACACTGTTAATAGGCATGAAAGATGCACAGTTTTATAACAAGTTAAACAAATGACCTGCATTGTAAGAATTAGATTTTGACATAGGCGAAAGAAATATGCTAGATGATAATTCTAATTATACCTGAAATTCTATGAAGATTTACTGCATTTGCTAATAATTACTTGATTTGGCATGATAAGATATTTTCATGATTTTGGGGATTCAGTATGTATTAATTGTGTATTGGAAAATTTATACACAGAGACTAAAGTGACAGAGAATACCCTCATTAACTAAGACAAGGATTTCTTTATGACAAGGATATTGCAAATGAAGGCCT
Source organism: Mustela nigripes (assembly GCF_022355385.1). NCBI lineage: Eukaryota > Metazoa > Chordata > Mammalia > Carnivora > Mustelidae > Mustela > Mustela nigripes. The sequence continues at coordinate 177,745,912 of NC_081557.1, forward strand.
ATCCTTTCATTTGTTGAAATGGTATATATGGGTATATTATCAAGAAATGATTGCTCTGTGAAAGAAATGGATCACTTCATGTCAAATGTATTGTTGTGGTTGAGAATAAAATATAATTTCTTAAGACATAATTATGTGTAATTGGTTCAAGTACTGAAATTCAACTTGTTCTCAATTTTAAATCATTTTATTTTTATCTTAAGAAATATAACTTAATGGTTTGGAGGATTATTGGAACAAATATATCTAAATAATGCCACAGCTTATTAATGAAGTAACAATAAAAAGACAAAGCCTAAAGTAGGAAGCTGTTTGTCACTGCTTCTCTTTAGGGTGCCTGGTTAGCTCAGTTGGTAGAGCAAGTGACTCTTGACCTTGGGGTCTTGAGTTTAAGTCCCATGTTGGATACAGAGTTTACTAAATAAATAAATAAATAAATAAAATAACACTTCATTTATATCTATATCCATATATATCTATATCAACATATAGATATATATAGAGAGAGATTTGGGTTTCTTGTTCTGTTTTGGTTTTGTTTTGGTTTTAGAGAGAGAAAGCGGGGAGGGGCAGAGGGAGAGGGTGAATTTTAAGCATGGAGCCTGATGCAGAGCTAGATCTCATGACCCTCAGAAGAAATCAAGAACCAGTCACTTAACCAACGGAGCTACCCAGGTGCCCCCCAACATATATTTATTGATTGAGCTTCTAAAAATAATGCTGTAAGTACTCTGCAGTTAGAAATCTATTTATAATTTCTCAGTCAGTATTTAAACAACTATGCAAAATAATGATGGTTTTCAAACACTTGCTGCCATTTTCAATGAATTATAATTGTATTCTAACTTAAGAGAAAAATGATAAAAAATTAAAGGCAGCAATTGTGAAGTCCTACTGGTACTCTTGCCTCTCTCCTTGATTCAGTCTGCTACTATGCTCTACAAACATGATTTCTTTCTGACTGAAACCTGTTATTAATTGTAAATAAGTTTTATTCTTCAACTTACTTAAAGCGTTATAAAATGTGTGGCTTATATGAAGCCACATATATCCATATTACATAAATACACATTACGAACTCAGTGGGTGCCAAATACTGAAGAATTATTTCATTATTTCATATTCACAGTATTATAAAAAGGCTTTATTTTTTTCATCTATGCATCCCTCATTACAATTAAAATTTTTTCACATAATACTTTTATGGCATATATTGTTTTAAACAAATCTAGTTGAATTAAATATAAATCAAATAGGCAATGAAAGGAGGGATTGTTAAGAGATATCTGCTTAACAGTTCATGCAGAATATTAGAATAGAACAAAATGAAAAAAATGTGGTGGTATAGCCAATGTTGTATTATGCTAAAGGATATTAATGTTCTATTAGCTTTGACAAAGTTGTTAAATTTATACATTACCACCAAGTTTAACTAGAAAGACAAGCCAGGGAATTATTTGCTGAAAGTACATAAGCTCATATAAGCTAGGCGATAAGCTATTCCCCAATGTGTTATTTCCCTAAAAAGAAATTAACAGAGTTTAAAAGTAAGGCTTTCTTTTTGTGTTAAGCAAACATTAAAGTCCAGTAATGAAAACTGCTATAAACTTTAAAATAATTTATATCAAATAAATAAAATTGGACTGCAAACAATGAAAGAAGTTTGGCCATCTCACACCCAAGTTGAGACCAAGACATTATATCTCATGCACTTATATCTCATGAAATTAGAGTTTGGGATTATCAAGTTTCACTGCTAAAGTCCCTGAATGTTCTCCTAATTACCAGAAGGCATTTTGAGGTGAAAGGATAATAAGCTTTTAGTAGTGGATACAGAAAAATGTTTCCAAAGCTTCAATAAAACAAGGAAATAGCCTAGTATATACCTAAAATTCTATAATAAATATACGTGACTTAAAAATATTGTACCATTTTGGGTGCCTGGGTGGTTCAGTTGGTTAACCAACTGTTTTTGGCTTAGGTCAAGACCTTTGGGTCCTAGAATGGAGTCCCACACCAGGCTCCTTGCTCAGTGAGGAGTCTGCTTCTCCCTCTGTCCTTCCCCACATGCCCCCCCCCACTTGTGTGCTTTCTCTCTCTCTCTCAAAAATAAATAAATGATTTTTTTTTTTTTTTAAATATCACATTGTGGCACCTGGGTGGCTTAGTGGGTTAAGTGTCTGGCTTCAGCTTGGGTCATGATCTCAGTGCCCTGGGATTGAAACCTGCATTGGGCTCTCTGCTTAGTGGGGAGCCCACTTCCCCCTATCTCTCTGCCTGCCTCTTTGCATACTTGAGCTCTCTCTCTCTCTGTCAAATAAATAAATAAAATATTTTTAAAAATAAATAAAAATATCATATATTTTAATGTGTAAATAGTAAATATTCATTAAAATAAAAGCATGGAGCACAAAACAGCAATATAAATAATCTAAATTGCAGCATGAAAACACTTCACCTATTGTTCAACTAATGCATACTACAAAAATATACCCCAGGTTGTCAAAGAAATATTTTAATATTTTCATTTCATTTTAATGTCATTCTACCTACTCTGAAAAAAATAAATGAATGATAAAACAAAAAACAAACAGCAAAAAAACAACAACAAAAAAGAAATTTTATAAGGTTAAGGTGTATTCTTCCACATCACTGAGTAAAATATACAAATTATGGAGTTATTACCATTGTGGTTTGTTCATTACCAAAAGTGCAATTTAACTTTCTACAACTTTATCAAGATGCAATTGACATATAATATGTGTAGGTATAATGTGTACAACATACCAATTTGAAAATGTGTAATTTTAATATGCAAATTATTTCATATTTTGTTTAATTCATATAGCCTAAATCATGTGCACCTCATCACATCACTATTTCTTAATTTGTTATTCCTTTATATTGTGCATTTATATGTCAGGCACTTCCATAAATGTATTCATAAATTTTGAGTCATTTAACCCTCAAAATATCCCCACAGGTTAGTTACTACTAACTTTATAGATGATAAAATTTAAGCACAATTAAGTAAACTAATCTGTACAAATTAAGATAGCAAGTGTATGGCAGAAATTGAACTCAAGTACTCTGGTTCCAGAGTCTAATTTCTTAAAAAAAAAAAAATCACTATTGGCATAACTGTAAATTACTAAAAAAATTCTTCAAAATAATCTGGAAATATTTATAACAATACATCCACATTCTTGCATTTTGTGTTATTTAAAAGGGTTAGGTCTATATACACCAAGCCTGAGGTGATCCCTTGATGTAATATTGGAAAAAGTGAAATTCAAAATAATACACTGTGTAACTATTTCTGGAGTCTTTATTCTGTTGCATGTATCTAGTTACTACTTTCACCCTACTATGATATTAAATTGATTATAGTAGCATGGTATTTTTCTGAGCAAATTTTCCTTTCTCATAGTAGTTTTTTCATGGTTGTTTTGTTTTGTTTACTGTTCCATAGAAACTTTAAAATTATTTTACCAAATTAAAAATAAATCTATGGGAATAATTTTTGAATTTTTTAATGATGATAAATATTCTACTTAAGAACATGACATTCTTCCTTCTTGTTCAAAAAAGACTTTACAATCTTCAATATCATTTTATGGATTTTTAGTGCCATTTTCCATTCTTATTAAATAGCCTTATATTCTTTCATGTGTTTATTAGCCATTTGTGTGTGCTCTTTGAAGAAGTGTCTCTTCATGTCTTCTGCCCATTTCTTTACTGGATTATTTGTTTTTGGGGTGTTGAGTTTGAGAAGTTCTTTATAGATCTTGAATACCAGCCCTTTATCTATAATATCATTTGCAAATATCTTCTCCCATTCCATGGATTACTAACAACAAGGGAAATTCAAATTAAAACAACAATGAAATACCACCTTACCCAGTTAGAATGGCAAAAATTAACAAGGCAGGAAACAGGGGTGCCTGGGTGGCTCAACCCCTGCCTTCATCTCAGGTCATGATCTCGGGGTCCTGGGATTGAGCCCTGCATTGGGCTCTCTGCTCGGCAGGGGGTCTGCTTCCTTCACCCCCCCTCTCTGCCTGCCTCTATGCCTACTTGTGATCTCTGTCAAATAAATAAATAAAATATTAAAAAAATAATAAAATGCATACTCTTTCTCAAAAAAAAAAAAAAAAACCAAAAAACAAACAAACGAACAAACAAACCAAACAGCAACAGCAACAACAACAAAAAACAAACAAAAACAAGGCAGGAAAGAACAAATGTTGGTGAGGATGTGGAGAAAGGAGAATGCTCTTACACTTTTGGTGGGAATGCAAGCTGGTACAGCTACTCTGGAAAACATATGGAGTTTCCTCAAGACATTAGGGCACAGATTGCATGGAGCACTGGGTGTGGTGCAAAAATAATGAATACTGTTATGCTGAAAATAAAAAATAAATTAAAAAAAAATAGAGTTACCCTACAACCCAGCAATTGATACACTAGGTATTTATTCCAAAGATAGAGATGTAGTGAAAAGAAAGGGCACATGCACCCCAATGCTCATAGTAGCAACGTTTACAGTAGCCAAACTGTGGAAGGAATTGAGATGTCCTTCGAAAGATGAATGGATAAGGAAGATACAGTACATATATACAATGAAATATTACTCAACCATCAGAAAGGATGAATACCCACCATTTGCATTGACATGGATGAAACTGGAGGGTATTATGCTAAGGGAAATAAGTCAAGCAGAGAAAGACAATTATCATTTGGTTTCGCTCATGCGTGGAACATAAGGAATAGCATGGAGGACCACAGGGGAAGGGAAGGAAAACTGAATGGGAAGAAATCATGGAGGCAAACCATGAGAGACTCTGGACTCTGGGAAAGAAACTGAGAGTTACAGAAGGGAGGGGGAAGTTGGGGGGATGAAGTAACCAGGTGATGGGTATTAAGGAGGACACATACAAGTGGATGTGCTGAGGAGCCCTGGGTATTATATGCAACTAATGAGTCATTGAACATTACATTAAAAACTAATGATGTACTGTTTGTTGGCTAACTGAACATAATAAAAATAAATGAATAAAACCCTTATATTCTTATTGTATATATTTTGTACTGTTTTAAATAAATTATCTCCTTATTCCCATTGCATAGTGCTTATTGCATGATTATAAATAAAACACAGAGAGAAAGAAAGAGAAGAAAAGGAGAAAGATTAAGGAGATTTCCTAGTTTCTGTGTCTCAGCATTCACTCCCAAGTTTCTGGGTACATAAAGTTCAGGCTGAAGAATACAGGAGTTGGGGAAATGGTAAATCCATTGATGTTTCTATGATACTTCAAATTCTTCATGCTTGGAGTCATTGCAGTTTTGATATTCTGGCTGCTGTTTATTTTCAGAGTCCTCAAATAGCTGCTCTGTAAGTAGCAATGGGAAAATATACTCAAATACAAGAATTATATAATACTTAAATACAAACTAACATGCACTTAATAAATCAATAGAAATCACCACAGTAGAGGAATAGATCAAAATTTGAAGGAAGGTCATCAAAGGAAATATACAAAGGGCAGATAAACATTTAAAAAAGATAGCACTAGGTATAATACGAGACTTATGAATCACTGAACACTGAACTCTAGCATACACTATATGTTAATTAATTGAATTTAAATTTAAAAAAATAGAAAAGATAGCAAACACTAATAAATCTAAAAAACTTCATAAGCCAAAATAACAATAATTATTTCAATATTTATGCATGGAGTTCAAAAAATTGAAAGATTATCAACATCATGGCAATATCATGGCTACAATGATTTATTATTTTTATTTTTTTAAAAGATTTTATGTATTTATTTTAGAAAGAGAGAATGCACAAGTGCAGGGAGGGAGAGGGACAGGCAGACTTTACACTCAGCATGGGGCCCAACAGGGCATTCAATGCCACAACCCTGAGATCATGACCTGAGCCAAAATCAGGTGTCTGTCGCTTAACCAACTAAGCCACCCAGACCCCCCCCAACCATTTTTTTAAAGATTTTATTCATTTATTTCAGAAGGAAAGAGCACATGAATAGAATTGTTTTTATTTTTAATTTTTATTTTTAATAGAATGTTATTTTTTTAAAGATTTTATTTATTTATTTGACAGAGAGTGAGAGATCACAAGTAGGCAGAGAGGCAGGCAGAGGGAGAGGGGGAAGCAGGCTCCATGCTAAGCAGAGCAGGGCTCAATCCCAGGACCCTGAGACCATGACCTTAGCCTAAGGCAGAGGCTTAATCCACTGAGCCATCCCGGTGCCCCTAATAGAATGGTTTTAAAAATCAATTAGCAATATATGCTAAAATGTTTTCAATTAAAAAATGCTTTCAATTAGATGTACATAAAGTTCAGGCTGAAAATACAGGAGTTGGGGAAATTTTCATATAATTAGATGAACAATTTCAATTCTCTATGCAGATTTTTTTGGAATTTTGATATAGAAATTATTCAGCCTACAGATACAGCTCCAATCCAGCACTTAAACTCATTTTAAAGATTAAAAACAGCTAGTATGCATTGCTCTTACAATTTTCTTATATAATCTTTACAACAGACATTAGTGACAGTATCATTATCACGACATTTACATATGAAATCTAAAGCTTAAAATTTTATACAATTTAGTAGAATCATGGTGTTATTAAGTCTTGGGGCAAATTTTTAGATACAATTTTACCTAATCAGATGAACATTTATTAATAGGGAGAATACTAGCAATTTGGTTTCTCTCTTTCTTCCTTTTTCTTTCTTTCTTTCCTGGTTATAATCTTTGTGATGCTTCTATTTTCAAAAATATATGCTTCTAATACTTGCTCTTTTCCAATATATGTTTAAATATTGTCCCTAATGAGTTCATCCTTACATTATATTTCTTTCTGACATGGTCCATTACACCTTTTTTTAAGAAGAAAAGATTATAAAGAGTATGAACTAGATGATCATAGATGAATGTCAAAAGTATATATTTATATATAGCTGTATATAAAAATCAAATATATAATCTATATGCAATATAATTGTTTGTGTAAGCAACAAAAAGATTAAGAAGACAGTTTGAATCTCTTCTAAATTTGCATCATTCAGAAACATAGTTCTTTGGATTTTTTTTCTTTCCAAATTATATATAATGTGCATAATTCAGAAATAAGAAGGGGCACCTGGGTGGCTCAGTGGGTTAAACCTCTGCCTTCAGCTCGGGTCATGATCTCAGGATCCTGGGATCGAGTCCCACATCGGGCTCTCTGCTCAGCGGGGAGCCTGCTTCCCCCCCTCCCCTGCCTGCCTCTCTGTCTCTCTCTGTTAAATAAATCAATAAAAAATATTTTTAAAAAAATTCAGAAATAAGAAGAAAAATTATATGTATTTAGAGAATAAAACACTTTTGATAAAATATGTACAAAGAGACATTCAATACAGCTAATTAAGCAGAGCTTCTCAGAAGCATATCCATTTATTTATGCCCTTTTAACATTCGTGTCTATTTATATTCTTAAATTCAAGCAAAGCAATAGCCAATAAAATTGAGGGAAAATTAGTTACATGTATTCACCTAAAAATGAACTTTTTTCCTTAAAAGTGAGCTCAGATTGAGTGTTGGTTTTAGTTCATTTTCTAAGACTACTCTGACAAGGGGTGCCTGGGTGGCTCAGTTGGTTAAGCATCTGCCTTTGGCTCTGGTTGTGATGGGGTTGTGATCCCAGGGTGCTGAGATCAAGCCCCACATCCGGCTCCCTGCTCAGTGGGAGGCCTTCTCCCTCTTCCACTCCCTTGCTTGTATTCCCTCTCTCACTATGTCTCTCTAGGTCAAATGAATAAATAAAACCTTTAAAAAAATAGAATACTCTGACAAGTCATTTCTATACTACTTAAAGGAAGAAGGATTAAATTCAGAAAGGGTTACCTTAGTGTAATTTATCAAATATTTAGTATTAACAGTAGTCTAAGCAATAGATTAATCTTGTTTACAATAAATACAAATTGGAGAAAAAAATTGCTAAGACTTTCTTGAAATTCTTTCTTCATTCCTAAAATGAGTTAGTTTCCATGTCTTCAAAAATATATACCAAATATAGTTTGTAGATATTGTGGTGGTGTTTTTAATATGTTAATATTTTACTGTTAGAAAAAGATTTAGCAATTATTTCTACCAAGTTTTAATTAGCATATAACTTATTAGGTAGTAATAGTTCTTGAGAAATATTAAATTAAATTATTAATTTTTTTAAGAAACAAAGAAACAAATACTTGGCCGTTTTAAATATCAAAAGTCATTACAAAAGACTCTATGTCTTTTGTAAGAGCCATGACTCTAATGTTTCTAAACTCTTCTCTTCAACTTGATTAATGACACGACTTTTCGAAGTTAAAGTGCCTTTTTAACATAATAATTTTTAAAAAACTGTAACAGCACATATATAAAATATGTATTAAGCTTCTTTCTGAATCCACCTGAATCAAACAGTGGTATAATCCCATAATTAATATATTGGCTTTATCTCTAAATTCTAAACTCTTAACTGGGAGTTCCAAAGGTGTCTATTTTTAATATTTCATCTATGTTCTGTCAATTGATTTCTCATCCTTAGATTTTCCCTGGCATTCTCAACCTACTTAAAGGCTACATGTTGAAATTCTAGAGCTAAAATAGAAAATGGGAACAAAAATCAAGTTCGATTGGAATCAGAGCAAGAATGTGAACAAAAGTCTTGTTCCTCTGGTATTACTGTTCTGAATTAAGATTTGTTACGGATTCTGGGGCGCCTGGGTGGCTCAGTGGGTTAAGCCGCTGCCTTCGGCTCAGGTCATGATCTCAGGGTCCTGGGATCGAGTCCCGCATCGGGCTCTCTGCTCAGCGGGAGCCTGCTTCCTCCTCTCTCTCTCTCTGCCTGCCTCTCTGCCTACTTGTGATCTCTCTCTGTAAAATAAATAAATAAAATCTTTTAAAAAAAAAAAAAAAAAAAAAAAAAAAGATTTGTTACGGATTCTTAATAACCACTACTTGTTATAGAACTTATTTAAAACCCAAAACCTTTCAGAAAAATATTCTGAAATGATGGCTTGTGTATATTTAATTGCTTTTATATTTATGGAAATATTATAATTTTAATGAACTTATTAGAGTTAGTATAAAGTCAAATCTAAAATAACTATAAAGCTTCAACATTAATTAGTTGCATTTTGAAGATAGACCCCAAATATTATGTGATAACACTTTTTCCTATGTATATTTTCATTTATCATAAAATTCTAATGTTTACTTAATAAATATGCTGCTCAAATTAAAACTTAATCGTTGCAGTTTGATTTGGAACAAGCAGTATGAGATTTTCTGTTTTTTTTTTGTTGTTGTTGTTGTTTTTTTTAGTTACTTGGAGGTTAGCCCTAGGTAAGGTTGCATGTTATATTGAAGTTGGAGTGGAAGACTTTAGAGAGAGTTTAAGAAATTGTTCCTTCTCCTCCTTCTATTAGTCTTTCCTGCTTTTCTTCCTACCATTTTAGGACAGGTGTTGATTAATTTAAATGCAGCGGACAGAAACATAATGACCTCACTGAGAGATACTGAATCTGTTTTGTTTTTATTTTTCCTGAAATATAATTTACACACAATATCCTATTAGTTTCAGATGTACATCATAGTAATTTACTATTTTATGTATTATGAAATGATTCCCATAAGTGTAGTTATCATTAACTAAACTAAACTGAACTAAAATTATTACAATATTATTGACTATATTCCTTATGTTGTACATTACCTCCTCCTGACTTACTTATTTCATAACTAGAAGACCTATTAATCCCCTTCATCTATTTTGCCTACCAACCCCTCTCCACTCTATTAACCACCAGTTTTATTCCTGTATGTATGAGACTGTTTCTGTTTTATTATGTTTGTTCACTTGTTTTGTTTTTTAGATTCCACATATAAGTGAAATCATAGAGTATTTATCTTTTTCTCTGACTTAGTCATACTCAGTTTCTCATTTGTAATCTGTTCTGTACACTTCCTATATGTTGAATTGTTAGGTATTTGCTCAATAGCACCAAGAATCTTTCTGTACAATATTCTTTGCCTCTCCTGTAGACTCCCATATACAGCGAATCCTACAAGGCCAGTGGTCTTCTTCATCAAATCTGTCCTATAGCCTCCATGATGTGTTAAATCTACTCCAAAGGCTTCACTGAGACCACTACATAAAAAACACTACTGATATTGTCAAATAATTTATATAATTAAGCTATTTCTATTACAAAAGATTCTACAGGGTTTTTTTTTAATTAAAATACTTTAAACAACTTTTAAGATATATCTCTTTTTTAAACACCATAGTGCTGGTATTTTTCTGAAAAATTTATTTTCAATACAGTTATTTTTTAAAATGGTTAAAATAATCTGCAGTCTTTTTCAAAGTTCCATTCGGAGTTTATAAGTGGGAATTATTTTTTTTTAATTTCTTTTCAGCATAACAGAATTCATTGTTTTTGCACCACACCCAGTGCTCCATGCAATACATGCCCTCCTTAATCCTCTCCACCTGGCTCCCCCAACCTCCCACCCCCACCCCTTAAAAACCCTCAGATTGTTTTTCAGAGTCCATAGTCTCTCATGGTTCACCTCCCCTTCCAATTTAAATTGAAGGAAATTGGAAAAAGATTCTACTTTTTAAAATATTACTTATAGATAGAGAAAATGGGTTAAAATCTAATATTTGAATAATATCTTAAAATGATCATTGTCTTACAGATAAGAATTATTTGGAATATGTACCCTGTATCCTTAACTAAAATTCAAATTCTGTTTCTGTCCTATCTCTTTGACAAGTTCTTCCAGTGTATCATTTAACAAAACTGGGGGTTGCAAGCATTCTGATCTCATTCTTGATTTTAAATGGTGTGATTCTTATATTTAACCATAATATATGACATTAGCTTTAGAGTTTTTTAACAAAAAGGTAGTGTCATAATTTTTTATTTTAACCTTGGCTAGATTTTGAATTATGATTAATTTACATTTATTGTGACAATCTACACTTAATATTTTATGTGGTAAGTAATATTAATATATGTCTAAAGTTAGAGAAAATTAGTAGGAAAAGTTAAATTCTGTAAAACAGCAAAACTAAATTTGAGCTCTAGCCTTTAACTTCAAAGGCTATGAAGTTATCCACTATATATTATCAATAATCTTTTGCTATTTTCAGAGGATGTAGGACATAAAGTAGTAAATAAAAGAATGGGAAACAAGACATGAGTTTTCCTGTGGTTTCCCTATTATTTGACAAGGTAGAAACATTTTTTTTTCTTTTTTACTGTCTCTATTCAGTGTTATATTTTCAAAGGCATCTTTGTATCACAGGATGAAAACTATAGTTCAGATTATCACTATGGTACTCATACATAGTGTCCCCAGTTTTTTCAATTAGTGTTTTTTAAAAGATTTTATTTATTTACTTATTTGAGAGAAAGAGAGAGTGAGCGAGCAAGCAAGAGAACACCATGAGAGGGGAAGGGGCAAAGGGAGAGGGAGAAGCAGACTCCCCATGAGCAGTGAGCCCAATGCAGGGCTGTGTCCCTGGGCTCCAGGATTATGATCTGACCAGAGCCAGACACTTAACTTACTGAGCCACCCAGGTAGGTGCCCTCAATTAGTACTTTATGTCAAAATGTACTCACAGAGTATTTTGTATCTAGTAGGTAAATAATTCAAGTAAATACATGTATAAATACATTTCCAATTTTAGGCTACTGACTTCAAATAATCGACTTTTTACCTCATTTTTTTTTTCCCATTAAGTTTTTCATTTTAAATTTCTGTATAGTTAACATGCAGTGTTGTATTAGTTTCAGGTGTAAATATAATGATTCAGCAATTCTATATATTAGTGCTCATCAAGATAAATAAACTCTTTGGGCCGCCTGGGTGGCTCAGTTGGTTAAGTGGCTGCCTTCGGCTCAGGTCATAATCCCAGCGTCCTGGGATCGAGTCCCACATGGGGCTCCTTGCTTGGCAGGGAGCCTGCTTCTCACTCTGCCTCTAGCCTGACACTCTGTCTGCCTGTGCTTGCGCTCTGTATCTCTCTCTAACAAATAAATAAAAATCTTTAAAAAAAAAAAAAAGGCAGGATCTAGATGGCAGATGCCATGTGGGGAAACTACCCCCCTCCAATAAACTGAGAAGAAAAAGCAGCGTCCCACCCCAGGCAATGAATATTCTGCTGCCTACTTAGCAACTGTCAATAAAAGATAGAAACCCCCCCCCCCCAAAAAAAAGATAAATTCTTTAATCCCCACCATCTGTTTCACCCATCCCCCACAGGCCACCCCTCCAGTCACCCTGTTTTTTCTCTACAGAGACTAATTCTTAGTTTCCTCTCTCTCTCTCACCATTTTCTTTTCTCTAAGATGATGTGAAGTTCTAACTTCACATCGGGGTACCTGCTCAATGGGGAGACTGCCTCTCCCTCTGACCTTCCCTCATCTTGTGCTCTCTCTCTCTCTCTCTCACTCTTGCTCTCTCAAATAAGTACATAAAACCTTAAAAAAAGAAATTAAAAAAATAAGATCATGTGAAGTTCTGGAGCCATAAAAGCTTCAAAAACATTTTACTTATACATATTTATTTGCATGTCAGGAGAGTTTGAAACACATTTACACTTAAAAAAATAAAACACATTAACACTTAAGTGCTAATTACATATGTTTACCTCAACTTTATATTCTTTAATTATTTGTCAATAAGTCAAAATATTTCTTAATTTTTCAGTCATCCAAAGATTGTCTTAAGATAAGTAACATAGAGCAGGGTTCCTGGGTGGTTCAGTCAGTTAAATGTCTGCCTTTGGCTTAGGTCATGATCTTGGAGTTCTGGGATCAAGTCCTGCATCAGGCTCCTTGTTCAGTGGGGAGCCTGATTCTCACTTTCCCTCTCCCACTCACCTCGCTTGTGTTTTCTCTCTCCCTCTCTCTGTCAAACAAATAAATAAAATCTTTAAAAGAAACAAATAAATAAAATCTTTAAAACAGCAAATAAATATTTCACTGAAAAATGCTATTAAATTCATAACCAGATATTACAGGTTGGGATGGAAAATTACTTCTTTAAACTATAACAAAGGAGATGAAGGACAAATTTTTAGAAAAGAGAATGATTGCAGATTTAATTAAAATGTTAATTTATTGTTGAAACAAAGGTCATAACCATAAAATATAATTGAAAGGAGATCATTATCACTTAACCTAAGGGGTTATTTCCTTTTCAAAGTATATGTTGCATACTTGAGAATAAACTATAGAATGAATGTTGTTTTATTTGATGAATAAACTTGGAAGATAAGAATTTTTATACATAAAAAGCTTGGCTTTTAAAAATTCACTGTATCTCTTTACATCTTCAATCTACTGTCTTTAATCTGTACTCTAATAACACTTTGTTTTGTAACATTATGGACTAATAGAGTGATGGGAACCACTACAATTAAATTTTTCTCATGTTATCAAAATGCTCTTTTAGATCTATTTAAAAAGGCAGCATCTTTTAAAATATCTGCTTATACCCATCATTTACAACATATGTAGGAATCTTTATTGTGTATTAAAAGATACATATCACAGTGTAATACTATCAGTATAAAGCTGTAAGTAAAATATGCATACAGCTTCAGTTTCTGAGATCACTAATGTTGCTGTTATTACATTTTTGGTGTTAAGAAGGAGAGAACATAATATAATTTTGGCATCCATGAGACTTCCATTAGCTACATAATTCCAGAAGAATATCCCTAAAAGTCTCTAGAGGCTTCTCACTTGTCAGATAAGGAGAGTGATAAAAAAATTTAGGATTTCTTCTAGGTATAACTCTTGCAATCTGTAAAACAAACAAACTAAAAAAAAAGGAAGTCATAGGGGACCAAAAGAGTAGGATTATAGATGATCTTCATAGTAGACAAAATAGTTATTTTCTCTAGTTTCTGCCAATTAAAATTTGTGACTCTAGCAGAAGAAAGGTTGTGTTTCAGATTTTATTATGTATGTATGTATGTGTGTATGTAGAGAGAGAGAAAATGCAAGGGATTGTGTGGGAGAGGCAAAGGAAAGGGAGAGGGAAAGAGAATTCCAAGCAGACTCAATGCTGAGCCTTGAGCCTCATCCATGGCATGATTGCAGGACCCTGAGTTAATGAGCGGAGTGGAAATCCAGAGTCTGATGCTTAACTGACTGAGCCACTGAGGAGCCCCAAAAGAAAAGTTTTGTTTTGTTTTTCTGAGGCTATATGTATGCACAGTGAATCATATCCTTGAGAACGACAAGCAGATTTATAGTTTAATATATTTTAAGTATGCAGAATGGAAATTTAGGAAAAAAAATAACTCACACCATGATGAAAATAATAAAAGGGATTGAAAAGTATTCATTATTTCTTTCACATTATTTAATGTTTGCATTGGCATTTCACACTAAATGAAGAATACTTGGACGTTAGAATAATTTCAATTTCAGAGATGCAAATTAATTACAAAGTGTTCTCTATCTTTTGCAATGGCTGTTCCTTGCTGTTCTTTTAAACTCATCTGTACTTACATCGAAGTTCCTTGAACTCTAATAAAACATTTTCAGGATTCTGTGATGTTAGTTTAGGTGAGAAAAGATGAATAAGAGTCATTCATCACTATTATGAATTAAAAGGAACACAGGAGTCATGTTATTAGCATTGCTAAAACAACAAAGAAATGTATATTATTTCAAAATGTTTTATTTTGTGGAACTAAATTGTGGGAAATTTCATGTATAGCTCTTAATAACAGTGTACATTTTCTATTTTTTTGATACAATATTAACTATACTTACTATGCTTTACATTTTATCCCCATAACTTATTTACAACTGGCAGCTTATACTCTTTGACCCCCTTCTCCATTTCACTCACCTTCCACCTTTTCCCTCTGGCAACTACCAGGCTATTGTTCTCTATATCTGTGAAATTTCGATTGTTTGCTTTGTTAATATTTGTCTTCCTCTGGCTCACTTGTTTCCCTTAGCATAATGACCTCAAGGTTCATACATGCTGTTACAAATGGCAAGATTTTATTCTTTTTTTTATATGGCTGAATAGAGTGTGTGTGTGTGTATGTGTGTGTGTGTGTGTGTGTGTGTGTATACCAGGATTTCTTTTTCCATTCACTCATTGATAGGCATTCAGTTTGTTTCTAAGCTTGGATATTGTAAATACTGCTCCAATGAATGTGGGGATGCAGATATGTTTTCAAATTAGTGTTTGTTTTTTTTCAGATAAATACACAGAAGTGGTATTGCCAGATTATATGGTTTTTTAATCTTTTGAGAAACCTCCATACTGTATAATTATGTAATTCCTTTCTTTATCTCTTAGCACAGTCTTCCCCACCACAGCCTTTTTATTTAATTAATTAATTTATTTGTATATTATGTCTGATCATTACCCCTGCTTACTTTTGGTTTCCGTTTGCATGGAAAATCTTTTTCCATATAGTTACCTTCAGTCTGTGTGTGTGCTTATATGTAAAGTAAGTCCACTGTAGGTTGTGTATGGATGGGTCTTGTTTTTGTGGTAGTTTTTGTGTGTTTGTTTTTTAATCTATTCAGCTACTCTCTCCCTCTGATGTGGGAAACAGAGGCAGAAGAGAAAATTATTCAATTTCCTTATCCATTGACAAGCTCTTGAAACAGGCACAGTGACATTCCCCTAGCGACTCAACTATCTCCACCTTAAGGCTTTGCTAAGGACAAAGGGCAATCTTAGCCTGACCAACCCCTATTCCCAGCCAGGATCCTGTTAAGTTTAGTTTAACAATTCCTTTGGAAACTTCCTTTATCTCTAAACCTCCAATCATTCCCAAGCATATGGCCCACTGATATACATCTAAAGGGTCTCACAACAAAGGTTTTATTACTGGTAATGAATAACCTTTTTCCCAACAATAGCTAGCCCCTCAAGGTCCTAGAAATCTTGCTTCTAAAATTCTTTAAAGACTTATGCCATCCCTGACCCTCTCCCAACTTGCAAGTGTATAATGGACCCCTCCTCACAACCCCAGCAGCAGCTCTTTTCTGCCCATGAGTCCTGTCCCCTTGCTTTAATAAATCACCGTTTTACACCAAAGATGTATCAAGAATTCTTTCTTGGTTATTGGCTCTGGACTCCACCCCACTGAACCTCACTTATATTCTAAGACTTCATCACCTCCACCCCCCTAAAAATTTTAATAAACCAAATTTAAAAAAAAAATACATGATTCTTCCTACTGGATTACACTGGATTCAAACTGTAAAAACTTTAACACTGGATGACTGTTAATTTTTCACATTTTTACATGGTAATATAATAAGTTTAAATTATTTTTCTATTTTTACTTTTTGACGGTTCAAATGTAGATTGAGAAACAGGAAAAAATAATCAGTTTTGTAACTGAAAAGAATATTAGTTTTCATTTAAAAAGTTATACAAGATTATCAATGTCAAAAGCAAAGAGACCATCCTATCATTTTTACAAGAGGACAACATGGAGAAACTGCCAATTAATGACTCCTCTTTGCCCTTAGGGGCATGAAACGAATGACTAACTGAAATCATGAAATCATTTCTCCCTGAACTGGGAGAAACAGAATCTATGGATTTGATTATCTGGGGAAGATTCAAAGGATGCCATATAATCTTAAAAAGAAGATTCAACCTGAAAATTTTAATAAACTGCTAAATTCCAGCAATGAGCAGGAATGATAGTCTAAAGCTCCTGATGATCACAGGTATAGGGGCTGTCCCACTTATTTCCAGGGTTTTCCTCCAGGATCCTGACCAAGTTCTCCCTGGGAAGGTAGATAGCACCCTGAGAATGCAACTTGCCCACCCAGTACTTGTGGTTGAAGGAAACACCAGTCATTGTAGGACTCCACTCTTACTGATTTCCCCCATCTCTATAAGAATTAAGAGCCTAAACCTGCAGAGGAAGAGCAACAGAAAGAGTAGTCTGAGTTGGTGGGGGGGACGGTCCACAGTTAGGGGAGGAGAACAGAGGAAAAAACAAAACAAAGCAACAACAACAACAACAACAACAACACTCTACTCCGGGGGAGAATGATAGGCTCCTTTTATGACTCAAGGAAGAACAGAAAGTTTTGAAGTTCACATTCTCCAAACCCAGTATTACTGGGCTTGCCTAAGACTGTGACTTAATTAAAACACCAGAGAATGACAATTCAAACCACCAGCACCCCCATGCTGCAAGTGCCAAGGAGAACCACAAGAGGAGTCCCCCTGAGAGCTACAAAATTGTAGGATCTAAAGCCCAGAAAAAAGCAGACACTAAGAAACACTTCTGCAAAGTATCTCACTCTCAAGCACAAGTTATTCTCAGAAGACTGTGGTGTACTACAGGGAGCAAATACAACAGAATTTAACCAAACTCAAATTCTGATTTAACACCAAAAGCCTGGGAGAAGAACAGACATGCTCATCTCTACTCATTACCAAAAAATAAACAAACAAACAAAAAACAAAACAACTTATTATCTACCATCCTACATTAAATGCCTCATTTTCACAAAAAAACCTTAAAGATATTACAGAAAGGCAAGGACATTTTCACAAAAACTTAAATGATACAAAAAAGCAAGGAAAAAATACAGTCTGACAGACCAAGCTGTCACCAAAAGGTAATATATGATAAATATGTTGTAATTATTATATAAGGAATTTAAAACAAGTATGACCATAATTGTTAATATGATATTATAATAATGTATAATATGTAAAAATTTTTAATTGAAAACATAGGTGACATGCAAGATCATATAGGTAATTCAAGCAGATAGGTGAAATCAATAAATGAAGTAGAACTGGTAACAATTAAAAACAAAGCAGATGAAGAATGTCATCAATATGCTGATCAATTTATACAATGATTCCAAAAAAGAATCAGTCAATTTGTGGGAGGGTAATATAAAGTTTTGCAGGTGAGGTAAACACAACACCAGGCAAGGTAGGCGCAGGTTAGATTTATTAAAGGCACTCGCTGGTGAAGTTTCAGGGCTCAGGAGGAGGGGAGCTGGGAAAGTCACACCGGGAGGAGGTAGGCACCCTCAGGCGAAGTTCTACGACTCCAAAGAGGGGAGTCGGAGAAGTCGCACTGGTAGGGAGTCCATGGGGGTCTTTTATCGAGCCAAGGCAGGGTATGGGCTCACATCCATATATGGCAAGGTATTTGGTGACCGGAAGGTATGGGGTGGGGGCTCCTGATACTCCTGTTTCCTGCATAGGTATTGTGTTACCTATGGAGACGGGACCTGGGCATACATCCTTTTGACGAGAGATCAAGGGTTAAGGAATGGGGGAAGAGGGCTGGAAGATGGGGGCCCTGGCGGTCATTTCTAATGTTCCTCCTGCATTCCTGAAGCCACCGACCCAATAGGTAATAAATAAATACTTACTTAAAAAATGCAAAGAGAAAAAAGTGTAAAAAAAAAAATCAAACAATAGATCTAAGAGTTGTGAGATAAAATCAAATAACCCAAAATATGCATAAATTGGGATCATAGGATAAGAAAGGACAGAACAGGGCAAAATAATTATTTATAGAAATAAACTGAGCATTTCAAGCTAATGACAGACACCACATAGTTCAGAGAGCAGCAAGCAGGAAAAACCCCCAAACAAACTAAACACCAAAAACACCAAAATGTAAAACCTAGGCACATCATATACAAACTCTTGAAAACATAAAGAAAACCCTGCTGGAGGGAAAAAAAAAAAAAAAAAAGAGAGAGAGAGACAAGTTTTCTATAAAAGTAAAAAGGATAAAAATTATAGCAGACTCTCATCAGAAACCATACAAGAAAGATGATATTTTGCATCATTGTAAGAAGAAGAAAAGTATCAAGCCAGAAATGTAATCCATAAAATGATATTTTTTAAAATGAAGGTGAAAATTGATTTTCTCAGAAAAACAAAAACTAAGAAAATTCATTATCAGTAGGCTGATTTTACAAGAAATAGTAAAGGAAGTTTTTCATAAAGAAGAACTATAATATAGATTAGAAACTTGGATCCACACAAATAAACGAAGTGTCTAAAGTAGAATAGGAAAGAAAATCATGTTTTCTTATTTCTAGTTGCTCCAAAACATAACTGTTAGTTTAAAATAAAACAAACAAACAAAAAACAATGTATTGTGTGTATATAGCATCTACAAAACTGAAAATTATGCCAATCATGGCAGAAGTAATGAGATAAAGGAATCAGTGATGCACAGGTAGGCAGCACTTGGTACAAACATGGATTCATAAAAACGACCACTCTAGCTGCCACCATGCGAACGATTTAATCATCAACTGAAATATTATGATTGTTCCATTACCTCAACAAATTTCTATTAGAACATTAAAACCCCTTACTATTTGTTTAACATGTTGGGGAAATGAAGAAAAATATTCACTACACTTTAAACATGACAAAGCTTGAGAAATTTGTGCTTTACCTCTTAGTAAAAAAACAAACAACAATAAACTTTGTAAATTTGATATTACTCTAACTGTTCTTACCTTTCATAGGGAAAAAATGTACTCTAAGATAGCTGACCAGACCCGCAAGGGAATTCCAGTCCCTGTCTCAAAGCCCTTCCGGGTTCCTTCCTACCCCATTTCCAGCGTGCGCCCAAAATACCATGTATGTGGAAATAGAAGGGTATAAATCCCCCTCCCTGCATGTGCTAGAGGCTCAGACCTTTGGAGAACAACATCATCTGACCTCACTGGTGTTAAATAAACCTCTGATCCTCCAAAGTCTCCTAGTGCTGCTTGATTCTTCCGCCAGGATTCAGTCTAGGTTCCACAACACCTTCATTTTCTTGACACATAATTTATGATAGTGAGACTTAATGAAATGCCATAATCTTTTAAAAAAAAATTTATTTAGTTATTTGACAGAGAGAAAGCACAAGCAAAGGGAGCAGGAGAGAGAAGCAGGCTCCCCACTGAGCAGGGAGCCTGGTTTGGGGCCCTGCCGCAGGACCCTGAGATTATGAGCTTAGCCAGAGGCAGAGGCTTAACTGACTGAGCCACCCAGGCACTTTGACATAATTTTTTTTTCTAAACTTAAATCAGCTTCTAACATTTTATCTCTTGAACTTTCAGTGTCTGCAAATATTCCTGAGTGCCCTCATTGTGAAGTTTTGCCCAGCATCAATTTTTCTGGCGCAGCTTCATTATTTTTTTCCACAATAGCCTTCATTTATTTCTGTACGTTTATATTTGCTAAATTTCTCTAGCTGCACATCTGGAGTCTCTTAAATGAGGATAGTATCAACATTCTCACAGCCATTTATTGCTTCTTATAATTTCATTTGCATTCAGTTTGAATCCTGTAAAATTGTTTAAACAGGTGTAGTAAAAGTTTCTGTCATGCTTCATGTTTAAATTCTCTTTTACTTAATTCCATGACGCTTACATGTTTTCAGCCACATGCTTTATATCATATGTTTTCAAAAATTCAGGTAAAGAAATTGCATGATCTTCAGTTGTAATATCAATAACCTATGTAAAAGTTTTCAAAAGTTGAAATAATTTTTTGATCCATGGGCAGGGTTAATGAAGTTGTAGTTGGTGAAAAAAAAAATACATTTTCATATTTTCATTCAAGGCCCTGAGGGAATGATGGTGACCTGAAACATTACCTCACAGTAGTACTGCTTTAAAATGTAAATGGTTGGAATGATAAAGATGTGTGAAGGAAGAAATTTGAGAATTCAGTCCTTTCCTACTGGGTGTGAATATAGTAGGAGTCCCAGCCTGGAAAATGAGGTCTGCCTCTAGAAGCTGACCATGATTCTAGGCTATCCATCCACGAGGGTACAGGAATATCATTTTTACAGTCTGAAAGAACTGAATTCAACCACAAACTAGAATCTTGGAAGCCGATTCTTTCCTAAACAGTAGGAAGGATCACAACTGTGCTGACATCTTGATTTTAATGTTTGAGATCTGGAGAAGATACCTAGTGTACTCACATTTACCTGCACTTCTGACCTTTAGAATTTACAACACAAACATAGCCCTTGTGTATCAGGATATAAGATGTTAGAGGAGAGACTTCAATCATAGTCAGTAGAGTAAATGCCTCTCAGTTACTTTCTCATTCAGATTATACTCCAGTGCTGTAAGGTCAGACAGAGGCATGGGCTCAATGATAATAACATGTGGAATCTTTTCAGGAATCTTTCGGTAGATCTCTGCTTCCCTTCAAAGGCCACAGAGATCATAGAGAAATAAGTCCTCATTGGTAGTTTTACCAGTTTTAACAAATCCCATTTTGGATTACTGTACCACCATCAGCCCAAATTTCAGTCATGTCAGCTCAGTCTATTGCAAGACTTATCATAATATTTAGATCCATGTTGAACCTCAGAACACACTACCAAAACATATTCGTAAGTAAATTTATGGAGATGATTTGTACAATCAAGACCTAAGCTTTGATATGAATAAACTTACCCACATGTTTAGGTTTATGGAGAATGAGTAATGGATAATAAGACTGTATCCAAATAAGCAGAGAATAGTTAAAACTGTAAATATGGTAGAAGAATACCATTACTTTGTATTCCCACTCATGATGAACCATTTTCTTAAAGGGGGATTTTAGTATTTCTGAATCAGACATTTCCTACAAATGAGGAAAAAAATATAGAAAAGAGGTGAGGAAAATCTCAATCTTTTTAAACCCACAATTTTGCTTTGAGCTTTCTTCTAACAAAAAAATGTGTAATCAGCTGCTAATTTTATGGTTCAGATAAAAGTTACAAAAGGAGACTTGAAGGAAGAAATCAATAAGGATCAAGTAATTAGTGAAAAATTAGTTCTTTCACATAAACACTTTCTAGCATTGCCTCTGAAATCAGAGAAAGTTCAAGATGAGCAAAATTCTTTGATGTCCTAAGAAGAATCTCTAGAAAAAGTACATATTTAAAAGCTATGAATAAATACAATAAAGTAATTATTTTATGTTTATCTAAAATTTTGAATATTTATCTCTGTATCTCTCTACCTCTGGACAAAAAAATACAATTGCAACCAGTGTTGAAACTATGTTATTTAGTTTATGACAAGCCGAATGACAGGTAGGGATGCTTTGTCATTACTGGTTAGTGCTCTGGAATTCTCAGAAAGACTGAAAGATAAGCACAGGTTTTACTTTAAAGTCATCTTCTTCAGTGCCTCCTAATAAGAGTTAATGTAACTTTAACTCGTGTAGGCCACTCACAATCTTACATCTCTCATCACAGAAGTTCTTAATGGTAGCCTTTCGAAAAGGTATTTTAATCAACAATAAATATTTAATTATCATCATAACCACCTATTTAATGGATCTTAGAGCATGGGTGCATATTGTATAGCAGCATTCCTCATGTCTAAAAGTTTGAGCGGATAGTGTAATATTATTTAATTCATGCCAACTTCTTAAATGATAAAACCTGCCTTCATTAACAGTAAGAGTCATCTCATTAGCATCAACTATCAGGTGTAGCCTGAAGGGTTCATCGTGAATAACAAAGACACATATCACTAGGAATATTTCAAGGATTTAGAGGTTACTTTCCTAGACTCTGGACAAAAGCCAAATTTTAGACTTGTCTTTTTGAAGCAAACGTGAAACCAACTTTAATTCTATAGACTTTATATATGTTGTACCATCACTTTTATTTAAATTTTAAAATATTGCTGATTTCTACAAAAAATATCAGAAGTACAGTTGAAATTGAGTTGAATTCACTATTTAATTTGGGAATAACTTGTACATTTATTTATTTGTTTGTTTGTTTATTTTTACGATTATTTATTTATTTATTTATTTGACAGAGACACAGTGAGAAGGAACACAAGCAGGGGGTGTGGGAAAGGGAGAAGTAGGCCTCCCGTTGATGAGGGAGCCTAGTGTGGGGTTTGATCCATGACCCTAGGATCATTAGGTGAGCTGAAGCAGCTAAACGAAGCCACCCAGGTGCCCTCAATTTGTATTTTTAAAATATAGAGTTTCCTATTAATGAATAAGAAATTGTTCTTATTTTTAACCTCTTTGACTATTTCATATTTTTCCACATTTATATTGTAGACTTTATTTTTTAAGATTTTATTTATTTGACAGAGAGAGATAGTGAGTAAGCGCACATTCATGCACAATAAGGGGGAGGCGCAGACAGCAAGGCATTGGAAGAGGGCAAAGCAGATTTTCTGCTGAGCAGAGAGCTTAATCCCAGGACCTTAGTCATTTTATAATTAAGTAGTTATTTTTGAACTTCTTTTAGTGAGAAATGATTTTTCCCCTAAGACTTTATTTATTTATTATTTATGTATTTAAATGCATATGAATATTAAAGAACCTATCAAAGGGAATCTCATGTTTTATTTAGGATTTTAGAAATAGCTAAGCTTCTGGACCATATCCCTCAATATATCCTATATTTTTTAAACATTTTATTTATTTGAGAGAGGGAGAGAGCAAGAGTGGATGTGCATGCACATGCATGAGCAAAGGGGGGAGGGGCAGAGGGAGGAAGACAAGCAGGGAGCTCAATGTGGTGCTAAATTCCAGGACCCTGAGATCATGATCTGCACCGAAGTTAGCTGCTTAAGGAACTGAGCCACCCAGGCACTCCAAGGCTTCATTTCTTAGAGCACTCTTAGGTTTACAACAAATCTGAGATGAAGGTACATAGAGATTTCCCATATACTCCCTGGTCTTTAGTAGGATCTTCCCCATTATTAAAATTTCATACTTGAGTGCTGCATTTGCTGTAATTGATGAAGCTATGCTAGCACATCATAATCACCCAAAGTCTGTAGTATACAGTAGGGGGGCAATCACTGATTTTTTTTTTTTTTTTTTAGTTTTCTCCATAGCATTGCCTTTTTGAAATGTCATATACTTGGAGTCATATGGTATGGAACCTTTTCAGATCAGCTCCTTTCAATTCATCATATGCATCTAAGGTTGCTTCATGTCTTTTATGGCTTGATTGTTCATTTCTTCTTAGCACTGAAAAATGTTATTTTGTCCAGATGGACTCAACTTAACCCATTCAACTATGAAAGGACAGCTTTGGTTGCTCTCAAGTTTTAGCAATTATTGTTAAATATGCTATCAATATTGGTGTGCAATTTTTTATATACACTTGTTTTCTACTGCTTTAGGTAAATATCAAGGAGCACAATTACTGGATTACAGGATGAGGAGTATGTTTAGTTTTGTAAGAAGCTGCCAAACTGTCTTCCAAGGTAGCTTACTACTTTTCATTCCCACCAGCAAGACTCCCATTGCTCTGCATCCTTACCAGTATTTGTAGATTTTTCAAATTTTGGCCATTCTAATAGACATGCAGGGTATACCTCATTGTGGTTTTAATTTGCATTTCCTGAGTGAACATATGATGTTGGACATCTTTTCATATGGTTATTTGTCATTTGTATATCTTCTTTGAAGAGGTGTTTATCACTAAGGTCTTTCTCCCATTTTTTACTTGGGTTGTTTGCTTTATTGTTGAGGTCTAGCAGGTTTTTTTTTTATTTAATTATGTTTGATAACAGTCCTTTATTAAATGCATCTTTTGCAAATATTTTCTCCCAGTCTGTGGCTTGTCTTATTTTCTTAACTTTATTATTATTATTATTATTATTATTTTGCAGATAAGTTTTTAATCTTAATGGAATTCAGTTTATTAATTATTACTTTTATGGATCATGTCTTTGGTGTTCTACCTAAAAAGTCATTGTTATACTCAAGGGCACCTAGGTTTTCTCCTGTAGTTGTTGTAGAATTATTTGTTCAAGACAATATCTTTGATCCGTTCTATTGACTTCCCTCCTGTGTCAGAGATCAGTTGATTATATTTATGGGAGTTTATTTTTGGGTCCTCTATTCTGTTACATTGATCTCTTTGCTTACTCTTTCACCAATACCATAATGTCTTGATTATTGTAACTTTATAGTAACTCCTAAATCTGGGTTAAAAGAGTCCTCTTTATTCTTTCCCTTCAATGTTGTCTTGGCTATTCAGGGTCATGTGTTTTTCCATATAATGTTTAGAATTGGTTTGCTGATATTCATAAAATACCATGCAGGGATTTTGATTTGGATTGCATTGAATCTATAGATAAAGTTGGAAAGAACTTACAACTTGATATATTGAGTTTTACTATTCTTGAACTGGGATATCTTACCTTCATTTAGTTCTTCTTTGAGTTTGTTCATCAGAGTTTTGTAGTTTTCTTTATGTAGACTTTGTACATGTTTTGTTAGATTTATAACAATTTCATTTTTGGATACGCTAATATAAATAATATTTTATTTATTGCTTTAAAATAGTATTGTGTTTTAATTTCAAATTCCATGTGTTCATTGATGATATGGGAAGAATGAATTTTAATTAATTAATTAATTATTGAATTTTATTTATTTACCTTATATCCTGCAAACTTAGTATGATCACCTATTTGTTCCCAGAGGTTTTTGTTTTTTGTTTTTTTTTTTCTTTCTTATTTTCTGCATAGACATTGTGTCATCTGTGAACAAAGAGTTTTAGTTCTTTATTCCCAATCTGTATAACTTTTTCTTTTAAAGATTTTATTTATTTGATAGAGAAAGACACAATGAGAGAGGGAACACAAGCAAGGGGAGTAGGAGACGGAGAAGAGGGCATCCTGTCAAGCAAGAAGACCGATGTGGGGCTTGATCCCTGGATACTGGGATCATGACCTGAGCCCAAGGCAGAGCCCCAACAACTGAGCCACCCAGGCACCCCCGATCTGTATAACTTTTATTGCCTTTTGTTACCTTACCGCATTTGGAAGGACTTTCAGTTTGTTTTGAAAAGGAGTAGGTGAGAGTGGAATCCTTGTCTTATACTTGATGTTAGTGAGAAATGTTTTTAGCTTTTCACATTAACTAAGGTGTTAAATGGAGGTTTTATTTATGTAGATTGTCTTTATCAAGTTGAGAAATATCCCTATCTTCCTAGTTTACTTATTTTGTTTT
Source organism: Mustela nigripes (assembly GCF_022355385.1). NCBI lineage: Eukaryota > Metazoa > Chordata > Mammalia > Carnivora > Mustelidae > Mustela > Mustela nigripes. Next base: position 177,771,987 of record NC_081557.1, read on the forward strand.
TACAAATATGAAGCATGCCATTCAACACTATATGTTAGGAAGTAAAGGAACATTATATTTTTTTTATAAATAAAAAATACAGAAAACTTAAGAAGCAAAAATATAATACCAGGACTCAAACTACTTTTCCAAAAACCTAGTAAAATAATTTTAAAAGGTAATATAAACAGATTAGAAATTTTGGTATGTTTTTACTGATGTATAATGTTTTTCATGTACTGCAAGTACATGAGAGATAATTAAATTACTCATTCCATAGATGTTATTATTCCTTAATCAAAGCTGTATTTTATCTATTTTTGATGTGCGCAGTTTTTGTTACACAAAACAGATTTTATTTTATTCCTCTTACCAATGAGCTGAAACTAGGTCACTACTCACAGACATTAAAATATATGTTTTTGTTTTTCTATGACTAATTGCAATGATTTGTTAGTTTGGGCATAGTTGTCATATCTTTGAATACTTAGACATAGTCTGGACTTAATAAAATTAATGGTCCACTGAAATAAAAAAAAAATCACTGTTTGTTTATCTGATAGTATAAATTTATCCCAAGGGATATAAAATATTCAAAACAAGAGATATAACTCTCATTCCACCAAGTGATATATTTTAATTTTGTGATATAATGTTTTAATTTAATTAAATAAACTATATCAATTATTCTAATGTATATAAAGAGCCATCCTCTTTTATTAGGAATTTGAACTTGTATGAACAAGCCAACTAAGACATCACTTCAATATCAATTATCAGCTTATTAAATTATGTTGTATGTAATATAACAAAACATAAAGGCAGGAGGAGCCTATTCTAAGACAATGGTTTATACTGACCACTTTTCACTCTACTTTGGATTCTAGCAATTATCTTCTAGGAGTTATCCATGACTCAAGACTCATTTACTTCCACCATTACTACCTTAATGGTCTGAAGGCAGAACTCCAGGTTGATTGGCTCCCATTCAGAAACAGGCAGTGATGTTTTACTGCCTAAGTAATTGAGTATAACATTTCTATATGAATTTAAAATTTTCCTCAATAAAATAATTATTTCCAAGCTTACTATCAAATAGTTGGTACTTGTGAAGCATCTGAGCTTTCGCCCTACTTCAAACTAAAAAGTAAACTTACAACTATTAGGTGAATGCTGGAAGAATATAGAAGACTATTTCGTTGTAGACCAAGAACTTTATCACTTATGGCATAGCAAGAAGTATGAACATCCTGTTTAGTCAGGGTCCCTTTGCCCCAAAGTTCTACAGATGGTGATGTGGAGGAGCCCAGGCAGATACTACACATACAATGAGCTTGAATCACAGTTGAGGAAACCTGAGCTTAATAAATGCAAATATTTTATAATGTGCCGCAAGCAAATTTATCTAGATAAAGACTGTTGGGGCCAATTCCAGATTAAAACCTGTTAAACCCCTAGGGCCTGCCTGGGCCTACTTAGCCATAGTGACTCCATGTTGCCTAGGTAGACATTTTGTTGTTTAATAAATGACTCAGCAGTTACTGATATCAGTTCCAGGTAACTGTTGCTAAAACACACACCTAAAACAAGGTCATTTCATTTAATAAATGCCTCAACAGTTATTGATATCAGTTCCAGGTAACTGCTACTAAAACACGCACCTAAAACAAGGCCAGACAGGTGGAAACATCCAATCAGCCAAAGCCACATATGTAGAGGTCTGCGGTTGTGACCTATAAAACTAGCCTGTAAGACCAAGGGGTCTTTGCTCTCTTTGGAGGTGGCCCTGGCTGGTCAGTTTGACTTTTAATGCTTGGCATAGAATAAAGCTTTACATAACTTTCACTTTGTCTCAGTCTCATTCCCCTGGCCAGTCAGTCTAACTTCTAATGCTTGGCATAGAATAAGGCTTTGCATAACTTTCACTTTGTCTCAGTCTTGTTCCTTTGATAACGGACCCAATAAAGACATTATCTTTATTACACTAGAGAGTAAACAAACTATCCTTCTATAGCTATATTTTATCTTATTTTATTTTATTTATTTTTAAAAAAGATTTTATTTATTTATTTGACAGACAGAGATCACAAGTGGGCAGAAAAGCAGGCAGAGAGAGGAGGAAGCAGTCTCCTTGCTGAGCAGAGAGTTCAATGTGGGGCTTGATCCCAAGACCCTAAGATCATGACCTGAGCTGAAGGCAGAGGCTTTAACCCACTGAGCCACCCAGGCACCCCTATAGCTATATTTGAAAAAGAATCCAGAAGAAAAGGACAGGAGTGCCTCATTTGCAAGATATATAGATATGCAGGAGATCCATGGGATTTTCTTCCAAGAATATTTACTTTCATTTACACACAAACAAAATTTGTTCTCATAATTGTTCCCATAAGTATGTGCCTGTTTTGGCCACTTTGATTATTCTGACCCACAAAATTTAATTAAGGCTTCTCTCAACCGTACTCCAAAGGGCTAAGGATGAAGCCAACTTAGAGTTTTGACCACAACAGTGCATCCTGGTATCACAAAGCATATCCCATAAACCACATGGAGTTACCTAATAAAGCACATGGCTTTATTCTTAAGTTTCTTGATTGACTCTTCTCCCAGGATTTAGATGTTAATTCAGGTACAGAAGGATGTATTGACAATAGAACAGATATAACTTTGACCCAGTGAAGAAAATCTAGATCAATTATTTCATTCATAACAATCCTAACCAGTGAGTTCAGGTTGACCTGAATGCCACCTGGTGTTGAACTGTTGTTAGTGACTTTAGCTAAATTCAGAGATTGAATTTGAACTCTCTTTTCTAAATTGGGTGAGTCTCATTTTAGGTAAAACTTCTGTCAGAGTAGACATATAGCACAATGATTATATCATCACAGGGTTACATGATCTACTGGTTTTCTTAAACACTTAATGTTTTCTTATGGCTATCTTTAAAATGTGAGTCCCAGTGCTTTTAGGAAGAGGCAAGTTAGTTCCTGGCTTCAGCACAGGTTAGAGTTCCAAGTACATGTAGTTAATTATAACTTAAGGGATCCCACAATGAGATTTCTATCTGTTGGGGGGCGTAGTATACCAATGTATACAGTGTGGCTTCCTAGCTGCTGGTGAGTCTTAGAAGTCACAATTTAAACTATTGAGTCTATTTCTTATATTTAGAACTGCTTAATTTCAGTCAGTTGAATTTGTCCTGTTTGTGCACGCCACCAGTTAAAGGGCATTCACTTATCCCACAAAGTGACTGAGAAACAGACTGACAAAGAAACAGGGGAAAGGAAGACATTGGTGGTACTGACAAGTGCTTTGGTTGTGAAGAGTTTGCTGCTGTTTCCAACAGAATTCTTGATAAAGTTCAGAGGAATAGTGAGCAAATCAATGTCAAAGCCAAATGGAAAGAACAATAGGCCAGCATTCCATTAAATTTATGGTGCTTGTAATGGTTCAAGAGCCCCACACCTAAGTGTTTTCCTTTGTGAGGAAGGTTCCTGGAGCTGTTCTGAAATAAAGAGATAATTAATTCCACTCCTTCCCCTTAACACCTAGGACATACATAATATTTTCCCTCCTCCCTGGGTGCCAGGATTTCAATCCCCATCATTGGGTAAATATAATAAAAATTATAATGTCCTTACAAACTAGAAAATTTTTTCTCAAAAGTAGAAGAGGAAGAAAATAGTTTTATTGTTGAATAATTATTAAGCCAGAGTGGGATGTATATCACAAGGCAATCCACAAAGAAATTGCAAAGACAAATAAGTCTTACCCTTTTATAGAGGATACAAGTCCACTTAGTTGATGGCCAGTTGTTGATTTTTTTTTAACTTTTTTTTTTAAGATTTTATTTATTTATTTGACAGAGACCACAAGTAGGCAGAGAGGCAGGCAGAGAGAGAGAGAGAGGAGGAAGCAGGCTCCCTGCTAAGTAGAGAGCCCCACTTGGGGCTCGATCCCAGTACCCTGGGATTATGATCTGAGCTGAAGGCAGAGGCTTTAACCCACTGAGCCCCTCAGGTGCCCCCCAGTTGTTGATCTTGAGGATGGATATATAAGTGGACTTGACAATACCACTTATCACACGTTCCTTATTCTAAATCCAGTATTTGGTAAGTAGGATGACCATTTGTATTAGTTAGCTGACTTTATCCAAAGGTAAAAATAAACTCCTTCTATCTTGATGGCAGGAAGTGGTTCTGAAACTTGGAGCAAGGTCCTGCCCTCCCACAGAAACTGGGAAATAGGGACTCTATCTTCTTTGCTGATTACATTTCAAAGAGATGGAATCCAGATCCTAAAGACATACTGGAGTCTTAAGGTAGGCAAGAGTCCTATTTAGCTTTTGAAAAGATTTATGAATATTTCAAAGAGATAAAGAAATTGCAATTACAAGTTTGTAAGTAGATGCTTTAAGAAAAGGGAGGGGATGTCTTATTTTCAACAGGAAGAATTATTTCCTTACTATTTTTAAAAATTATTTATTTATTGGGGCATCTGGGTGGCTCAGTGGGTTAAGCCTCTGCCTTCAGCTCAGGTCATGATCTCAGGGTCCTGGGATCGAGTCCCATATCGGGCTTTCTGCTCCGCAGGGAGCCTGCTTCCTCCTCTCTCTCTCTCTCTCTCTGCTTGCTTCTCTGTCCACTTGTGATCTCTCTCTGTCAAATAAATAAAATCTTTAAAAAAATTATTTATTTATTTGAGAGACAGACAGAGAATCATATATTGACTATTAGCCCATTGTTGAATGGTTTTTGTGACATTAGGTATACCATGTCAGATGGCAAATTGTTAAGAAACCAGATAACAAAAGAGTAGTTTGGGTGGACATATTTATGTGACAGAAATTGACCAGTTGGTTTTGAATAGCAATACTGTACCAAAACTAAACAAGCAAACAAAAAAACCCCAAAAGAGCAAAAATAATCACCAAAGATACCATTTATAATCCCAAGAAAGCAAAATTCCAACATAGTCTGTCTTCTAGATTTAGTTGGGGGCAGTGTTATATGCAATATATATTCACTCATCATGAGACAAACAGGTTAAATTTTGTCATGAGTCTGAAGTCTGGCATGTAGTAGTAGGTTTTGCATCCCAAACATAAGTATTTTACTTTGTGTCCAGGATATGATGGTGTTATGTTTTGCTCTGTCCAGTGTGACAACTGGACAAAACAGCAATGATTGAAGAATACATTATGCCAATGTATCCAACGCATTCACTGGATAGTGTAGACTGGATTAGCGGTTTGATTGTAGCTGGTTTCATCAAATGATATTACCATGGACATCTATACACAGGAATGACCCTGACAGTTTGTTTTAAACATCAAAAAAGTAGGATGGAGGGGCCCCTGGGTGGCTCAGTAGGTTAAACCTCTGTCTTCAGCTCAGGTCATGATCTCAGGATCCTGGGATCGAGCCCCACATCGGGCTCTCTGCTCAGCAGGGAGCCTGCTTCCCCCTTTCTCTCTTCCTGCTTCTCTGCCTACTTGTGATCTCTCTGTCAAAAAAAAAAAAAAAAAAAAAAAAGTAAGATGGAAACTAATTTAGGAGCCAATATTACATTGATATTAAAACCATGGGTTAAATAATTTAAACTAGGCAAAAGGTATAAGTACAAAAAAACGGGGGTCCACTTATATTTTTATAGGAAAATTTGATGACAAAAAATATAAGCTTCTTGGGGCACCTGGGTGGCTCAGTGGGTTAAGCCTCTGCCTTTGGCTCGGGTCATGATCTCAGGGTCCTGGGATCCGGACCTGCATCCTGCATCTGGCTCTCTGCTCAGCAGGGAGCCTGCTACCCCCCCCCCCCCGCACCTCCTTCTCTGTATTTGTGATCTCTGTCAAATAAATAAATAAAATCTTTAAAATATATATATATATATATATATATATATATATATATATATAAGCTTCTTGATGTTAAATATTTTTCACTCTACTCTCTCTTCCTTAATCTCACATTTTGACCATTAGTTTCTCTTTTTCTCTCTCTTACTTTTCTCAAGTAAGCCTTAAAAGATTACTTTTTTCTAAAAAGTAAGTATCTAAAGCTAGTATCACTTTTTTCTAAAGCTCTCACTATCTTAATTACAAAAGTCCAAGAATGCCCAAGTGGCTCAGGCAGTTAAGGGTCTGCATTCAGTTTGAGTCACAATCCTAGGATCCTGGGATTGAGTCCTGCATCAGGCTCAAGCTTGCTTCTCTCTCTGCCTGCAGCTCCTCCTGATTATGCTTTCTCTCTTTCTGACAAGTAAATAAATAAAATCTTTAAGAAATCTAATTTGTTTCTACTAAAATAGAGCTTTATCCAACTATGTTCTTTAACAAATGTAACACATTTGAAGAGTCAAAAGTACAATTTCTCCTACAATAAACAATACATATTTGCATTCCCATAGTTTTTATAAAAATATCAGTCTTTGTAATTTTTAATTCTCTACATGGTATACCTATGGACCATATCTTAATGAATCAATACGCAGAAAAAGCAGTTGGATTATACTGATAAAAAAAATCAGCAAAAAACTTTGCTTAACTATCTAGTATCCTGAAATAGAGATGATTTTATTTTAATATATTGGAACTGCATTAGGTTTTAGCTAATGGGCATATAGGACAATTTGATATGTTATTGCTATAGACTAAAAATTTGTGTTTCCCTAAAATTCATATGTTGAAACCTACTCCCCAGTGTGAAAAGATCTAAAAGTGAGTTTGGAGAGGCAATTAAGTTGTGAGAGTGTAGATCTCATAAATGGGATTAGTGTCTTTTAAAGAGGCTCCAGAATAATCCTTGCCCCTATCACTGCAATCAAAATATGCCCATATCTACATCAAAATAGACATAGAATTTAATTATCTTAAGATCGTGTAGATAAATATTTATCTGCCCAAGTCAATACATAATGAGAAATATGAAAAATATATTGAACTTGCATTATTAAGAGTTAAAACATGGTGTCAAATCTCTAAAATGGTATTGGAACAAAGATCTCTGGGTTAAAGGAGTGAGGAATTGGGCAACTCTTTCTCCAGGTAAGGATAAAAGTAGATATTTTTTTTCAAAATCAATAATTTTTAGACTAGAAATCATCCAAAGCCATATAACAAGTTGAGAAACATCGACTTAAGAAAAAAATTGAACCACAATTTAGAAGAATGAGGGTTTATGACATGTCAATTTGTAGTTGTTCCTAATTATCCTCAGTGATACTAGGAGATTTATTTATGGGGAGGAAGAAATCCTAAGGCCTACCATAAGAAGCTCACTTGATTTGGAGTGAAGTTTAGAAAATCCCCATGTTTCAGGAATTATCAGAAAGATTAGACCTTGGTGACAAACAAACAGGAAAGGCTAAAGTGCCAGCTATTCTGAGGTTATTATCTGGTTGATGCAAGCAAAGATTGACCAGTTAGACTGAAACATACTGGGATATCCAGGGAATGAAATAGCAATACTGGTCTAATGATCTGAAGGTACCAAAATTAATCTCTCATGAGGAGAGAACACTAAGAACTTGTATTATATATATAATAATATAATAACTTATTATTATATTCTGTTTCTGCTATAATGAATTACCACAAATATAGGTCTTAAAACAATACAAAATTTTAATTTATAGTTCTAGAGGTCTGACGTCTAAAATCTGCCTCACTAGGCTAAAATCAGGGTGTTGGCAGGTTGGGTTCTTCTGGACGTTCCAAGGAAAAAATCTATGTTTTGGGTTTTCCATCTTTCAAAGGACCTTGGCATTCCCTGGCTTGTGGTGGAATCGTTCTAATCTCTGTTCCTTTAATCACATTAACTTTTTCCATTCTACTCTGATCCTCCTGCTTCCCTCTTATAAGGACCTATGTGAGGTCATTAGACCCACCGATACAACCCACCCTAATCTCTCCATCTCAATATGTTTAACTCGATTGCATCTGTAAAATTTTTGTACCATGTAAGAACATATTCACAGGTTCTGAGGGATTAGGTCATGGGCATCTTTGGGTGGATTATTTGATCTAGCACAGGGTCCTAGTATCTAAATATTCCTGAATGAATGTGAAGCCTGCACAGGCATTGTTTTAACACAAGAAGGATCTTGGCAGAGAGTTAAGGATTGTGCACATTTGCAAAAGGCCTGAAAGTTGAATGCATTCCCTAATCTTGCAAAAGATCTATCAGAAATGGGTGAAAACCCTACTGGTTCACAGTATTTAAACACAATCTCTGATCAGTCATTGGCCAACTATAAGCTGTGCTTCCCCAGGCATAGTACAACTGGCATAAAAATAAAGATGAAAGAAAAGAAGGTAAAAAAGGAAAGGAAGGAGGAAGGGAGAGGGAGAGGTGATGAGATGAGCAAAGAGGGAGGGAGGAGGAAAGAAGGAAGACAGACAACTAAGCAGAGAAATCAACAGAGCACCCTGTGGTGGAGATAGACAGATATTAGAGAATTAACCAAGGAAAGTCTCTAAAATATACAAACATACAAAAAGACACCAACATAAAAAAAACAAACATATAAAAAGCAATAACCTTAATTAACCTTAATCCATAGTTGCCATATCATCTAAAATGTTTGATTTTAAACAAAATATGAAAATGGAGGAAAAAATAAAATGTGATCTATATGCAACAAAGAAGCAGTCAATACAAACTGTTTCAAAGAAGCCTCGATATTAGAATAAGCAAAGACTTCTAAGAAGTAAGCATAAACATGTTCAAGATACATGATAATGAGCACCTACAAAAAGTCAATAGATAATAACATACTAATTAGTGAAAGATTAAATGCTTTCTCTTATAATAGGGAACAAGGAAAAAATATTTTCTCTCTCCACTTCAGTTCAACATTCTACTTAAAATTCTATTCAGTTCAATAAAGCAACAACAACAACAAACAAAAACGAAAAGAAAGACTTGCATGTTAGAAAGAAAGAAAGAAACTTCTTATTTGCAAACAACTTCATTCTGTATGCAGAATATAGTAAGTAAACAACTCCCCCACACCCCAAAAAATAAACTTACTAAAATAAATAACAACTTCACCAAAGTTGTAAGATACAATACCCATATACAGGACCAAATGCATTATCATATACAGTTGGCCCTTGGGCAATGCTGGAGTTGGGGCCCCAGCCCCCACCCTGCACAGTAAAAAAGTCCACATATAACTTTTCATTCCCCCAAAACTTAACTACTTATAGCCTACTATTGAGATACTTAATATTGTGAAGATAAAACTTTTCCCCAAATTGATTGGCATAATCTACATATCCCTACAAAATGCCAGCAGAATTATCATTTTCTAGAAATCTACAATCTGATGTTGAAATTGAAATAAAAATGCAAAGAACTCCAAACAGCCTGAAAAATTTAGAAATAAAACAAAGAATTCATGCTTCTTGGCTTCAGAAGTTACTATAAATCTACTGTTATCAAGAAAGTATGGTGTGATATAAGGATAGATATACAGGTAACTGGAACACAAGCCCACAAGTAAACCCTTATATTGTATTAATAATCAGTTGATTTTTGGGTGCCTGGGTGGCTCAGTGGGTTAAAGCCTCTGCCTTCAGCTCAGGTCATGATCCCAGAGTCCTGGGATCGAGCCCTGCATTGGGCTCTCTGCTCACCAGGGAGCCTGCTTCCCCACCCCATCTCTGCCTGCCTCTCTGCCTACTTGTGATCTCTGTCAAACAAATAAATAAAATCTTAAAAAATAATAATAATAATCAGTGGGTTTCAGTGGCATTGTTGGGACGATTTAGTGTGGGAAAGTGCAGTTATTTTGCAAATGATAAAGGTTTGTGTACAACTGAACATCCATATATCAAACACAAAAATTAAAAAAAAAACATAGTTACCTTACACCAAACACAAATATTATCTAAAAAATGGATCATACACCTAAATGTAAAAGGAATAACTTTAGAAAATCAAAATATATAATAGAGAGAAATCTTTATAATGTGAGTTAAACAAATAGTTCTTAATCCACAAAAGAAATTTTGATCAGTTACTATTTATTGAAATTTTAAAAAATGTATCTCAACAGACATAATTAGGAAAACAAGAAGACAGGTCACAGACCTGAAAGTCATATATCTGCAAAAAGACTGCATTTAAAGAATATAAAGAAGATATCCAATGGAAATCTGAAAAGCATAGACCAAATAAAAACTGGCAAGATACTTGAATTGACATTTCACCAAAGAAAGTTGAATGGCTAAGAAGTATATAAAAAAATACTCACTGTTCTTAGTAATTAAATCAACACATTAAAATAACTAAAATGGCCATCTTATAAAGAAAGATAATGGGATACCTGGGTGGCTCAGTCAGTTAAGTTTGATGCAAGTCATGATCTCAGGGGCATGAGATTACGTGGGGTTCTGCCCTCAGCAAAGAGTCTGCTTGGGATTATCTCCCTCTACCTCTGTCCCTTACCCAGGTTGTGCTCCCTCTCTCTCTCTCACTCTTTATCTCTCAAATAAATTTTTAGAAAAAGAAAAGAAGGAGGGAGGGAAGGAACAAAGGAAGAAAGGAAGGAAGGAAAGAAGGAAGGAAGGTAAGAGAAAGAAAAGGAGGGAGGGTAGGGAAGGAAAGGGAGAGAGAAAAGAGAGAGAAGGAGAGGAAGGAAGGAAAAAGGAAGGAAGGAAGGAATGGAGGAAAGAAGGAAGGAAATAACCAGTATTGGCCAGTGTGTGGAGAAATGGAAACATAATACAATGCTGGAAGGAATATAAAATGGTAAGTCTCTTTGGAAAATATTTTGGTAGCTTCTTAAAATGTTCAACATAAAAAAAAAATGTTAAACATAAACTTACCATAAAATCGAGCTATTTCAATTCTAGGAATCTACCCATGAGAAATGTTTGTGCCTGTCTTATAAATGGTATGGTGGAAGACAGCACTAGAAATTTGAAATTTTCAAAAATTTCTGAAATTTTTTGACAGAGCAATTCTATAAATTATATGGCCTTTTTCTTTTCTCCTTATAACATTTGAATATCTTTATCTCACAATCTCTAACTACTTACATTTTTAACATTTTATTTTTTTATTTTTTTTAAAGATTTTATTTATTTTATTTGACAGACAGAGATTACAAGTAGGCAGAGAGGCAGGCAGAGAGAGAGAGGAGGAAGCAGACTCCCTGGTGAGCAGAGAGCCCAATGCGGGCCTCGATCCCAGGACCCTGAGATCATGACCTGAGCCGAAGGCAGAGGCTTTCACCCACTGAGCCACCCAGGCGCCCCCATTTTTAACATTTTAAATTATGTATCATCTTACAATTTTTGTGACTCCGTTTTCATCATGTTGGATCTTTATAAACATAGGAGACAGATAAGAAAACAATTGCCCACATTTTCTAGATTAAAAAAAAAAAAGAAGAAGTTCTAGGTTTCAGAGAACCTCTAACCAAGGTTACTCCACTAAAAAAATCATCAAGTATAAAGATTTGAAAAGATTGTTTTGAGAACAGTTCAGTAAACTCTGTCATTTACTATTCAACTTTTTATCCTATATTAGTTCTTTAAAAAGCCATTTAAGCGGCGCCTGCGTGGCTCAGTGGGTTAGAGCCTCTGCCTTCAGATTGGGTCATGATCCCAGAGTCCTGGAATCGATCCCTGCACTGGGCTCTATGCTCAGCAGGGAGACTGCTTCCCCCCTCTCTCTGCCTGCCTCTCTGCCTATTTGTGATCACTGCCTATTAAATAAATAAATAAAATATTTTTTAAAAAAAAGCTATTGTAACAGAGGACTCTTTCCCCTGTTTGAACATCTTAAGTTTTTTTAAATGACAACACTGAAAATAGGGTTTAAATTTTATATCATATCTCTTATAATCTTGACTCTTTCTCTGTAGTAAAAAATTATACAGTGTACATAAGATAGAAATCCAAATTTCTCTCATTTGTTCTACTAATTGTAATATAGAATGTTGTATGTTCTCTTAATCTTAAAATATTCCTACTTTCTATCCATTATGGATATTAGTCTATTATGAAATTATTAATTTTTTTCTGGAACATTATATATATTTTTAAAAGATTTTATTTATTCATTTGACAGACAGAGATCACAAGTAGGCAGAGAGGCAGGGAAGCAGGCTCCCTACTGAGCCGAGAGCCCTATGTGGGGCTTGATCCCAGGACCCTGAAATCATTACCCGAGCTGAAGACAGAGGGTTTAACCCACTGAGCCACCCAGGCACCCCTGGAACATTATATTTTTAATAAGATATATTAGTACAATTTTCTGGACCGAATTATAGAAAAATGATTTTTAATAAGCTATTAAATCCATATCAATTTATGAAAATTGTTAGGGTAGAAATTTGTGCATTCTCAAAACTTCAAAAGAGGACTTTTTAGACTCATCACATATTTTTAATTAACTAGATATAAAAGCCCAGAATTACTGATAAAGTAAAATTAACTTAATTCATATATTTAAAAAATTAATATTAAGAGAATCATCTCCAGTCCCACTCCTTATAGGATAGTAAAAAAAAAATATTCTTTATGGACAGAGAGACTTAATTTCAAGTTCTTATATCATGTATCTGTATCTATCTATATACATAAATCTACATAAGTAAATTTATATATTATATGTCCCTCAAGAAATTATTCTGAAGGTAAAATGGAAACAAGGTCGAGAAGTGCCATAATGTCATAGAATTTTATGTTTTGACAATATTCAAGTATTCATCCACAACTCTAACCTAACAACCTAATTTACTTCACCACTCAGATGGCTAATAGCTATCACATTCAGCATGTTCAATTATTGTTTACCCACCAGCCAAAAACCAATAAATGGCACTAGTTATCATACAGTTTCTCAAGCCTATGCTATAATTATCTTTGTTTCCTAATTTACACTTACTGTCCATGTTTAATACCAAAGAAACTACTTTTATTTCTGCTTTAAAAATAATCTCTCACAAGGGACGCCTGGGTGGCTCAGTTGGTTAAGCAGCTGCCTTCAGCTCAGGTCATGATCCCAGGGTTCTGGGATCGAGTCCCGCATCGGGCTCCTTGATCGGCGGGGAGCCTGCTTCTCCCTCTGCCTCTGCCTGCCTCTCTGTCTGCCTGTGTTCACTCGCTCTCTCTCCCTCTGTCTGTCTGACAAGTAAATAAATAAAATCTTTAAAAAAAAAAATAAAATAAAAATAATCTCTCACTCAATTCGTAGTCCACTTCTAGTTTACCATTTACAGAATAATTATATACCAATTTTTAGAATGGCAAATTGAGATCATCTCACGTCTTACCTTCCAGTCATTCCAAAAGCATGCTTCGCTTTCTAAGGTGCTTCATCCTTTGGCTTTTCCTCTTTTTTTGGAACCTATTTTATACAGTTTAACTGCGCTGTTCTTCTAGACATTCTCTTTTTGTCTGGTTGTTTTGTTTTGTTTTAAATGAAAGCACCAGATTCTTTCCATCAAGGTCTTCCCTCAGCCAGAATTTCTTTTTCCTGGCTGCTATTCATATCTCTTTCACATCATTTCGATACGAATTTACATATTCTTAGAAACTGCTTTTAAGATTTTTTTTGGAAATTACCTTGTTTAAGCAATATTTTTGTGATTTTTTTTATTGTTAAATATATTTTCCTTTCTGTATACTAATTTATAATGTTGATTCACTCACAAGATTCAATTCTGGTCATGTCCATCATATTTTTCTACTTGAGTTTCCTGATCACAGCACAGTGTTTGACACGTAATAGGCATGTAGAAAAATTACCTGTTTTTCCTTGGGCCATGCAGCTTTCAGGAATAAATGCAAGTTCACCATTCTGCAGATAAGCCAAAGTTGTCTTTTTTTCCATCTCCCTTTGTCCCCCGAAGTTTGGGAAACAATCTATTGATATTTTACTAAAGTGTTTTTAATTGTCTGAGTTGTTCATCTAGTTCCCATCTATGAGCTTCATGAATGTTGGCTCTTTAACTTTTAATATCCTATTATCAGGAACTAGTCGATAATTGGCATATCTTGTTACTAAAACCCAGGTTCAGCTGCCCATCTCTTGAAGACCAATACTTGAGAAATGAGTTCTGACTGGAAAGAAATACGAGCTTTATTCAGGAGGTCAGCCACCTGGGAAGAAGGCAGACTTTTGTCCAAAGGTCAACTCCCAGGTTTTTGCTTGGCCCAGAGATTTTTAAAGGAGTTTGATCAGTTAAAGAAGTGCAGTGGCCTGTGTCAATTCTTGATTATGTGCCGACTCAAGGGTGTCAGCTGCAGTTACAATGGTGCTCAGAGTTGTGGAAGAAGTTTTAGTTCCTTGGAACCCAGGTGGTTCTGCAAGAAGGTCTGGTACCCAAGGGTTGTGCATAAGTACTCTGTTCTTTCTGCAAAGGAGAGCAAAGTCTACAGGTCCACAGAGGGAGGTAAGTAAAGTCATTTGTGTGGTCATAAGAAGAAAAAAAAAAAAAAACACTTTGTGAAGTTTGCTGAGATAATCAGAAAGCTGAGGTGGCTTTGAGTAGACTGGTTGGCCTCTGTGGCCTGGGAAAATTCTGGTCCCTTATTCCCCAAAGCCTTTGTTCTGCAAATCTCAAAGAAGCAAATCACTTCTGTTGCAGATCAAGAACCTTAAGTCATCAAGCAAGAATTATGTTAATTTGAAGCAGGTTAACCCTTAAACTAGAGTGCTGTTACATTTTACATATTTGGTAAATATTTGCTGAAAAAATAATAAATGTGATGCAATAGTTTTTTTTAAAAACTAAAACGTAGTGACTTTACTAATTGCTGATTTTCCATGTCTTAGTGTGTCTAGAATACTGGCTTAGAATAATGAGCTGGGCAGAAGTGAAAAGATAAGAGATATATTTGAAATTAGACTTGACAGTTCTTGATTGAAAATTTGAGTAATGAAGGAATCAGAAAAATTAAGAGCATCTCCTGGATTTATCCTTCCCAATAAAATTCAAATTCTTTGTGATCTTTAGGATTTTCTTCTGGTTCAGACCTCTATCTCCGGCTATATTCAAGATCAGCCATTGGTACCAGAAGTCAGAGTTCTAAAGAAAAGTAGAAAAAGAGATTTCCATGACATATCAGCAAATCCTTCCTCTGACTTCAGTTAGACACCCTATATTCAAGAGAGAAAACTAATGTAGAAAATGTTAAGGTCGTCTTCTGATAGTTTTTGAAATAGCTTAATGCGTTAAGTGCACATGATGAAGCAAGTATCAGGATTATTTCCTTTCTTTTTTTTACATACTTATTTTTATTTTAAGTTTAAAACTCTGGTTTTGTCAGTTTGCTCAATACAGGAAAACTGAAGGAATAACAATATTTTAAAATATTTATCTAGTTTTTAATCATAACTTTTGAGAAATTACTTGTGAAGTTTTATCTCAGTAGGTATTATTATGTCTCTGTGGGGTGTCCAGATCAATTACTTTCACTCAATTACATAATTACATACAGAAACATACTCAAAAATGTTTCTGGCAAAGATCCTTCAAGCCTGCCTAATGGTTTTTAGCAATAACATTCAGTACTATTGCTTTTGGGGCCACATTATATTTTTCACCTAATTTAACTTCCCCAGAATATTTTTTATTTCTGAAGCTTTGGTTTTTGTCTTTGTTTTCTCAAATACTGATCATGTCTTTAGATTTAATCTGAGTTACATAAGAATTAGATATATGTGATATTTACTAGGGAAATGCTGTTAAACAGTGCAAGGCTTCTTAGATAAGGAAATTTTAACTCGGTTAAAATAGGAAATATGTTCAGAGCACTGTGTAGGGGAGTTGCTAGTGATGGTGTGTTCAAACACCATGCCCATTCTTGCAAGGGAGAGGTTTTAAATAAATGGATTTTTAATGCCTTTTATTTTTTTTATTTTTTTTTTTTAAAGATTTTATTTATTCATTTGACAGAGATCACGAGTAAGCAGAGAGGCAGGCAGAGAGAGAGAGAGAGAGGAGGAAGCAGGCTCCTGCTGAGCAGACAGCCTGATGCGGGACTCGATCCCAGGACCCCGAGATCATGACCTGAGCTGAAGGCAACGGCTTAACCCACTGAGCCACCCAGGCGCCCTTTTAATGCCTTTTAGATTGTGTAAGGTTTTCATACTAGGCACATATTTTGCTTTGAAATTCAGGTAAAAAATAGAATGTTTTTTATTTAAGCTTACTTCTACTTAAGACAGATATCATTTCACACAAGTATAAGGCATGATGGAGAGTTAACATTCAAAAAAATACATTTTAGAAAAAATCTTTAAAGCTCAGAATGTACTAAATATTATGTCTAAGAAGGGAGGCAAAACTTTCTCAGTCCATTTTGCAGGGATTTTGATACCACTATAACAAAACTGTTACTAAGAATCAAAATGAGGGGTGCCTGGATAGCTCAGTGGTTTAAACGCCTCCCTTTGGCTCAGGTCATGATCTCAGGGTCCTTGGATCAAACCCCACATTGGGCTCCCTGCTCAACAGGGAGTCTACTCCTTCTTTCCCTCTCTCCTGCCCCTCCTCACTTTTCTCTGTCCTCCTTTTGCACTCATCCCTTCCCCATACTCATGCGTTCTCTCTTATATTAATAAATAAAACCTTTAAAATAAAAAAGTGAAGTTTATCTTCTTCCTTTTAAAAATCTGATACTTAATAATAAATATAGCTTTTGTGCTTATACAGGATTCATATACTAAAATTTATTTGTCATATTTATTTTTATCTTTTTTCTAAGGATAAGTAGTATATTTATTAATATCCAAACATCTGAAGATAGTAACTTATTATTTAATATACCAATGCCTGACCAATAATCACATAAAATGTAAAGATATATCAAGGTAAACTACACCTATGTTAAGGGAAATGGGGAATTCAGTATTATCTCAAAAAGTTAAACTTTCATATATAAATATTTATGACATATGTCTTTAATATATATTTATATATATGGGGAATAAGCTCATGAAAGCATGAAGTTTATTTATCAGAGAAATGTATGTTAGATAAAAAATGACTAGTGATTGAGAAAGGCTAAAACTTAAAGATCATCAGCTATGAATATTGATGAGAATTAGAAGAAATGGGGATAGTGAAATTGTTGGTGAGAGTGTAAAATGGTGCAACCACTTTAGAAAAATACTTTTACCTACCCAATAATTCAGATATTATGTGCCTAGATATTTAAGAGGTATAAAATATGTATTCACTAGCAGTCTTACACAAGAAAAAGTCTATTGCAGCTTTATTTAACATAACTAAAGACAGGAAAAAATTAAAATATTTATCAACTTGACAATATACAAACAAAGTTTGCTGTATATATAGAATGAGACATTACTCAAAAGACACTCATACACACACTAACATGGATGAATTGCCCACAGAGAATAGTATGTTTCCAATTCTATGAAGATCTAAAGTTAGTAAAACAATCTGTGGTTTAAGAAAATATATATATAAACTGGTTGTCAGTATATGACATTGTGGAACTGGATGGAAAAAAAGAGAAAGAGAAATTTCTGGATGATGGAAATAACTTCACTTGATAGGAGAAGTACAGATGTATGCTTTTCTAAAATTCACTAAATTGTACATATAGAATATGTACATTTCCCCTCATGAATTTTACCAAAACAAAAAGTTCTGTAAATAAAACTAAGCATAGAAAAGTATTAAATAAAAAGGCAGAGTGTATCTGATTGTGGCCTTTTAAATATTTCTTTATTTTTTTATTTCCCTTAAATGTTCACATGCAATTTTTTAAAATCAAAAGACCAAGCAAAACAGATTAAAATATTAAAAATATTGAAGATGTAATTAGCTACTTCAGTAAGTTCTTATTTAATATACTGGTATAAATAAAATTTATTTATAATTAATTAATATTTTTAAGTTCATGAACCACATGATAAATCATTTTATTTAATAACTGGAAGCTGGCAAATCTTCATATTTCCACTGATACTATTTTACATACAGGTTTATTAGTGGACCTTATATGACTAACAATTTTGAGTAATAGATCTATCAGAGAACATAGCATTTCATTCATAACTTTACAGTTGTTTTTAAATTCTGTATTAACACGGGCCATAGAATGGTTATACATAGTTGAGTTTCAAATGTGACTCATACTGATTTTATAGGCAATTCAAAAATAGCACTTATAAAAGGGTATCATGCAATAGCAAACTAAATTAAGATTGAGGAAACCACTCAGAAAAATGACTAGGATTTTTTATGATTTCCTGATTTACTTCTGCAAAGATATATTTCACTTATTCATTTTACATAGCATGCTTATACTTTGTTTCATTTATAATACTCAAACGTTTAACCCTTACAATTTTAATAAATAAACAGAACTTCCCTCTTTTTTCAAGTTTGTTGTATAGCTATTGACATACTTCATTATTAGCTTCTAATTGGTTTTGATTTTGCATAGCTGTGAAACTCATTTGAATAAGCTCATTATTTTGCTGCCAGAAGAAACAAAATTTAATTTAATTAGAGGTCATTGCACTTCCAGATTGAGTTAATTAAAGATCTAATCAAGCCTCCGGGGTATAAGTACATTGTCAGTTGGGAAAAATCCTTACAAGGAAAAACTCTAAAATCTACATTTAGGTTTATAGTTATATAAACTAAATACAAACTAAAACTTTGTATTTCTTGGCTCCTCCCAGCTCTGTAACCCCCTGAAATATTGACTAATGAATGCCAAGATGGTCACATTGCATTATGTGCTGTATTCATACTAGTACATCTTTATCAAGATTTCCAAAAATAAGCAAGATCTAGGTCTTAAATCAAAGAAATGATTAAAAACTACACCCGATGATGTCATGTTACAGAGTCTGAGCACTCTTATGTTTTCTAAGAATAAAACAATATCAATTTAATTAACACTATCAGTTATTAAGACACTATACAAATCTGTAATAGCTCTATTTAAGTACCCTCTTCTTTTCTTTTCAGTTCTGTTTATTGAACTTAAAGGCAAAGTCTTGATATGGTAAATGAGCTGCTGAAAATATAAAATGGAATGCAAAGGATTCCTGAAGAAGAAAGAAATTATGTTTCAGATGGTTATGGAATTTTAGGAAACCCAGAAGTAAGTTGATGAGGACATTAAGTTTTTAAAAGATAGGGAATGAAAATCAACCTATGACTATTTGGTGCAAATGTTTCAATTATCAATCAACTAGGGTCTTCATCACTCTGCTGCTTATTGATATAGCATTAATTATGCTACAAAGAAAAACTGTCTCTTGAAAGTACAATCTATATAACTCTGGTACATATATCTTGTAATTTTCCAAGAAGATCCATAATTGAATTCAGTCTTCAAAGCGACAGACTATTCTGGTGAAAATGAAATAAAATATATAATTTACAGTAGATTTCATGTAAACCAGATTGTTTCAACTTAGAGTAAGTTATGATTAGTATCAAAACAGAAGTTGTATGTTCTTTTCTCTTTTTTTAAAATTAACTATTCTAACAATACTATTTAATAAATTGCTTTTCTCAACTGTAGTTCCAAATTTAAAAAGAAGAGAGAAATGAGATATTTACTAAGTTCTAGGAGTAACAAAACTAAATACTATAAAAATAAAAGAATGTAGTTATGTAGGGCAGTAGTCCACCGAAATGAGTAAAAACACAAACATCTAAGTCATCCAGACAAATACTAGAGAAGGAACTTGGCTAAAATAACTTACCACTGCATCTGCATTCACCCTTGGCAAAACGAGCCTGCTATCTTCCTCAGTAAGTTATTTTAATGACTAATGAAATAATAATAAATGCAGCATTCTTAGTGCTTAGTAATGTTAAATCTGGCTACTTTACATATTTTGTAAAATCCATGGATTACAAGTCAATCACAAATGCTCAGAAGATATGAAACAGTTAGGATAGAGGTGCTTTTCTTAACATACTAAAAGGTAACATTTCTGTAAGTGGACATAGTCGTGGGACATTTCACAAAGTGGGGATGATCACAATCTCTGAAGAATCACAAATAAATCTACAATATTTCATTGTATGTAACTGATATAGATGCCATCAGTCAAATATTTTAATTATGTTGACAATAATTATGTCAAAGTGGAAATCTCTACAATGTGTAGTTATATTTTTAGTGAGAATTAAATAAAAATAAAATTGAGTTTTAAGTAGATTGTTTGCTTTGAGTCCTGGAAATGCAAATAAAAACACTTCCTGGGAATTAGTATTAACTCAAAGGTTATTATTATTATAGTCCAAATTAGCTATATTCCCCAAGAGTTTCAAGACTGGAAATGAATGCTTAACATACCAAATTATGATTACATACACACTCACCACATACACACATTACACATTTTAATTATTGTTGACCTCTTTCTTTCTCTCATCCTACTTTCCTCAGACAATTTTATGGACACCTATTTAAATATCATATGGCACGACTGTTTGTCTTACTCTACATACAGTCTCTCTATAGGTTCATGTAATTTTTCTTATTAAGGAAACAATATGAAGAATAATTACAATTATAAATACTTATAAATTCCAACTCCATAACATTTTGTATTAGGGAAGTTTGATGGCTGTAAATTCTGGTTAAGTCAATAGTGTGATATGTCCTTTTGTTCTTGTCCTGCATCTTATTCTGTATACATTATATTTTTACATGTAATATAAACTCATATGACAGTGTTTATTTTGCTATAAAAAGAGGTTGAAATTGGAAAAAATGGTTGAAATAGAAAAATATCTTCGATACAATAAAATAGTAGTGTTTAAAATTTATAATTTGGTAAATCTTGATATATGTATATACTCATGAGTCTCATGAGTATATGAATATATGAGTATAATAACTCATGTTACCAACTCAGATAACAAAATTTTCTATCACCCACCATAGTCTTTTTGTGCTCCTTTGTGATCCAATCATTCATCTACCTTAATCCCCAGGCAGTGATGTATTTGTTTTTTTTCCTCACAAAGATTAATTTCCATTTGCTTAAATTTTATATGGAGTCATAGAATCTATATACTCTTTTCTGACTGACTTTTTTTCAGTCAGAATTTTCTCTCTCCCTTTTTCTTTCTCACTCCCTCTCCCTGAGTCATCCATGTTCTTGAATGTAACAATATCCATTCTTTTTATTTCTGAATAATATTTAGTTTTACAGATAAACCCTATGTTTTTTATTTACTTGTTAACGAACACTTGGGTTATTTTCAGATTTTGGCTTTTACAGAAAAAGCTTATATGACATATGGTTTTATGTCATATTATGGACATATGGTTTCATTTTTCTTTCTGAAGGTAAGTATCTAAGAATTACTTGGTGGTATATAAGTGAAGGTTAAAGTTTATCAGAGATCACCAAAGTATTTTCCAGAGTGATTGTACCATTTTATAGCAGTGGATGAGGGTTCCAGTTTGTTCAAATCCTTGACAACACTTGGTACCTTCAGTATTTCTTTTTTTTATTTTTGCCATTCTAGTGTCTTTATATTCTGTTTTTAATTTGTAATTTCCTAATTATGAATAATATTGAACATTTTCTTAATGTGCTTATTTTCCACTCCTATACCTTCTTTGGTAAAATTTCAGTTCAGATCTTCTGGGCTTTGTGTTTTTGTTGTTTTTGGTAGTCAGGCTTCCAGTTACTGAGTTGTAATGATCATATATATGTATATGTACATACATATATATTTCTATATATAATATATATTTCTAAAATTATAAAGATCTGAATTTTATTAAGCTTTATGCTACTTCATTTACAGGTATGAGTAAAGCTTGCTATATGTATTCAAGATGAAATTAATAAGCAAACTATTGTATTTGAGTATGTATAGGTGCATAAATAAACACATATATGTATCTGTGTGTGTGTGTGTGTGTGTGTGTGTATTTCCATATGTGCACTTATAGAATGCTTGGTAAAAAGAACATTGACTAAAGAATTCAAAGGAAATGGGCGCCTGGGTGGCTCAGTGGGTTAAAGCCTCTGCCTTCGGCTCAGGTCATGTTCTCAGGATCCTGGGATCGAGGCCCGCATTGGGCTCTCTGCTCAGCAGGGAGCCTGCTTCCTCCTCTCTCTCTCTGCCTGCCTCTCTGCCTACTTGTGATCTCTGTCTGTCAAATAAATAAATAAAAATCTTTA